>NW_016107332.1:2889200-2967104 GCF_001604975.1 Cebus imitator
CAGCAAATCACACTGCCACGTGTGTACCTATGCAACAATCTTGCATGTTCTTCACATGTACCCCAAAACCTAAAATGCAATAAAATAAATGGGAATAAATAAATAAATAAAGTCACAGGACACATTGAGTTTGTGCACACTCTCATTGAGAATCATATAAATTTAAAAGCCTTATTTTCATAACAGGACACATTGACTTTGTGCACACTCTCATTGAGAATCATATAAATTTAAAAGCCTTGTTTTCATAACACTAACATTATTCCGGCTGTTTCTAAACCCTTATTTCACTTAACATACCAGGCCAAGACCTTAATCCAGAGTCTTTGAAATCAACTCATAGTTTGTAAGACTTAATACTTGACAATTTGCATGTATACCTGACTATTACAGATTTAAGATGACTGATTCAACAGATGAATAAGTTATTCAACCTATAAAAACATTTCGTTTTCAATACAGTTAAGTAACAAGTACCAGTGGAATGCATGCTAGTGTAAACAGGGATGATTCATAATATATGTGAAACTTTACCATGTTGTCAGCATTACATTCATCCAATACATTGTCTCACTCATAAAAACATACACCAAGCAATCTCTGCTTCTTTATAAGAGCAAGGCCTTTTTTAGATTACACATGTCTTAAAAATAATTTTTTCTTGAATTTTTATATCAATTGTTTGCTTTTACTTTGAACTTTTTTCATTGTATCTTACGGTGGTTGTCTCAAAGATGAGCATGTGTCTCTAGCCAGTGATTCCTTCCTTTGTGGACTCGTAAACGCAAAACAGGTCAGGCCAGGAGGACCCTCTTTAGAAATAACTCATCTTTTCTTAGCTCCGAGAATAGTAAAGTCACCTTATTAGCCACATCAGACTCTGCATATACACACACACACACACACACACACACACACACACACACACACACAAATATGTAGCTATTAATACCATTCATTAATCAAGAGAAAACCAATGTTCAGAACACACTCCATTTTCTCTCTCTGGCAGGCTTCTCAACATCTGATTTCAACTGTTTTTTAGTGTTCCAAAGGTACTTTATTAATACTATAGAGAAAGACTCCTTTTACTTTCTTAAATTAACTGATAACCAGGTAAAACTCACTGAACAATCAAATCCTAGAGAAAGCCTCTTGAAAAGTCTGTAGAGGACATCAAGGAAATGGAAGTCACACAACAGCAATAACACCCTGATTGCATTCTACACTAGCTCTAGAGCCTCCATTCTGAACAGATACAGCAAAGTGTTACTGAAAAATCTGTTTCAGCTGTGATGAGAAAAATGTTTCAAAATCCATAAAATTGCTACTCCTGTCATGCCCACACTTAAAGTGGTTTACAATTAAATCCTTAATAATGCTACAAATGTCTGGGAAGCTTCCCCGAAGATTTCTAGTATGTACATTTGTGAATAATCTGTCAGATTCATAAGATTAGTCTTGTGCTTGAAACCAGGATAATACAGTACAGCTCCTTCTCCGAACACTAAACACTTCCCTGTACAGCATTTACAAATTGCAATTGGTTACTGAACCTAAATAAGACCCTGTTGGGATAGCAGAGAATGTTTTAGCATGGGAGTGCACAGGTAGAGGGAGATAAACTGATAGTTTTAGATTTGATAGGTGCAGCCAAGTTCAGATCTTTTCTTCACTTTCTATTTCTCTCCTTAAAGAGCTTGCCAGTT
The DNA here is from genome assembly GCF_001604975.1 of Cebus imitator. Classification (NCBI taxonomy): domain Eukaryota; kingdom Metazoa; phylum Chordata; class Mammalia; order Primates; family Cebidae; genus Cebus; species Cebus imitator. The sequence continues at coordinate 2,890,910 of NW_016107332.1, forward strand.
TTTATAAGAATTATCCAGAATTTTGAAAGAATGCAAAGGATCTTCAGTCAGCTCATTCAAAGGAAAATGTTTTAGAATTTTACTTAACACATTTCGTTATTTCTGACTTTAATTTTAAATTGGCAAAATCTAATGTATTCCTGACATGACTACCACCATGATGTGTACTTCTGGTACAAAATTGGAATTGCATTTATTTTGTTCTTCTTTTTCTAGAGACAGGATTTGCTATGTTGTATGAGTTGGTCTCGAACTCTGGGCTCAAGCAATCTGCCTGCCTTGGCGTTTCAAAGTATTGAGATTATATGCATGAGCCACCATGCCCAGTTAAAATTGGAATTACCTTTCTGAAAGTGGCTAAATAAAAATGAGATATATTTAATCATATTTGCCCCTGAGAAGCAAAGTTATGATATGGGATTATTTTCTAGAAGAAAAAAACTGCTTTTTTTAATAGAAATGAATATAAAGATTTTTATAACAATAAAAGAATATAGTAAAGCAAATAAGTATATATTTATGATTGTCATTAGAGATGTTTACAAATGCTCTGGTTAGTTCCCCTTCCTGGCTGGGTTAGGATTGTACTTCCCTAGCCCTTGGAAATCAGCATGGTCATGGGACTTCATTTGGTCAGTGAAACGTGTTAAAGTGACCGAAAGTAACTTGATTGGAAGCATTAAAAGGTAGTGTGTAATCTCCCATGACTCTTGTCCTCTGCCAGGGTGACGGGAAATGCTCAGGAAGACGCCTGCTCTATTAGCATGGCTAATAGAGTAAGAATAAATGCAGTGAAAGCGCCAGCTGACCTATGACATAATATACGTAGACTGTTAGCAAGAACTACACCTTAGTTATTTTAAACTGCTGACATTTGGGGACTGTGGGTTATCACAGAGTAACTTAGCTTAAACTAACTGACACACAGCTTATATATTAAAGTGTAAAGCCTTCTAAGACACAGCTAAATCCTTAAGTAACCAATCACACTCTGTTGGCTTATTTTCAGGCAGCAATATATTAAATGGTAACTTCCTTCTATTATTCACTTTCCATCTTACATCGTCGAAGTCTTTCTCCAGTGGCTCCTTTCACACAGCAATCAGATGTGCTCAACCCTCACGGCTAGTGAGACACCGCCTTCTATCTTGCCGTGCCTGGGAGTTAAATTCTCTTCTTTTCACTGCCAGCCTTTCTGAAAGCACAGTCTACAATCATTGCCTCCATTTTACCTCATGTATTCTGGCAATTCTATCAAAGAACTTTGAATTGTCAAATCCATGGCTCTTTGCTTGGTTTCTATCTTTTCAATTTTTCTTTCTTTTATTTCTGATATGCTATTATTTTGGTTCCCTCCTAACATGTATCTTTTGTGGGGCTTTTTGAGACAGGGTCTCTCTCTGTCACCCAGGCTGGAGTGCAATGGCACAGTCTTGGCTCACTGCAACTTTTGCCTCCTGGGTTCAAGCAATTCTCCTGCCGCAGCCTAGCTGGGACTGCATGTGTGCATCACCACGCCTGGCTAATTTTTTGTCTTTTTCATAGAGATAGGGTTTCGCCAGGTTGGCCAGGCTAGTCTTGAACTCCTGGGCTCAAGTGTTCCGCCCACCTTGGCCTCCCAAAGTGCTGGGATTACAGACGTGAGTCACCACGCCCAGCCTCTCCTAACATGTATCTTGTAAGTCTCCTTTGTTGGTTCTGATTTATCTATGTGTAAGTATGTTTTAAGTATGTCTTTCATCTTCTTTTCATCTCTCCCCAATAATCTCATTTACTTGTACAGCTTCAGCCCTCACTGTCATGTATATATGATTCCCAAAACCATCTATCCTAAATTTGTTTCCTGCATATTAGGTTACTTGATATATATCTCCTACCCATATCACTAGAACCACAAAAATCAACTTATATTTTTGAATATTTATTTCCCTCCTGTCTTTTCTTCATTGATATTCTCAACAAGTCTCAATACATCAGTGTCCTCTTCAATAATCTTATCTTCCTCACTAACCACATTCAATCAGTTCCCAAATCCTTCTGTTCAGTACTAACTTAACACAAGACTGCTATGAAAATATGAAGGCTATCTTTTCTGTTGGTATGCAGTTGGTCCAGTAATTTATGATAAAGAATAGAGTTTAAAGATAATAGAAAATTGAATCCAATAATATATTAAAACAATTATACACCACAACCAAGTGGGATTTATGCCAGGTATAAAAGACCAATTCAACATTTAAAAATCAATTAATGAAATCCACCACACAACAACAGGCTAAGAAAAATAATACAGTCATATAAATAGATGCAGAAATAATATTTGACAAAATCCAACACCTATTCATTTTAAAAACACACAGCAAACTAAGAATAGAGAGTAACTTTCCCAATCAGAGAAAAAACACCTACAAACAACAAACCATTAACATCACACTTAATGGTGAGAAGTTAAGAAGCTCTTTCTCTAAACTGAGGGGCAAGGCAAGAATGTCCCTTCTCACAACTTCTATTCAGTATCACTGGAAGTCCTAACTAATACAGTAAGACAAGGAAAGGATATATGAGGCATATGGATTGGGGAAAGAAACTTAAAACTGTCTTTTCCACAGATTACATAATTGTTAACATAGAAAATCTGAAAGAATCAACAAAAACTCCTGGAACTAATAAGCAAGGTTGCAGGATACAAAGTTAATATGCAAAGTCAACTTCTTTCTCATATACCAGCAATGAACAATTAGAATTTGCAATTAAAAATAAAAACCACTTATGTTAGCACAAATTTTTTTAAAAAGGTACAAATCTAATAAAATATGTACAAAGTTTATATCAGAGAAGTTACCAAACTCTGATGAAAGGCATCAAAGAACCACATAAATGGAGAGAGATTTCATGCTCATGGGCAGAAAACTCAATAAAACTCACTTCTTATTCTTAAGATGTCAGTTCTTCCTAACTTGACCTATAGGTTCAATGCAATCCTAATCAACATCCCAGAAAGTTATTTTGTGAACACTGACAAACTATTTCTGAAGTTTATGTGAAAGGGCAAAAGACCCAAAATAGTCAAAACAATAATGAAGAACAAAATTGGAGAACTGACGCTCCCCGACTTCAAAACTTACCTTAAATCCAGAGTTATCAAGAATTATTTTGTGGTACTGGCAAGAGAATAGACAAATGGGCCAAAGTAAAATAGCCTAGAAACGGGCCCACACACAATAGCAATTCAACGGAGAATACTTTTTTCAACAAATAATGCTGGCATGACTGGATAGCCATATTGGGGGAAAAAAAAAAAAAAAAAGAATCCTAACACAGACCTTATGCCTTTTGCAAAGCCTAACTCCAAATGGATAACTGACCTAAATGTAAAACACAACACTATAAACTCCTGGAAAATAACATAGGAGAAAATCCATGTGATCTTAGACTTGGTAATGAATTTTTAGACACAAAACCAAAAGCACTATCAATAAAAGAAAAAACTGAAAACTTGGACTTTATAAAATAGTATGTAAATTAGTTATCAGTATTCACAAAATATACTGTTAAGAGAATTAAAAGATAAGCCACAAACTGGGAAAAAATATTTACAAAATAGATTATCTATAGTTCAACTTATCAATCTATCTCCAGATACATATCTATATTTTATATATGTGTATATACCAATATCTATAGAGACATCTAGATATATGGAAATATAATACTTTTGTAGATACATAGACATCTATATCTTACAGAGAAGATAAGTGGCAAGAGAGATATCTATATCTGTACAGATATATTGGTAGAGAGACAGCCATGGGGGAGAGAGAGAGAATTGGGAAGAGAGAATGAGAATGAATAATTGCAGTAAAGGGGTGGGAAAAAAAATCAAAGAAATAATACCTTCTTCCCCTAAAAGAACTAGAGGACACTGTACATGGAAAAGTCCCCAGCCCCAGTTCCTACCTTAATGACTGAATAAAGACGCACACAAAACCATATCATATTGAAATTTCAGAAAATTGTACTTAAAAGAAGCTTCACAAAATTACAGATAGAAAAGCAGGATACATATGAGGGATAATCAGGATGCATCGGAATTCTCAACTATAATAATAGAAAACAGAATACAAGAGGAGCCATGCCTTAAAATTTTTAAACTAGAATGGTTTCCAAAGTACAATTTTTTTACTAACTAGACTAGATAACAGATACGTCAACTGAATGAAGACATTTTTGGGGATGAAATTTCTCAAAAACTTTACCTTTCATCTGCCGTTTCTCAGAAATTAAGGGCTGATAGAGTCCACCAAACCCAGAGCCTCCTTCAAAGAGGAGGAAATGGGACCCAGGAATGAGGAAGGGGCAACAAAAGGAATTCAGGACAATGCTGAAGGGAAACTTCAGGAAAGCAATTTTTCAGGCCAGAGACTGCCAATCCAAAAGGGAGAACTGAGAGCTCCGGCGCAATGCCACCAAGAAAACAAAAAAAAAAGAATCCTACAGGTTGTGTGATTTTACCACAGTGATAAACTTGATAGCTTTAGCAGAGTATTTTAAGGTGAAATAAATAGTAAAGAGTGCATAGAAAAGTAAGACTATAAATAAAAGTAAAGCAATGTTTAATTCCAAGGGAAAATTTTCATCTTAGAACAATATGGCCCAACTGTGACAAATTTCTACTTAATCATAATAAAATCAAATTGCTATTTGTGGTTCAATCAATGTCAGTGAATATTTTATTATGATTACATAGAAATTTGTCACGGTTGGGCCATATTGTTCTATGATTACAACTAGATTGAAAACATAGCGGAAGTGTGTTGTGAGTGGACCAATTGCAGGAATAACAGAATAAAATCTTCATCTACAAAAGCTAGTTATCAATATAAAATTTATACCCACTTTTTAAAATAAGAAGTAGTCCTGCAAGCATACTATTAGAAATAAAAAGGTAAATAACCAAATAGCAGCTAAATGGTTTCAGTTTGTTGCTTCTATAAAACAGAAATTGAGGGTGGAAGGAAGGGGGGTAGAAAAACAGTTTTATCATAAGCATCGTGATTTTTTAAACTATATGCCTACATTAGTGTCATTTAAAAATTTAAAGGAAAATATTTTATCCAAAAGGATCCCAAAGTGGCTGGATTACTCCAACTTGGAAGTTGACAATTTTATACAGGTTATCAGTTTTGCATTATAATTTGAGATAATAATTCTGTAAGACTTTGTAAGAAGGAATCAGAAAAATACCACAACCAGAAAGCTCTTTTCCCTCATAGCTTAGGAATAATTTGGAAAAATGGCCTATATGATAGGCATACTCTTTTGTTACAACCAGAAAAGCAAAATACAATAACAGTTATAAACAAAACAAAAACAACTACCACCAGCAATAGTTTATTCAAATAAAAATTTAACTATTACATTAAGATTAAATGACCAATTATGCCATTTAAAGAAATAGAATCCATAAGGAACTTTTGTTTTACAGAAACAGTCTGCTTCCAGGCACAGCATGACTACTTTATTTCAACAATGGTAAGCAGGAAGATATTTTATATTGTTTATCCTGTAAATGAAAACATTTTTAAGATATTTGAAAGAAACTTACTTTTAAAAGTGTTGCAATACCTACCAAATAAAAGACAAAAAACAGAGAATACACACCTGGGTATTTTCTGGGACTCTAAAAATTATTCTTAGTACTCTGGGAAAATTCTCAATGGGAATCTTTTTCATTACTCTGTCTTGCAGCTAAATGGCAGTTCTGATTCTACCATGACTGATAAGTTTTATTTTGTAGATAAGTAAATTCTCAATGCTTCCACAAAACTTTACTATCTGTGTGTGTGTGTGTGTGTATGCATTTAAGGAATTTCTTTACCACAGTGTGATTGCTCCAGTATACAATATTAAGGAGCATGGCAAAAAGTATTGAACTTATCTTTGCCCTTATAAGAAATACATAATTCATTATCCTAATGGTTCAGTTACATCATGTGTCTCCACTGAATTATGGAAAATCTGCCACAGAGCATGCATTCATCAGCAATATTATCCAGAAAGCATGCTGAATAACAGTGAGCTCTAAAACAACAATCACAGAGTTGATGTGTGTATGTGTGTGTGTGTGTGTGTGTGTGTGTGTATAATACATGCATATATTAAAATAGATTATTTGCCACAATATGTTTCTGTGCTAGAGAATGCTGGTTATTCAATATCCATTCTTTCCTGCTTGCTTTAGTAATCAGCCCTTCACAATTTAGCTGAGCATACGGCTGCCTAGCTAAAGACTACATTTCCCAGACTTCCTGAAGCAGAATATAGACATGGGACTAATTTTGGCCAATGGATTGTGGACAGACATTGACATATAGGACTTCTGGTTTGTGCACTCAAAAGTAAAGAGCAGGTTTCCCACTGCCTCTTTCAGAGTCCCCACAGATTGGAAAATAAAAACAATCATCTTAGACAATAAAACAAAAGCCTCAGATCAAATACAGAAGACAGTAGGATCCTGGGTTCCTGATACTGTCAAGCTTCCAGGCCACCCCTGATCATTTACTGAGACTTACAAGAGGGGATATAAACTTCTATCTTGATTGTCATTGTATTTTTAGACTCTCCATTACCTCAGAAAAATCTGTATCCTATCTAATAAAGTTTCACCTGACACTTTCCTGAAATGTAGTTCAGGGGCTCTTGACAACATACTAAATTTACCAGATACCTTTTTTCTAAAGAATCCAATTCCCTTTCCATAATTTTACATCATTTTTCTTCACAGCATCTCTGATGTAATATAATAACAATGCCTTAAGATTGGCCTAACCCCCAGGTTCCATGACCCAAGTGCTCACGCCAGGCTGCTTTCTGCCCTGGAAAATAACATCTGGTTCTGTTTCATACTGCCGAGCAAGCTAAATTCCCAGTTTTCAGGAACCAAGAACAAGATCATTTTAACTCATTTTTCAGGAAAAAAATTCTTTTTCATTCAGAGTTCTTACAATTCACCAAAGCCACACTTAATATATAAAATTAATAGACAGCAACCTATGACTTTTCACTAATGTTATCTTATGACACAAAACAGTTAATATCCTTCTACTGTACACAACTTACTCATAATAAATAGCTTTCTCATATACTAAAGACAGGTTCAGATATTTATAAAGTACTTTTATCTATTTAGAGAGAAAGATACTATAAAACAAATATTCTGTGGCTCTCAGGTTTCCCCTGGCACCCTGTCTTCTCTCTCCATAAAAAGGGGATAATTATACCTGCCACAAACTATTTCATGCTGATGTTATGAAGATAAATGAGATAACCTATATATGAAAGCATTTTGTGCTCTTAGGAAGAATAAATCCACCTTAAATCCAAGATGGTATAATTCTTTATAATGTTTTCCAGGGATTTGCTGAACAGCCCTAAAGAGGTCATTACCCACAACAAGCTTTTGGTACCAAAGGACCACATTTCTAACAAAAATCTCACCTCTTGCACCTGACAACACTTTTCAATTAATTAGGGGTAAGTCCAGATGCTGCTCTATTTGGCCATCTTCAGTGCTCTAAAAGAATCCAGATTTTTTACTTCAGTGTCTTGCAACGACTGAAATGAACAAAAGCTCTCTAAATCACAGAGGTTTCAGTTGACAGGCTAACAGTGAAACCCACTTCAGTCAACGTCAAATGCAAAGCAGATTTGGCAAGAACCAGGGTGGGGATAAGTGGGAAAAAGAAAGCCCTGGTGGCAGTCTGACAACTCCCTCACGTCTACTGTCTGCTGTAATACATCAGCAACCTCCGAAGACCCAGCCAATCAGCTGAGCTTGGCCTCCAGCTCAACCCAATGAAGATCTTTTAGTTGACATTCCTTCGTTATGTACAGAAATCTGCTTTAGCAGAGAACTTAGAAATAAGAATTTATGGTAATAAATTTAAAAGCCAAAATTCTATGAATCTGACTCATAAATTACAGCCCTTATCCTAATATCCAACACTTTAATGACTCTGGTTAACTTCCTGCTTACCTTGTGCTGGGGTTAACTAACAGACTTATTTGCTTTTAGGTGAAGTGCCAAATGTTTCTGCATAGCCCATGCTGTTTTAGGGAGCTGCCAAAGAAATAAGGAGCATGCCAGCTGCCTCTGAACCTCACTGTGAGTATATGTGATACAGCTGAGTCAAAGCATCCCGTATCAGATCATCAATTAGCTGTGGGTGATGTGGGGGCGGGGGAGCTCTAACATCTTGGCAGTCTTCCTGGAGCATAGTTACAGTGATGTAAGGTAATATCAGAGCCTGAAAGATTTGCAAGAGAATCAGTTGAGGTCTTGAATACAGTTCTACTCTCACTCCTGATGGCTTGTCCCTGAGGCTTCTATCACTGACAAAACACTTAATATATAGCTCAGGTGTTGAATGTCACTTTTCATTGAAATTTCTCAAAATGCTAATTTTCTAGTGCATGGTTTTCACTTAAGTGAATGTTACTGAGAAAACACGGCTTATCTGTTTACATAGTGTTAAAGAAAACAGAAATGACAAGTTAACTATTGTTTTGCAATAAGCACTGAACAGTGCCCCATAATTCAAAATGTGTGCTAGTTCTACTTACAACTTAGTAACTACCAACCATACTTGTAATTGCTCATTAAAGAATATTTAGGATGCTGAAAAGTCAGAAACAAAAGAAAGTGAACATTTAATTTACTATCTACCTAAATACTTAGGGTTATACTTTATAGGTCAATCCTACCTACACTGTGCTAGAAATAAGGTACACTGTATTAAAGAATTGCTTCTCAATGTGCTACTTTAAAAATGATTGCCAAGACACTCAAAATTTTTCCAAAATCATTGAAAGACCTCTTCTTGTTTTCTAAAGCAGATCCAATGTAATCAGCGCTTTTCCTAATCATCATAAACTAGGTTGTCCTGCAGTTTAACAGAGCATTTAAGAAAGAAAGAGACCCACATATATACCCATTCCATATACCCTCTGCGAATTCCAACACAGAATGCAATATGAAAATCACAGCATGGAAACAGCTAAAATACAATTAACAACTCTGAAATGAGTCTTGCATTTTATCTACCATGCATCAGTCTGGGCAAAACTACTTTGACTTAAGAGATGAGTTCCATCTACAAGGTAGCTCTTAGGCTTCTGAATCTGAGCAATCCAGGACACCAAAAATAATGAAGTAATTTATCATACTATGTTCTTTCCATCCACATTCACTCATCCATTCAACAAATATACACTGGGGAGTCTCTTTTTAGCAGACACTGTTCCACACACTAAGGATGCAGCCTCCACCTCACTCTGCACTGCAGAATATGGAGAACCCTTTTTTTTCCAAGATTTTTTTTCCAAGAAAGAAGATACTAGTCAATTTAAAAAAAAAATTATCAGATTTCATCCAGATAGCTTAAAAACAGGAATTTTTCTCAAAGGTTAATCTACATAGTGATTTCAGATTTTTTAAGATTTTAATATGTTTTATAAAAAAGATTATTAGCTTCATTGAAGAAACTACAAAGAACCACATTATAAAGGAAAGTGATAACTCAAATAAATAATTTTGTTTCCATGTTAGAGAGGAGGCACACAGGTACATGAGTCCACATAGCTTTCCTATATCTTACCAAGTTGGATATTTCTAATTCTAAGCTACTGAGAGCAGTAGCATGTGACAGAAACATCTTACATAGAATACAAATTGCCCTGAAGAGAATCATTTTCCACTGCATTTTCTCTGTTCTCATTTATACTCAGAAACATAAACCAGTCTGTTTCTCACACTTATTTACCTCTTGCTTTTAGCACTTTGCTGAGAAAATGAGTATATAATAAACATGAGTTAATTGAATGAAATTTTATTATTGTGCTTTTAACTATATTCACTGAATATTTCTTCCATCTATATGACAAAGAATGTTACATAGGGACATTTCTTTTGCCAGTCCTCTTCCACTAGATATATTGGTAAAGCAAGATGACCTTCAATTAATATTTTCAAGTATATTTAATAGCCTAAGTAAGAATTACATGCAACAAAGGATGGCCCCAAAACAATGGGTTAAGGTGAACACTGCTTTGTACACATTCAGAACAAGCGGGTATCTAAATCTATTTCCAAAAGCAGGTGAAACTAATCACATAACAATGCTGAATGGTAAAGATTTCATTTTTATTCCAAACAACTAGATAGGAGATAATGCCAGGAAAAAATAAGAGTTCCTAACATGTTCAGACATGTCTGAATAACCCAGTGAACTCCTTCAGAGATGAAATCTCATCCAAATCAATGAGGGCTTCTCTTAAAAAAAAATATAGGCAACATTGAAACATAAAATAAAACAGAAAAGATTAACCAATAAACTGTATTTATTTCCAGACACAAAGCAGTAAATTTTAGTATCTTTGGGGATATTTACGAGATCCAAAAACAGAATTGAACATGTTATTAGTAACAACATTAATAAATTCCCTTCACTTTTTTCAAAAACCTTCAGCAAATAATTATTATATTTGGAATACAGACTATGAGTATTTCTGCATAATGTATACATCTCACAGAAAGGAGTGATGTCCCCACTCTTTACTACTATATTCTATGCTTTCAACGGAAACACCTGCTCTCAAGAGTAAACCTCTGACCAGGAGAGATGGCTCATGCCTGTAATCCCAGCACTTCAGGAGGCCAAAGTGGGCAGATCACTTCGAAACCAGCCTGAACAACATGGTGAAAACCCATCTAATAAAAATACAAAGATTATCTGGGCATGGTGCCATGCACCTGTAGTCCCAGCTACTCCTCGAGAGGATGAGGCAGAAGAATCACTTGAATCTAGGAAGCGGAGGTTGCAGTGAGCCGAGTTAGCACCACTGCACTCCAGCCTGAGCGACAGTGAGACTCCATCTTAAAAAAAAAGGTAAACATTAAAATATATGGTTCTTGTTAGATATTAATTTTATTATAGCTCTGTGATAGGCCAATTTTGGGAAGGGAACATAAAGGAGAGAAGCCTAAAAAAAAAACTCACTAAGAGGTAAAAGGCTCCTACTATTGCAATCATTAAAACAAATTGCAAGTCACATCATATGCTTGTCAGAAATTCTATTTTATATTGAATAACTATAATGTTTTATACTGAAATTTTCATAATTTTAATAAAATTGTCTAAACCTCTGAGTGTCTCTGCACTTCTACTCAAAATTTCACTTCTGTCCCAAAAGAGATAATGGTCTGAGTGCAAAGTAGTCGCTTTCTCTTTTAGGTTTCTGCCCGTCCTACAAAGCACTGCAGAATGCAGTGTACCTGTAAGATACCTTACAAGATACTGGCAGGCAAGTTGATCCAGTATATTCCAACAGACAAAATCCCAATGTAATCTTGTCTCCCACCATTTTTAACACTTAAATAGTGGGTCAAGTTCTTCCCCTGCCATGGATGAAAAATGATACAATCGTGACCTTTTTGATAACCCTTAGGTAATAAAATGCCTATGTTTTCTTTAGGTTGCAAAATACAGTCTCAACCTGACCCCTAGAAAGTCAGTCTCCTGCTATAATTAAGTGGTGCCAACATAACTCCATGGTCCAGCTGTTTCCCCTATTCCTGGATAAAGCCTCCCACCTGGGAATGTCTAAGTAAAATGTGGCATATATCCACCATGGATTCCTACACAGCCATAAAAAAGAATGAAATTATTCCCTTTGCAGCAACATGGATGGTGCTGGAGGCCATTATCCTAAGTGAATTAACACAGGAACAGAAAACCAAATACCGTATGTTCTCACCTATAAGTGGGAGCTAAACACTGAGTATACATGGGCACAAAGAAGGGACAACAGACACTGGGGCCCACTTGAGAGTGAGTGGCGAGAGGAGGGTGGATGAGGACTGAAAAACTACACCTATCAGGTACTATGCTCATTATCTAGGTGACAAAATTATCTGTACGCCAAATCCCATGACACACAATCTACCAATGTAACAAACTTGCATTGCACGTGAATCTAAAAGTTGAAAAGAAAAAAGAAAGAAAATATTTTAAAACTACATATATATATATATATATATATATATATATATATATATATATAAACAATTTAAAAATACAAAGTATTTTTTAAAGCCTCCCACTTAGGAAGGGCATGAGTGACACTTTTCTGCATCATCTCCTATCCTGTTTGCCAACTGTTCATTGTGACCCTTCTGGATGGCATTTAGAGATGGGGAATGATAATGATGGAGAAGAGGTATGGGGTACTTAAATTACCTGGCATTGTCATCAGTGGGCATCCCCATCTATGAACCTGGAAGATATTCAGGAAAAAAAAAAAAAAAAAAAAAAAAAACTTACAGATGTTAAGAGAAAGAAAAGCTCTTTCACTAGCAGGGTGCCTATGAAGGATTTTAGAGACATTCCATTGCTGGAGATCCTTTGACCCTATCAAATACATTTCCAACCTAGTTATTTGTTTAACCTCTTTCCAAATCCTAAGGAACCCAAAAATCCAACTGGAGCTTCCAGCTGCTATGGTCTGTTCAAAATTCCAGGCAACCATGTTGACCAATATCTAATATTATTTCACAATGCCCCAACCTGAAGAATGCTATTGTAGGAAAACGAATGTGGGCTTTCATTCATAAGACCTGTTATTTTGAATTCCAGGCCCTTTATTTCCTGGTTGCCCTTGGAGCGATTAATTAACTCTGAGCCTCAGTTTCCTCATCTATAAAACAATACATTGTTTTAATATTTTAAATAATTCTCTAGTCATGACTCATAGAAGGAAGGGCATTAATAATTGGAAGATCAACGACACAGAATGCAGAGGAATAATGATCTAGTTATCCATTCCTCATAGCAAACCACCTGTAAACATAGTGATTTAAAGTAAAAATGTATTATTATCCTATGGTTGTGCAGGCTTATCTGGGTAGTTCTCTGATGTGGTTCCAGATGATGGCTAAGATTTCAGTCATTTGAAGCCTTACCTGGGCTGGACATCCAAGATGGTTCACACACCTGGCTAGCAGCTAATGCTGGCTATCAGCTGAGTGTTCAGCTGACCTGACAGCTGAACCACCTATACACAGACTCTCTACATGGCTTGGCATTCTTACAATATAGAGGCTGAGTTCCAAAACGGAGCCCTCCAAGAACAAGTACTCTAAAACCCCTATTGGGAGGCTGAAAGCCTGTGCATAACATCACTTCTGCCACATTTTATTGGTCAAGAAATCAAGACAAGCCCAGATTAAAGGAGAAGGAAATTAAACTCCATTTCATGATATGAAAACAGCATGCCCATGTCAGAAGAGAACCAATTGTTTATAGACTATCTACCGCAAATGACTAGAAAGTGGGAAGCCAAAGAAGAGGGAAAAAAAAGTACCCCAGAACTCCCTAAAATGAGACGCATATGAGGATAAAATTACAAGTTCTTAAATTTTTAGGCTTTTGCTTTTAAAATTTCTAATTGTATAAAGTAAATAAAATGTAGTACTCTGGTACATGTATGGTACATGCTCAAAAAATTTCAGTAACAGGAATGAAGGCAAGGAATTATCTGTCTTCTGCTTTAGAAGACAGTAATAAGAGAGTATAAGAATTAGTGACATAGGTCCCTGCTTATCCTTCACCACATATGTAGGAGAAATGTTTGCTCTTTATAAGTAATAATAGAGACGTAACCTATAACATTTGGAGACCACTGACAGGGTGTCCGTTTTCTGCCCAGACGTGGGGAGGACTTCAAATTTACTACAAGGGATTCATGCATCAGTATGTTATTAGGAACAGAAAAATAAGAAAAGCTAGAGTGGATTTCTGGAATACAAATTATTAAATCATTACATCTAATGACTTGCTTCTATTGTTTTGGAATGTGACTGGCAGAATCTAACCTAAGATGACAGAAGTGCCCAAGCACCTATATTTTTACTGAGCTAATATCCACCATAAGAAATGAATGTGGTAGTTTATAGACAGCTAGAAAGTATGTAACACTCCTCCCATTAAAGGATGAGATCCATGTTACCACCCCTTAAATCTTAGTGGGCTTTGAGACTAACTGACCAACAGAATATGGCACAAGAGATGTTGAACCAGTTTCTGGGCCTTAGGATGCTGGCAGCTTTTACTTTCTTTTTGTGATACTTGTTCTCGGAAACCAGCTGCATGCTGTTGATGGAGCCCAAACAGCTCAATGGGGAGGACCCTGTGGGGAGGAATTAAGAATCTTGATCAACAGCCCATTTAATCTCCCAGTTAACAGCACCAAATTACCAGCCATGTGAGTCATCTTAGAAATGGATCCTGCAGCCCTAGTTGAGTTATCCCACTGATGCCACATGAAACAAAGTCAAATCCCATCCAAATTGCAGGTTTGTAAGCAAATTAAATGATTATTGCTATTAGAAATCACCAAGTTTTAGGGTGGCTTATTATATAATAGCCTAACCTTAGCTACCCAAATTATAAGTTTAATATTGTCTTTCCCCAGTAAATTAAAGATAATGAGCTTCACCTAACATGAAAATCTACTGTCATATTTTATGGTGAGTAATGCCACAGATCTAAGCTGTAACGTGACATGCTATCACATAGATAGTAAAAAGAGTGCCCCCCACATGATCACCTTCATCTCTGAACATGACCCTACTGTCATACCTCAGAAGGTAGAGTGCACCATAGTCATCATAAATTAGCCTCAACCCATCCTCAGCCTTTTGCCTGATTTCTTCCTGTAACCAATGACATATATTGGTAAGACTAACGATCTGTGCTTTTGACAGTATGACATGATTATGAAAGGGAATAAAACTTCAGACTCATAAGAACTAAACCTGTGTCCTCAGCTGCATAAATAGTCCGTTTTGACTAATTTAACCTCAAACAAATAAAAAAAGTAGCAGAAAAACATAGTGAAAACTTCATACCCTACCTTCATAATTAATATTTTATATATGTGGTCTATGGGAAACTGGAAGTAGTCACCGAGTCAATCTACATTGTTTATGTATAGGACCAGTAACACTAAAAGAAGTCCTAGTTACCAACTTTGTTAGAATTATTTAAATATACATTTTTTATTTTCCTGCAACAGTACTTTGAACGTCTCCATTTGGATATATCTCTATAAAATCTATAAAACAAGTTACATGTTGGACAAGGGCCAAGTGGAGAAAAAAAGTATCAACGCAAGATACAACTAAAAGGAAGTAAGGTATCATCTACCCTGTGCTTCAAGAAAGCAGAAGACCATCAGAACTGGTGATGTTAGTCTGAGTCAGAGACGCCAACAGGCCCTTAGGATGTGCTCCCTGAAAGCCATGGTTGCCTTTTGATCTCACCATGGCTGGCATCTAGTGAGACAGAGTTCCATTCTGGTTTAGTCTGGTGCCCAGACTAGCAATAGATTCATTTCACAGTTTTTGTTTTAACATGATATAGAGGAGAATCTAAATGTACAATCTGCCTGTGTGTCTGGGGATTTTTCCCTTAGCTTGATGCATTGCCTTTTGATGAACATTTAGCTCAGCAAATCTTATTTCTGTACACTAAGGAATTTTCTAGTTCTAGAAGAGCTCTTAAATCCTTTGGCAGAGATTCACTCACCTTAGTAAAACAATAGCTGGCAGATACACACAGTCTACAGGAAATCAGGGTAACAGGTTAGGTCATTTTTTAGGTGAGCTACTTAGCAAACTTTGATTTGTCCTTCACAAAATGAAGATTTGTTTTCTTAAATGAAAGTACATAATTTCTTTTTATTCTCTACTCTAAAAGTCAATAAACAAATCATCAAATAAAATCTGGTTTATACCAGCTTTCATGACTCACATCTGGGCTATGTACCTCACAACAATATTTTCCACTATAACATTTCTGTAAAAATAATCCTAGAACATATTAAATCCCAAAAAACAATACGGTTTATTTGGGGGTCAGCCATCTACATTTACACTAAAAATTTTCTTACCTCCCTAAAATGTTGATACCTGACCTTTAGTCTGTAAGATATAAGTATGGAGGATATGTCTTTTAAACAATGAATTAGGATGAATTAGGTTATATTCAGTTATTTTGTCTAGAGATCAGGAGGAAAGATATAAGTAAAGTTAAATCTGAATTAACTCCTCCCCATATACCAATCAGCTGCTAGTTCTTTGTTACCTAAGAATGCCTTCCACATTGTGTAAGGATTTGAGAGAAAGTCCCATGAGGGCAGAGGCCACTTTTTCTTGCTCACCATTGTATCCTCTGACCTAACACAGTTCCCGGCACCCAGTAGGCACTTAGCACATATTGGGAGGATGAATATAGCATGAGACCCTCCTCAAAGCCATCTTTCCTACATTCTAAAATCAAATCTATATTAGCACCCCTCCTCTGACTTAAGAAATAGACCTTTTTAATATACTACATGCATCAGTCAATGCATCGGGTTCCTGGTAATCAGCAACAGGTTCAAATAGATTTGTGTAGCAGGGCAGCTAGCTGGCACTGACCGTCCAGTCTGAAATGTACCTCTCACCCCCATACCATGCCCCTATGCCCCAATATCTCTTGATCCTCTTCCCCTGTTTTATTGATCTTTGCAACAATTATTCTCAAAGATGTTCTATATGTTTAATGTCACTTGTCTATTGACTTCTAATAAAATATAAGTGCATGAGGTCAGAAACTTTATTTCACTGTTCCATTGCCTAGGAAAATGTCTGGCACACAGCACAAGTTCATTTTATGTAAAGGAAGGAAGGAAAGAGGAAAGGAAGGAAGGGAGGGAGGGAGGGGGGGAAGGGAGGAATAGGAGGAATAGGAGGGAGGGAGGGAGGAAGTAGAGGGGAGGGAGGAATAGGAGGGAGGGAGGGAGGGGAGGTGAGGGAGGAATAGGAGGGAGGGACAAACAGGAGGGATGAGGGATGGACAAGATGGGCAGATGGGAGGGAGGAAGGAACAAGATCCCAAAATAACAGAAAAGAAGAAACTCAGTGGGCTGCTGTGGTAAAAATGCTTAGGATATTAAAGACAATACACAGGGGTTATGGGTTGAATTGTGTTCCTTCAAAGAGATATGCTCAAGTTCTAACCCACAATACCTGTGTATATGACCTTATTTGGAAATGGTCTTTGTAAATGCAATCAAATTAAGAAGATATCATCCTGGATTAGAGTAGATCCTAATCCAATATGACTGTTGTCCTTATAAAAAGAGAAGAGATTCAGACACACACAAAAGGAGGACGACCATGTCAAGACAGGCGGAGATTGGAGTTCTGCTGCCACAAGCCAAGAAGTGCCGGCTACTGTCATAAACTGTAAGAAGCAAGGAACGGTCCTCCCCTAGAGGCTTCAGAGGGAACATGGTCCTGCCAGCATCTTGATTTCTGAGTCTCAAGAATTGGAAAAGAATAAATTTCTATTGTTTTAAGCCACAGTTTATGATACTTTATTACAACAGCCCTAGAAAACTAATACAACTGGGCTTAATAAAAGAAGGGCCTCAAAACCAGAGTGGATGATTATAGAAAGACAAACTTTGCCTAACTAAAACATTTCCTGTACTACTCAACCAAAGCTGGTTGTAGAACGATGAATAAATAAAAGATGTACTAGGAATTTTAAAAAGGAAATTCTTAGAGCAACAGGTTATTCTTTTTTAAAACCTAATTATTTTTCTTAGTTTAGTACTTAATCTTTTTTTTTTTCTTTAATGCAAGTTTGCCTAACAAATACTATCCTTGGGATACCTAACAACTTAAGAAATAGACGAATCTGACACCAAAGTTCAATCTCTTACCAATGGGCTAATATTTTACCTCAGATGCCAAAATGCAACGTTTCAGATGGCAGATATGTAATTTGTTACTTTTTTTTTTTTTTTTTCTGGCTCCAAAGATCCTTTACTGAGATCTACTTGAAACACTTTGGTCCTAAATTTGTTAACTGAGTTGACAGGCTGATGGCTGATCTAGGTAAAGGTTTCACGGTAGCAGAAACACTTCCTGCCTAAAATATATCAAAACAGGCTCCTGAATGATGTGTATAAATGTCGTCAGGGTCTCTGTCCCATCTTCTTCAGGGTTCGATTAAGCTCCTCAAATTTGTGGATCTGACGGATAAAGAAATCCCCATAGCGCCTGGCGACCTTGGTGTCCGCAATGTGGATCATATCCTTATCAATGTAGAAGTCAACCTCTGAAGCTGACTGAAATTCACCATCCAGGGCTGAGATACCGCTGGTCCACACCAGGTTCTTCATCTTGTGTTTGAATACAAGAAGCTGAATCCAGAACTCCTGCTCTGTGAGATCCAGGAAGCCAGCCAGCTTGGCCACAGGCATGGTGGTATAGAGCTTGAGGAAGCTGCGGATGGTTGAAAGCTGGGCCTGCTGCTGTACTTCATCAACGAACACCTTCAGCTGCTGCAGGAAGGGCTCTTTGTGGTAGTTGGGGTGCACATTATCGTAGTTGGGCACTACTGGCGACAGAAACTTGGGGCAGGAGTAACTGAAAAGTTCTTCATAGACCTGTGGGTCACCTTTCTGCATGCGCAGCATCTTGTCTCCGTATTTCTCCCGCAGTTGGAGGTGAATGCTCTCATCGATACGCATGGGGTACATGGTGAGGGCAATGGCCAGCAGCGCGTGCATCTGCTCATTCTGCTTGTTAATCATCTCATACTTATATGTGGTCCTCTGGAACATACTCTTGGTCCTCTGGATGTAGAGGAGGATGTTGGCAAAGACCCGGATGGCATCCTGGTAGCGACGCATCATCAAATATGCAAATCCAACATAATAGTACGTGGTGACCTGGCACTCTGGAACACGGGAATACATACTCTTTTTGTTCAGTTCGATGTTCTCCAGCACCTTGATGGCCTGGTAGTAATCTCCTAACAGGGAATGCAGGCGGAGAAGCCCCACCAGGCTGAAGTAACCAAGCATCTTGTAGAGGGAGTGCCGCCCATACTCCCCAGCCACACTCTCAGGATCACCTCCGCTTGTGTATACCTCCAACTGTCGGTTGATGTTGGATTTGTCTACTAGGGAATGAAGGACATTGAGGACACTGTGAACATTCCAGATTTTGGGATTGGAACGAAGGAAGTCAATCTCCTCCTCTGACTTCTTGGCAGTCTTGCAGCGGTACTGACTGAATGACTGAAACTGGTAGATGAACTCATCGATGATATCCCAGAGCCACTGGTTGGGCAGTTCAAGGGGAGCAGGACCATCGGCATTAAGGATGTAGTTGAAGAGATTGCAATAGTTGTAATAGGATTCAAACCTCTGCTCCAAGGAAGGTCCCCCACTGACTTTGGCATATATGTGCCTGTAGTATAATTCTTTGTATAAAATCAGGAAGACAGCATCGTTGCCAACCTGTGGATTGGCTTCGGCCAATGGCTTCGGCCTCGGGCCAAGGTGTATTCTTGAAGAATCTTTCAGTCAGCTTGGTCCAGCTGTTCTCATAGATATCCTGGATCTCATATACCTTCTGGTCAATGACATCGCTGGAGACTCGACTGGCCTGTAGCTCATACACTTTCTGGTCAATCAAATCCGAGACAGTTTTGTGGAAATACTGGATGAAGTTTTTGATCACCTCAGGGATCACCTGATAGGTTTGCTGTTCATACTGACGTTCATAAGCAAGGTCCTGCTTTGGATCTCCTGTGTGCATATCATAGTCGCCCGGATAAGCATAGGGATCATAAGCCGCCTCGGATTCGTAATCATCAGCGGCATAAGACATGGCTGCCGGGCTCACGAGCACTGCCGGAAAGCTGTAATTTGTTACTTTTATAGTTCTATTAACTTTACCACTTTGCTATTATGAATTTTTCAAAGACGATATCCCTAAATTATTAAATGGCCTTTCCCAGCCTAAGAAATTCAAATATTTTTCAAAGTACACACCTATTAACAGCAGTTGGTCCTTGCTTTCGAACAAAAAAAAAGGTAAAATATATTCTCAAACATAAATCAGAAGGTTGTTAGCTTCATAAAAGATTATTCATTTTGGCCGGACACAGTGGCTCAAGCCCGTAATCCCAGCACTTTGGGAGGCTGAGGCAGGCAGATCAAGAGGTCAAGAGATTGAGACCAGCCTGGCCAACATGGTGAAACCCTGTCTCTACTAAAAATATAAAAATTAGCTAGGCATGGTATCGCATACCTGTGGTCCTAGCTACTCGGGAGGCTGAGGCAGGAGAATCGCTTGAACCCAGGAGGTGGAGGTTGCAGAGAGCCAAGATTGCACCACTGCTCTCCAACCTGGTGACAGGGGGAGACTCTGTCTCAAGAAAATAATAAAAAAAAAAAAGATTATTCATTTTATACTAGTAAGTTCTGCTGAACTCAACTGATATATTTTAAATTATTCAATTTACAAAAACTTAATTTGCAACTTTCAGGAGTATCACTACTATATGTGGTGAGGTACAAACATGAACTGGACTCATGTTCAAGCAAGTCCTTTAGCTATTACCAGACCCATTACCATGTGCAGATGGAAGAGAAAATTAACATGAGCTCATGAAGAAAACATCAAGACTGCAATGAGAAATTTGAGGACTAGGATTCTGGGCCAATTTAGCTGTAAACAATGAGATCCTTGAGGATGTTTTTATCATCAGCCTTTTCAAATCTATTAAAGGTGTTTAGAGAAATAAATTTTAATCAGTTATATAAACTCTAATATAATTTAATAGTTCCAAGACTTTGTTAACAGAAGGGGAGGGGGAGAGTGTGCCAATTTTGTTTTATTTAGATTTTTCCCTTTGCCTACACATTTTGTTTTCACTTTATCAGGTTTACTCAAAATTTGAATATCGGAGAGAAATTTTGCCAATAGCACAAGCAAGTCATGACATGAAAGTACTAGAAAGTAAATGAAAGGCTGTAATCAACGCTATGATCTTGTTAAGACTAAAAGACAGAATAAAAAATGGTTGGAGACTGCAAAGATGATACCAAAATGTTGGCAATTGAGGCAATCAAACAGTTGGAGTTTGTTTTACAGCCTGTGCAGAACCTAGATAAGACAATGCCTCATAAGAATGAAATTACGGAAAATAACAGTAAATCCATAATTCAAGAGTATTCAGGTTTACAAAAAGGGCAATGGAGGAATTTCTTTATATAAATTTTATTTCCCTTTTGGAAATGGTTTTTGCCTGTTTGGGCTTCCATAACAAAATACCATAGACTAGGTGGCTTACAAACAACAGAAATTTACTTCCTACAGTTCTGCAGGATGGGAAGTCCAAGATCAGGGCACCAGCAGGTCCAGTGTCTGGTGAGGGCCCATTTCCTGATTCATAGATAGCAACTTCTTTCTGTGCCCTTACAAGGTAGAAGAAGGGAATTAGCTCCCTCGGGCCTATTTTATAAGGGTGCTAATCCCATGAGGTTTCTAGCCTCATGATTTAGTTACCTTTCAAAAGACTTCATTGCCTAATAGTATCACATTGGTGAATAGGTGTCAACATATGAAATTAGGGTGAGGAGAGGGACACAAACATTCAGACCACAGCAGAAATTATAATGGGCTTGTAAGCAAATTTTCCTCTGAGTGCTACGAAGCCCTTCCAATCCCTTTCTACTTTGTTAATATTAGAATTTTTGTGTCTCTTTAGTTACACAATATTATCTTTTGTGCTAATAAAAATATCTCGATGTTTATCTTAATGTTAGTATATTTTCGAGTTGTATTGTTGCAGCTGTTTGTTGGGGAAAAACTGCTTCTTCCTTTCTTGTTTTTGACAAAATTCAACGTCTCAGTTTGTAATCCTACGCAGCCAAATATTATACCCTTCTATAGTAGTTTTCCAATTTAAAATGCATGGGACTTCTAGAGTGAGGTTAAGGTATAAGTATCTAAGTAACTGAAATACTAGTCAAAAAATACACTAAGTGGAAGGGATACAAGAAAAAAGAATTCAAGAATTTAAACTAACAACTACACTACTTCAAATGAATATGATACTTGCAGGAATTTTAACTTAGCTTACACAAATGAATTAAAGAACTAGAAACATGATGAATTTATAATTCAAGTTCTTTCTTTTGCTAGTCACAAGCAACTTCAAGATTAATATTTTACCTCTGAATGTAATAGTTAACATCTATAGAAGGCTACTTGAGTAATATACTCTAAGGAGGACAAAGGTTATTTGACTGACAGAAATAAAAGAAAATTAGTTTCAGCTGAGACATCTGAATAAAAAGAAAAGAGAATTTATTATAAAATATCTTTAAGAAAAGTCAGTTTTCCATTTAACTGGAAACTTTAAAAAAGATACTAACATGCATTTATGGTAAACTGATTTTTGACAAGGGTGCCAAGACTATTCAATAGAGAAAAACAGTCTTTTCAACAAATGGTACTAGGACAACTAAATATCTACAAGCAAAAAGAAAATCATGTTGAATCCCTTCCTTGCACCATATACAAACATTAATTCAAAATGACTCATAGATCTAAATGTATAAGCTAATACTATGAAATTCTTAGAAGAAAAAAATAGCAAATATTTGTGATATTGGACTAGGCAATTATTTAAGATATAACACCAAAAGCATAAGCAACAAAATACAACAATAAAATAGATACATTGGACATCATCATCAAAATTAAAAAATTTTGTGCTTCAAAGGAAACCATCAGAAAATGAAAAGACAGGCCAGAAAATAGGAGAAAATGTTGGCAAACCATGTATTTGAAAAGAGATTTGCATCCAGAATAAAGAACTGTTAAAACTCAACAACAGGAAGACAAATAATCTAATTTTAAAATGGGAAAAGGACATGCATAGGAATTTCTCCAAATAGGTTACACAAATAAGCCAATAATTATATGAAAACATGTTTGCCACCAAGATAACTCTGCTTTTTTTCAAGCAATGTAATCAAAATTGGTTTGGAGTTCTCTTTTGTGCTTGAAAGCAGACTTCCTTGCTGAACTTAGCCACCATTTTATTTATTTATTATTTATTTATTTTGATGATGGAGTCTCACTCTGCCACCAGGCTGCAGTGCAATGGCACCATCTCGGCTCACCGCAACCTCCGCCTGCAGGGTTCAAGTGATTCTCCTGCCTCAGCCTCCCGAGTAGTTGGGATTACAGGTGTGCACCACCATGCCCAGCTAATTTTTGCATTTTTAGTAGAGACGGGGTTTCACCACGTTGGCCAGGATGGTCTCAATGTCTTGACCCCGTGATCTGCCTGCCTCGGCGTCCCAAAATGCTGGGATTACAGGAGTGAGCCACGGCACCTGGCCTGCCACCTTGATTTTTAATGTAATGTTTAACATGGCTTATATAGAAAATGATGGTAACAATCAGTTCCCTTTATATTTCTTTGAAATGAGATTTAGATGTTTTTGTTTTGACCATATTTTAAGGCAAATCTTGTTTATTCTGTTGGCCATTGAACCATTAATATATTTGGAACTTAGAATCATCATCATCATCAATAGCTATTGTTTTAAAATACTATCTGTTAGACAAACTCTTTTGTATATTAGTCTCTTAAGTCTAAATAACTCTAAGAGAAATATAATTAATAACCTATTAATAATTTAGCATGTGGAAACACTGAAGCTTTGAAATGCATAATGCAATTGTCTCTAGTATGTCACCTTGGTTACAGGTAGGATCTGACAAGCCAGAAATCTAGTCAAATCATTTCTTAGTAACTGTGAGGGATTGGTTCCAGGACCCCCTGAGGATACCATAATCCATGGTGTCCTTGTGGATTATATTTGAGTCTCATATTAAATGGTGTAGTATTTTGCATATGAGCTACACACATTATGTATTACATATAAAACCTAACACAATGTAAATGCTATGTAAGTAGTTGTTATACTCTAGAGTTTAGTGAATAACAACAGGAAAAAATGTTTGTACATGTTCGGTATAGGCACAAACATCCTTTTCTCCTCCCTGAATATTTTCAAATCACAGTTGGTTGAAACCAAGGATACTAAACCCACAGATACAGAGGCTGACTGTATATACGAGTCATATGTAATCTATCTGTATTCCCATAGCTAGTATGTGGTGGAGCCAGGTTTGTGCTCAGGCAGTCTGGTCCCAGAGCCTACACCTTTATGCACTATTCTATATTCATGTCTTTTTTATGGATATACATGTTTTTCCTGAAGTTGGCTCACTCACAGACACAACTGACAGTACTATAAGTCATATAGTAAAATCATTTCTCAGTTGCCAGTAATGGTGAAAATGAACACTCACCTTCAGGATGAATCCTGTAATGTGGTTTGTTAAGTTCTACAGGATACAATTTGGAAGCTTCACAATATTTTGTACATTAGGAGACATGATTTATTAATGTACCATTAATGGAGAGTGTTACTAAATACTAAAATTCTGCAGAATCAATTGCTGCCTTTTTTTTTTTTTTTTTTTTTTTGAACTAAACTTATGCTCCATGGCAGCTTAAAAGAGAAGCCCCATGAAAGTTTTAAACTCTATCCAAACCCAGGACAATCCAGTCTCTGTTTAGACGTGCCTCCACCCATCTCAGATTTGATATAATTTGTCACTCTGCCATGTCCTTGTTCAAATACTGCAGTATGTACTCTCTCAGCTCTCATGCCAGAAACCACGTGAGTCTCCTACCTTCAGGAATATGTTGGGTAAATATTCTTACCCAATGAACTGCTTTTGAACACTTACTGGTTTGCCTCTAATGTATATCACTAATTTTTATCCTCTTCACTTCAAAAAAATAAAATTTACCACTTTGAACACATGTCCCTGAATAGATAAGCCTTGTAACCAACTCTGCAGTTGCCATTCTCATGGGAGTTTTTTATCTGATGAGATTACACTGAACTCAAATCTAAAATAGATTTGGGTTTAGTATTAAAGTGATAATTCTTTCTCCTTTATAATATTTGCTGCCAAAATAGGTTTGTAGATAGAATATCTCCACAAGGCTCTTGGGCTCACAAAACTTCTGTTTTCTGGACTTGAAATGTATAATCTGAGAGGTTTCAATGATGTCAAATTAGTTATAGGGAGAATCTGACCAGCCACTTATAAATTTCTAGGAATGAGTCAGGGCAAACCAATTTAAATTTATATTCATGAGTTAATATAAACTGTCTCTGGGAAGGTTGTCTATGATTCCCAGTTGGAATTTTGCAAATTTAAAAGCAAGAAAGTCAATCTGGAAACTTTATTTATTAAGTTACCAAATCACAATAAAATAAAACTAGAAGGACTGTGCAGATAATCTATAAATTCATTATTTTACAGGTGATAAAACTGAGGCCTGGAAGACACTGACTTTACACATGAGGAGGTTTCTGGGGCCCTTTATATCTAGTCTAATGTACTCTCTCCACTGATTCATACTGTTTCTTGCTTCTCAGGATCCAGTATTCTGAGGCAGTTACTGCCAATAGTTGCGCAGAGAATTAGTTTTTTTTTTTTAAGGTACAAAGACTGAGAACGAATAATTTTTTTTTTTTTTTTTTTTTTTTTTTTTTTTTTTTTTTTTTTTTTTTTTTTTTTTTTTTTTTTTTTTTTTTTTTGTTTTAGAGTCTTACCCTGTCACCAGGCTGGAGTGCAGTGGCACTATCTTGGCTCACTGCAACCTCCACCTCCTTGGTTTAAGCGATTCTCCTGCCTCCCAAGTAGCTGGGACTACAAGCGCGTGCCACCATGCCGGGCTAGTTTTTTTGTATTTTTAGTAGAGATGGGATTTCACCATGTGAGCCAGGTTGGTCTTGACCTCCTGACCTCGTGATCCACCTGCCTCGGCCTCCCAAAGTGCTGGCATTACAGGCGTGAGCCACCGCGCCCAACCCAAATAATTATTTTAATTATCAGTTTTTACTCTCAGCCTCCACCTATGTGTTACCTGTCTCTTCTTCTGGCTATCACTCTCCTCAATCACACCCTGCCTGCTGCACCCCCAATCTCTGTGTCACCCTGCACAAAAGAAACATAAGCTTGGCATGAGTTCTGTTACTTTTTTTTTAACCTCTCCTATGCCACGCCCTTATTTTCAATAATTCCTGTCTACTATTTTCCATAAACTTAAGAGGAAATTATAATTCCGGCACAAGCAGCCTCCTACAACTTTGTTGACTAATGCCTAAAGGAAAAAGCTATTACTTCCTGGTGGCCAAGCTATAGCTATACTTTTAGTTTCTTCTTGAGGTCATCCTCTATATGACAACATAAAATTACAAAGTGCCAATTTAGCTTCTGAAAAGTCAACTTCTTCTGTTATCCTACTAAACAGAAATCCATGTTAAAATAGAAATAGTTGTACACTTTTTGTCTCTATACTATTGTAATTTTCTGAAAACTAAGTCATTTTTATTTGTATCTGTGTTCTATAATGAGATGGGAAACCTACACGTATTACTTGTTTTCTACTTAGAAAGCAGGCTAGAAGGTACCATCTGTCATTTATAGTCTTACTTCTAATCTAATAGAGGCAATAAACCCATATCAGAGCCAACAATTGCTTTGAGTTCTCAATCAATTGAGTCTTTGTACATTCTATAAGGGAAAAATTCATCCAAAAAACACACTATGAGAAAAATCTCTGTTTTCTAGAGGACATTTGGTATGATGTCACCCATCTAAACTGTGGTTCTTTTATTGGTTCATTACATTTTATTTTAAAGATTAACTGATTTTGCTCTTCAGTGAACCCATATTTCTGAACCTGAAGATTTCTTGAGATTAAGCAGACATCCATTTCACTTTAGGTTCTTGTGGTTTATCTCAACTGATGAGATATTCAGAAATAACTGTACATAGCAGAATTTTATGAACAAAAGCCATTCAAACTAGACACAAAGACTATCCAAAATGTTTTACACTAGGCATACTGTGGTTCCCGCATGGAATGCAGGGAATTTTAATAACATTATTTAATGAAGATCTGAAAACCGGACTAATTCTATCATGTATGGTAATGAGATGTTTAATATTGTATACATAGCAGTACTTTAATAGAATTACTTGATAACCATATAGAAATGTGTTTTGCTATTAAAATCAAATCAAACCTCATGAGGATAATGTCACTAAGATTATAATGATAGAAAAGGTTCAAAAGTACTTTATTAAAATCTAAATTCTGGAAACCAAACTCATTTAGGGCACATGGAAACAATTTTCTTTCTTTTAGTACTCAAACATAATATGATTTATTTCCCATAATATTGTTATTTCACTGTTTTCAACATCACGTTGCTTGAGGTTTCCGCATTTATAATTCCTCTGAAAAGAATATAAGTAGACAACTATTTTACTGATATGTGTGGCTATTTTTCCAGAAAATTTTATGGGTGAAATGTAGAACCAAGACTAAATAATGTGAAAACTAAACAGGAGGGGAAGTCTTTAGAGCCAAAAATTTCCAGGAAGCAAGAGTTTCCCAACCCTGCACAATTTTATCAATTACCCATCCCATATTACTTAGTACTTAATATCTTAACCATATAGTACTAATATGGGATGAGTAACTGATAAAATTGATAACCTTCTATAGCAAAGAAAAAAAAAAGCCCTATATTACTGTGTGAACAAATTTTCACTGAAAAATAAAGCAATTTCAAAATGTTTCAAATATGCCTATAACCTTTAAATCAGAGTAGAATGAAAGTTCATGTAAATTTCTCCAATTAGTTCTTAAAGTGTAAACTGCACTTTAAAAATTTATACCTGCAGGAATCATATCAAATCATTAAACTTGTTTGAAGTAGTAATAGATGAAATCACAGTTACTATTTTTAAGAGTATGCAGAAACACATCTGAACCTAGCATGTTTTTGCTGACCTTAAAATATATAAGAACATCGTTCGTAATACATAAAACATGTATGCATAGCTATTATAACAAGAAAATGGAATTAAAAGGCAATTGAGACATAGATAGAAAATAACTCTTTTAACACTTCTATTATTTTAACCAATATTACTTTTGAGTATCAGATTGTGAAGTCACTGCAATGCTGTTAACAGTTAAGTGACCCAATTTACACCTTCTGTGTTATGGGCTCTTAACCAGTGTTACTAAAAACCTAGCTATCTTGGCCTTCCTTTCACTGATCAACCTATAAAATACAAGGACTTATGATCATATCTGAAATGTAAAGACTTTGTTATTCAGTATCTATATCTTAATGTTCCTATTATATTGGTTTCCTTCAGTGTTATACATTTTAAGAACTTTGCATGCCAAAATAAATTAATTAATTAAAGACCCTAATTTTCATAAAGGCACAGTCATGGGTCAATGTTACTATTGTAGTAACTCCTACAAAAGGGAGATAAAGAATAAAGTTATCACAAGTCTTAGCAAAATCGGCATAAATTCATTCAGATGAATTAATAAAATTTAAAAATAACATCAACTATTAAGTCATTTTTATAATTATCCTTATTAGAATTGAGGTTAAAGAACTATTTTATTCTTTAACCTCAATTCTAATAAGGATAATTATAAAAAGTGAGAATAAAAGAATAAAAAGAATAAAAGAATAAAAAGTTCTTTAACCTCAATTCTAATACTTCTTAACATCAGAACAATCATATTTTTAAAAAGCTGATTTTCAGAGAAACTTGCTAAACTAAAATCTCAACTCTATCATCTTCTAGGCTCCTAGTATTTGTAAGAATTGATGTTCTCAAGAATTAATATTAAGCTATTTAATTTTAGTAATCAATTTAAATAATTACTACACAAACATTTTAATATGTTTAACTTATAAATTCCATCATCTTTTACTTGCTAAATGTAGGATTTAGAATCCTTACTCCACACACCTAGTCATCTATTTCCTCAGTGACCCAAGAGAGTTTTAAAAGGTCATGTTGTCTTCACAGCTATAAACCAGACATATTCCCAAAGGAGGCTATTCGTTTTGGGCTCAAGATTAGGTAAATCTATATTGCTGAATGAAAAAACTGCATTGTTTTAAATAACTCCCAGACAAAACAGATTCTCTGCAAATCCACTTCATTGTTTAAATAAGTCTGTCTTGTATATATCTGAAAAGAAATGTGGTTAGTTTTATTAATTTTTTTAAAATCATCCAAATCAAATTGATTTCCTAACAATAACTGTGAGTGGTTACAGATATATAAACCTTTTGTATTCAGAGACTTGAACGGAATCACAGAAGCTGATCCTCTTGCCTTCAGCTATATTACATATATACCAACTCAAATAGACCAAGAATTAATTCCTGAATGATGCTTTAGGTCTATACACTATTAGGAAATGTTTCTTTATTGTCAGCCTCCATCTTCTCATGTCACAATTTAATTTGTAATTTCCTGGTATTTAGAGAAAGAAAAATTTAAATGTTCTATTACTGTAGATATATATATCTTTCCAATCTATTTCAGCCAATAATCAGGTCACCAATGTGGCCTTACCCAAAAACAAACATTACAATTCTAACACGTCTATTGTAACTGGGCAGGCCTCAATCTTATTAAGTGTGCTCTCAGAAATTTGTGATGCATTTTTACAGGAAAACATTAGAAATTACTATTATACTCCACATTTCCCCCAAAAAACTGCACTAATGATAGGTCTATGTCTTACATATTGACTTTAGAACCCTATATCCCCAAAGTTTCAGGGCATGCAGAATTAGTTGGTGACAGCTGCTAGCAGCTGGCGGTACCCAAAACCAAGTCGGAAAAATAGTTCTGAAAGAGAGAGAGTGGGGACATCTCCCCCACCCCCACCTTGACCCTAACACTTAGGGAAATGACCCCCATTTGGATAAAGATGATAATTCCCTTCCTATAGCTCTGTAAGCTTCTTAGTAGGGACAGAACTCCTTGGAGTACAGTAAAGTATGCCCTAGCTGCTGTATATACTAGCTAGGTCTTATTAATCAGCCAATTATTTAAGGAGCAGTAAAGGGTTAAATGATCACATCCTTTATTTATATTAGTAAATAATGTCTTTAAAAAGAGGCATAGCATACAAACTAGCGTGTGACAAGTGCTGTGTATAAGATACTGATATCCCTAAAGATTTATGAATTACATATCTAAGAAGTATACACATATCTACCGATTTTGAAATTATATCTCAGAATTTATGTCATACTCTTTCAAGTAAACACCTTAAAGTGCTACATTGATATTTATTTCATTGCTTCAAACATACTCTGAATTTCTGTCTTGGAATTTTAATTTTTTAATATCCTCAATGCTTTTTTATCTTTTAAGAGTATGTATGATTTTTAGAAATACAGGTTTTTCCAAGCCAGGACTTGTGATAACAGTGATAACCACAATAAGTAATATCATTTGTGTTTAAAAAGGAGGAGGAGTAGGAGGAGAAAAAAGTTATCAAATTGGTTTGGGGGTTTGTTATTAAAAAAACTCAAAAAGAAAAAAAAAAAAAAAAAAAAAAAAAGGTCACTGAAATCGCCCAATATTATATGGGTAGAACCTTTTAAGGCCTTGGAGGAGAACCACATGTGGAGGTCCCTTGAGTGACTGGATTGAAAGGAACAAGATTATTTATACTTCTAAGTTTGGGCATATATGTTTAAATATCAGTCACCTTAACTTAAAATCTCACCCAAGAGGTTGTCTATATTTTCATGTATTATGTTTTCTTAACTTGGGCTACATCTGTACTCCTTAAAGTTTAAAAATATATATACAATCTATTTCAGTCAAAGAATGTAAATTACTTGACTAAAATATGATAGAAATTCTTATTTCTACCAACACAGTAGGAGAGTGATTCTCAAACTGTAATGTATCTTGGATATTTGTTAAAAATACAAATACCTGAGTCACACTCCCAGAAAATCTGACTTAATAACCTAGAGTAAGTCCCAAGGGAATCTTCAATGTTCATAATTCCCCTGCTGATTATGATAGAGGCAAACTTGGAATCACACTTTACGAAACACAGCACTCAGCTCTCATGAGGGTTAGACTTTCCAATTAAATGACCACTTCAGTATGTATATCTAACAACTTTGAAAAATAATCCACAAAGAACTCTTCCCAGTGAAATATTTCCAAACTATGCATCTGATAAAATTCCATTCAGAATCTACAAAGAATTAAAATAACAGCAACAAAAATAACAACTCCATTAAAAAATGGGCAAAAGAAATGAATAGACAATTTTCAAAAGACATGCAAATGATCAACAAGCACATGAAAAAATGCTCAACATCACTAACCATCAGAGAAATGTAAATTAAAACCACAATGACACACCATCTTACTCAAGCCAGAATAGCTATTATTAAAAAGTCAAAAAATAACAGACATTGATGAGGATGCAGAGAAAAGGGAACACATACACACTGTTGTGGGGAACATTACTATCACCTTTAGGGAAAACAGTGTGGAGATTTCACAAAGAACTAAAAATAGAACTACCATTCAATACAGCAATTCTACCACTAGGTATATACCCCCCAAAAAAGAAATCATATCAAAAAGAGACCTGCACCTGTATGTGTATCACAGCACTATTCACAATAGCAAAGATATGAAATCAACCAGTGCCCAACAATGGATGATTGGATAAAGAAATTTGTTGTGGTGTGCGTGTGTGTGTGTGTAATTTAATTATATATATAATTAAATATATATTTATATATATATTTATATATATGTGTGTATATATTTATATATATACACACAATTCCGTTGTGTGCACATATTTACATACACATATATATAAAATGGAATAACATTGTATTCCAATACAATAGTATACCTATATATTTACATAAATATGTATACATACTTGTTACACACAGTCACATGCTAGTTTGTATGTATATAAATATATACATATTATTGTACTGTGTTTGTAATACACATACACACACAATGGAATACTATTTAGCTATAAAAAAGAATAAAATCATGTATTTTGCAGTCACATGGGTGGAACTAGAGACAATTAAGTTAGGTAATTCAGAAACAAAAAGTCAAAAGCCACATGTTTTCACTTATAAGTGGGAGCTAAACGATATGTGCACATAGACATGGGGTGTAGAATAATAGACACTGGAGACTCAAAGGAGCGGGGAGGGTGAGACATGAGAAATTACTTACTGAGTACAATGTACGCTATTTGGGTGATGGTTACACTAAAAGGTCAGACTTTACCATTGTACAGTATATCCATGCAACAAAACTGCACTTGTACCGTCTAAATTTATACACATTTTTTAAAAAGAAAAAAAAATTGTTCTCATTAAATGTTTCATATTAACTTTCCCACTGAAAAATGGCAGAGATTTATGAAAACCGCCATACAATCCCTACTTATGTTCAATATCAATCAAGGCTTATCTCTCATCAATCCCAAGGAAAAATATCTCAGGTTTCCTCTCTTTGTTAGGGGTGTGGGCCATAATCCTGAGACACACAATGCTAAAAGACAGAATCGTAAATGTTGAAACTCTGAAGCATCAAAATCTCTAAAGTCTGAAATCCCTAACATCACAATCCTAAAAGATCAAAATCTCAAAAATGTAATTCTGGGGAAAAAAGAATTTTAAAATATTTTTAAGACACTTATTTACATTTTTAAAAGGGATTTATTTGGGAAACATATGAAAACATGGCAGAGCACATCATAGGCCACCTTGTATTAATACAATAAAACAGGCAATAATAATTTTGCAAGCACAAACACTCAGGTATACTAACAACAGTTGCATGAGTATAGTAGTTGTGAGCAGATGAACCAGATTCATACAGAAATAGGTAAAAAAGTGAAATTCATTAACATATATCACTATGGTTGGTAATTGTGGGCACCCAGCTGCATAATTGCAGTTATCTGAAATACCACAAAGAATAACCTAAGTCTTTTAAAAGATTGATCACAAACTATGCTAGGTCACAACTACATTATGCAGTAAGAGCCAAGATCTTGAGAAATTTCATCTTTCACAAATGCAGATGTACAAAAAGAACATTTCTTCATTTTTAGAGGAAGTTTCAACATTTTTATATACAAATACAATTCTTACCCACAGTCAACGTTGTGATAATGAACTTTAATGGAGTCAAATTCACAGAAAAAAAAAAGCATCAAACAATTTAGAACTCTCTAAAATTATTTACACAATTTACACCACCAGTGTTAAAAATGATGTGAAGATGAAATACACAGCATAATGAATTGTTACTATGTGTGAAGGAACAGCAGTCATACACAATTGAATAACTTGGCAGGGGAGATTTCTTGCAGTTTTTGCTGGCATTCTCACTGTTTTATAATCTTCCAATCACTTGCTGCACTTGTATTTGGAAAGTGGTTGTATTCTACAAATTTTGTAACTATAAGCATCCATTTGAAAGTCTGGTTATTGCTCAGCCATTGCAGTTAGCGATTTTCTGCCTTGGCAGCATCAATTAATTAGCTTTAAAATTTTTATCTTTCACCATTAAGTAGCCTCATACACTTATCACAGCCTTTCTGGAAGGGGACAATTTTACAGATCTCTTCCACTTTACCATAAGGAATATGATAAGAAAAGTGATATTCGGCTTCCCTGATGGCAAATCTGTGTTAGTCAGGGTTCTCCAGAGACAGAACAATAGGATACATGTATGAGAGGGGATTTATCAGGGGAATTGATTCACACAGTTATGATGGCTGAGAAGTCCTAAGACAGATCATCTACAAGCTGGAAACATTTGGATGGTATCCACTTACATTGAGGGCAGATCCTCCCCACTTAGTTCACTCAGACGCACACCAGTCTCCTCTGGAAACCTCACAGATGCACCTAAAATAATCCTTTATCAGGCTTCTAGGTACTCCTTAATCCAGTCAAGTTAAAATCTAATCAAAGTAAAATTAAGTCCACAAGTCCACCCTCTGTCTTCTTGGCATCCACTCACATCTCTTTAAACCATATTTAATTTACAAATAAAGATAATAATAAGGTAATAGTTCTACCTAACATGATGCAACTGACATGATGTAACTATCCTTCACATAGCCAAATATACACTAATCCCTTCCCCAGAATTTGGCTTCTTGGATTTCAGCACTCAGGATTTTAATCTTTTGGAATTTTGATTTTCAGAATCTTAGATGTTATGGATTTCAAATGTTAAGGATCAAAAGATCTTTAGAGGTTTTGATCTGTTGGAATTTCAATAATTTCAGGGTTGTGTCTCTCGAGATTATGACAGGCACTGCTTTCTTAGGCCGTTAGAGCAGGCAAAAATGAATTTCACTGAGACTTTTCCTACAATATGAAAACTTGTAATAGGACTCTCTCTAGCTCCCTTTCTTGACCAGAGACCAAATATGTTGGCACCACCATCTCTTGATTTGCAGAGCCTACTAAAGTTTTTGGTATTACTGTGGAATTCCAGATAGTTCGGTGGCTGAGATATAGGAAATGTTTTCCATCTCTGATACTGTAGTTTATGAATAATCTATCCTAGAGTTATTTACATCATTCCTTAAGCAAAATCTATTTTTAAATGCTCAATTGCATAACTGACTGAAATGTTCACTTTTACACAATCATATGGTAACTTACAGCATAGATCTAGAGAAGTAGCAAAATTTGGAAGAATGAACAAAAATGCACAGAAGACATTTTAATACCTTAAAGAAAATCCCCAGAGAGGCATCTGGTAAAAACATAAAATAGTTTTAAGCTCTGGGGTATCCCTCTCCCCTAAGAAAAATTGGATTTCTAAATAGCCACATTTGTAAGGTCTTCCTGATTATTCCAGAGACATTTTGTCAGTGACTCTAACATAACAAACTTATTCTTGTTATTCGCAAAAGTTATGGTTTATAAGATTGCCACAAACACTGAATTCACAAATTCTGAACCATTGCTCCTAGGGGAAATACAGGGTTAGAGTCCCATAGGCTTCTTATTACATTTTCGGCAACCATTCAATACATAACCTTGCTTCGTGTATGTTTTTATTTAAAGATACCTTATTTAATATACACTGTTGATTCATTATAATTGAGCTCACTGCCAACAGCATATTTAGCTCATGCTTGAACAAAGCCTACCTAACATGCATGACTTTCCATGAGACACATTACAGCCTTCTTGCATTTAGGAACACTGGACAGCACTTCAGCACTGTGTTTGCAGACCATTTTCAACAGCAAAACCACTGACAAAAAGCACGAAAATTGTTTAAATGTGGCACTAAATAATTTGTGAAAATGATACTTGGTTACCACATAAGAGCTGAACTGAGAAGGCAGGGCATCACTTGGTTGGAGTGTCAGGCAACTCAAAATTTTCAACCCTGTGCACATGTCTAACAATGGCTGTGCAAGCACCGCGAGTACTGATTTGGGGGGTATGTTGGGCTGTTCTTGCATTGCTACAAAGAAATACCTGAGGCAGGGTAACTTATAAGAAAAGAGGTTTAATTGGTTCATGGTTCTGCAGGCTGTACAGGAAGTGTAGGGGAATCTGCTTCTCGGGGTGGGGGGGGCCTCAGGGAGCTTTTACTCATGGTGGAAGGTGAAGCAGGAACATGAATTTCACATGGCTAAAGCAGGAACAAAGGGTGGGGAGGTGCCACACACTTTTAAACAACCAGACTTTGTGAAAACTCACTACCATGAAGACAGCACCAAGCCACAAGGAATCCACCTCCATGACTCAAACACCTCCCACCAGGCCCCATCTCCAGCATTAGGGATTACAATTCAAGATTTGGATGGGGACAAATAGACAAACTATATCAAGGGATTACAAGTAAATTTTGCAAGTAGATGAAATGCAAATACAGAATCAATGAATAATAAGAATCAACTATGCTCTCACCATCATGGTCAATACAGCCATACCATCAAGGGAAAGTCCCTATTTTAGATTTGATACATACAGAGCAGCATTTTCTAAGATCCTTTTTCAGTGATGTAATGCTGCAACAAAATATATTATTGTACCATAAACTGTTCTTTGTAACACTTTCAATTATTTAAATCATTCTTGCCTTGTGACGATCAACAGTGGCTATATTTCATTAAAAATGTATAATGTAGCCTTAATTAGGGCACATGTGTTTAGCACTGCAGGTGTTTAAGTGCCCAGAAGATGCTATAAAACTTAACAGTAATGTTAATAGCCTCATGAATTTGTTTAAATTGTCAAAAGGGAAGCATCTATGCCAATGCCTGAATGCCAATCCAAAGGTCCTAGTTCAAAAGTACTTAATCAAAAAAATAATTCAAAAAAGCATATTCAAACAGACATTTGAATTAGCAGTACAGAGATGAAATGAAGGTAGGTGACAAAGAAACAGATATATATGAACTAAAATACAAACCCAAAAATGTTGATAAAAATTAAAGTCAATCTGCAAGGTGTTGATTAGAGGTAAAAAATAAATTTAAAACATTTTTAGGTTAAAGTTAATCAATAAAATTATTCATGGCCAGTGAAAGTTACTCAATATAATTGTGACACATAACAATTGTTATTAGGCCGGGCGCGGTGGCTCAAGCCTGTAATCCCAGCACTTTGGGAGGCCGAGGCGGGTGGATCACGAGGTCGAGAGATCAAGACCATCCTGGTCAACATGGTGAAACCCCGTCTCTACCAAAAATACAAAAAATTAGCTGGGCATGGTGGTGCGTGCCTGTAATCCCAGCTACTCAGGAGGCTGAGGCAGGAGAATTGCCTGAACCCAGGAGGCGGAGGTTGCGGTGAGCCGAGATCGCGCCATTGCACTCCAGCCTGGGTAACAAGAGCGAAACTCCGTCTCAAAAAAAATAAAATAAAATAAAATAAAATCTTAAAAAAAAATAAAAAAAATAAAAAAAAAACAATTGTTATTACATTCCAGTATTCCAAACCCACTAAGTACTCATAGTCAAGCCTCATATTACATGACAAACTAATCTACACATTTTGGAATTCTACCATGTAGAATTTCTAAGATTTAGCTATATTTTAGTTCAGCTTCTTCATTTTACACATTAGTGACTACCAGCTCAGTTTACAGTAATCTCAAGCTGCAGCGCATTCTTGTTTGTAGTGTGTATTGTATATCAAAGAAGGCAAAAATTCACAGAGAAATCCAGGAAAGACAACTGCAGGGAGGCAGTGGCTCTTTTTACATGACATGAGATGTGTGGTCAGGGATGAAATCAAACAAAACCATTTGGGTGAGCACTGTAGCTCTGCTTGCTTTATCTTTTAAGCTACTCTAAATTCTGGCCTGACCATCCAAAATGGATGGGGTTTTCTAAATAGGTTTATTAAGGTTTATTGGAAGAGATGTTTCTTTATTGCTAAGAGGCAACGTGGAAGAATGGAAATGCATGACCTTGCAATTCAGGTGGACCTGGTCTAAACCTCAGCCCTCTATTACTAAATGTGTGATTTTAGGTAAGTTAGAAACTTGCTGTACTTTTTTTTTTTTTTACATGAGGAAGAAGGAAAATTCTTACACAAAATAGCAGTGGTTTGAAAACTAAACAGCTTAAAGTATAAACAATATCTGACATAGAACTTAGTTATATACAATTAGTCAACATGATAGTTCTTTGGCCCTGGATAACGTCAATAAATTAAAATCACCTCAATTTCTTGGGTTAGACCAGATGTTACCAAAAATTCAAAAATGATTGTTGTTGATTTTAGAAGTCGCCCAGTTCTTAATACAACCAATTTGCAGAGTAAGCAGATGGGAAGAGAAAAATGTACCTTTAAATTGTAAGTATAAAAATCAATAATTTGTCAATAAAGCCACACCATGAACAAAAGAACATATCATAATCCAGGCTGACAATTTTTCCCTCTAAGCCTTTGCCACAATATACTTAGAATTCATCATATGAATTGATTTTCTAACATGGCACACTGAAAAAGAAGATAGTTCGTGTTACTATTTCAGTCAATAAAAATTACAAGATGACTTCAGATATTGAATGAGAAAATACTGCTGTTAAGTAACACTCCTATAATTATGGCTGAAATTTTGATTCACCTTTATAACATATAGAGTCATTGTCTTCAACAAAGATTTCAGACTGAATTATCCCAATAGTTGTGTCAATTAAATGCATTTGTGTAGCTACCAAGAAAGACTTGATCAAGAATGCTAGCCAATAATAATTTCCTGATGTAAGACTTCATTCTCCTTTACCACACAAATTATATCCATTCAATTGGTCTGCAATTACATCCATAGAATTTTTCTTTCTGAGATATGTATAAGTAACCTCTATGACAAATCACGTAATTTGATCTAGACCAGAAAGAACAATATATTATAAATCAGTGTCTCATTTTGCTGTAATCGCCTCCTTAAAATAGCTACAACTGGATCAATGTCTCAGAGGCTGTTTTATTGTACACACATTCTTAAAAGCATCAATGACAAAACACTAACTGACTAAGGCAGAAGAGCAGCTGGTTCCATGGCTTCATGAAAAGAATGTGCTGAAAACAGTTCAAGAATGTTTGATGCACTTCACAAGGATTCTCTTCTAAAATTTCAAAGCCACATTAAAAAGCGATAACTGCTATATGCAGTGAAAAAGAGGAAGTCCAAAATGTTAGAATTGGACCAAATGTTAGCAAAAACTATTTTGGGTGTTCTTATGAATTCTTCCATCTTTTTTCCTTCCTTGCAAATATGGCTTTCACCTGCATATTAAGAATTTAAGGACCTGAGGTTGTTTTTATTTCTTTAAGGCAGACACAGCTTTTTAATGCTTGTCATCTGTATAGCATTCCAATTCACTTAGCAGGGCAGAGGAATGTGCTGCCCAATGAAAATGTAATTACTTTTACAATCATCTACTTAATAAATGTAATGTATTACTTATACTGATTTTATTTTGAGGCTGCTATCTTTGTCTTGTTCTTTCTTTGTCCCCACATGTTAATTATACTTGGGTTTCTTTCCATAGTACTCTGACTGTCATATTCATTCTGGTCCAATTAGTACAAAACTATCTTACCTTATGAACATCAATAAACAGAGATATTGAAAGACCGTGAGAATGTGGATTTTTTTATCTTTTCTGACAATTGGAAAAAATTGTATCTAATTCCATTTGTTTGAGGAAGCTCAGTGAGCACTGAATAAGCACTGGAAGAACTGATTCAAAATCCCAGTTACAAGTTACATGTGCAAACTTTAGTAATGTGATCCGCATTCCTGAGATTCAATTTATTCATCATGTAGGAGACAGGTAAGATTATATAATAATACTGACCTACTTCACAAAGATATTGTGAAGAATGACTAATAAATGAACCTCCTGACATTACTATATAGTACATGAAGCCCCATTACTCATGCAAAAATGTTCTGCAGTAGGTAACTGCAGGCTTCTGGAAGCCAAAGTACATAATGTGCCATAGTTAATACTGCTTTGATAGGTACCACTCTGTCACCCTTTTCCATCTACTGAATAATTTTATGGTCTTCAGATCATAGCTACTGCTTCTAAACATAATATTGCACTGCTAGCAAAGTCCCCAACTTGCGCAACAGAAGTGCAACTAAATACTTTTCAGCTTCAAATATATTCTGTTTTCCTACCTATTTACTCCATACAAACTTGTTCTCAGTCATCAATCCATTGCCCCATACTACGTCTTAAAGCAGCCTTATTCAATATTACCACAATACTACATTACAGAAAAATAATGGGTAGAAGCCTATGTGGACAAATTAAATTTTTCCATGGTATAACTAAAGTAAATATTCTTCTCATATCAAAATGTTTCTTTGCATAAGACAAGGCTTGGACAAGAATTTTCAATCATCCCCACTCTTCTTTTTTCTGAACTGTTTTTCTCCTTCAAGACTGTGCCTTCCCCCTATCTAAAGTTATTCTCTGGAAGTAAGTCTGTTCTCAGTGTGACGGACTCTCCAACATCTACTCTACTTCTAAATGTTCAAATTAAGCCAACTATGGCAATTTCTTCTCTGTTAACAATTGTTAATATTAATTTCAGAAAAAAGTAGATCTATATCGATTGGTTTGCTCGAGGTTTCTGGAGAAAAAAACCTAATACTGCTCTCTTTCTTTCTCCTTCTTGATAAGAATCAGGAAACACATCAAAGTTGCTGCTGGCAGCCATCTTAGGCCTCAATATGAAGCTACCAGAGAAGCACTTCCAGAATGGTAGAATAAGGACTTCCCAAAATTCACTCCTCACTGAAGGCAATAAGAGCCTGGCAAAAATTATTATAGTCATATTTTCCAGAACTCTAGAAATTAACTAAAGGCCGCAACAACCTGAGGAATTTTTATTCAAGAAAAACAGCTGAATCTTTATAAGAACAGCAAACTTTGTGGAATCTTGACTTAGCCTATTCTTCTTCCCTTCTTCCCAGCCTTAAATACCAGTAGCCTCAAAACCAAAAGCTCCTCCCAAAAGCTTCATCCCGGAGACTTGTCACTATTTGACCTGTGACAAGCTCTATTCTCAGGAATGAATTTTTGACCCTACACAGAGATTACTAAGTGAGAAAATACCTATCCCTAGAGTGTTTGTTAAAAACAATCAGCAGCAATTTTTTTAAGATCTCAGAGGCCAGAGTCTGTGATACCAGTTGGAGCTAACAAGTGACTGACAAA
The DNA here is from genome assembly GCF_001604975.1 of Cebus imitator. NCBI lineage: Eukaryota > Metazoa > Chordata > Mammalia > Primates > Cebidae > Cebus > Cebus imitator. The sequence goes on from NW_016107332.1 coordinate 2,931,565, forward strand.
AAAAATTGTAAGCTAAATCTGGTTAATAAGGCATTCAAAACAGGCTTTGGAAAGCTCCAATACATTCCTGGGGGATCTAAATAGGCACTTGCATGTGCAGGGCTGTATGGCCTACCCAGGGAAGATCTGAGAAGATCCTCATCTCTCATTTCTGATTGACCTTAAGACAATTCACAAGCAAGAAGTGAAAGCTAAGACAGAGTTATAAACTGCCTGAGCACTGAAGGTATGCCCCAACACACACATACCCACACCCACACCCACACACGCACACACACAGACCCTCTGCAAAGAATGTGAGATTGACTGAGTCAAGGAATTTAAGGAAATCTTGGTCTAATCATTAGCTGACCACTATATTCAGTCAGCAGACATTTCCATGGCAATATATGAAGAGGACAGAATTTATCCAGTAACATCATAAAACAAACAAGGTACAGGTGAAACCCAATCTATGGGCATAGATTATACAATTAGGGCTAAGTGTAATCTCTTGTGTGATACAGATTTTGCAGTTAGATTCAGGCATAATTTCTTCTATGGTAACGATATTCATTATTTATTTATGGCAAAGTTATTTCTAAGAATAACCTTCTAATTGGCACAGATTGGGCAGTTAGCTCTAGGTGGAATCTCTCTGTGACACAGATTCTTCTACACTTCTCCACACCCCACAGTAGTTAGACACAGGACTGAATATACTGTTGGTGCTTAATACATAATACTGATTTTTTATATTTTGCTTATACTTTGTTATTACATTCATGTTCTTCATAAAATTAAGGATAAAATGTTATATCCCATTGTAAATAATAACAGCTCAAAAAACCACCAAGAAACAAATACTTAGATTTTTAAAAATAGAACTTCAGAGAAGTGATTCATTTTACAAAAAGGTTTCTTCACTTAAATTAGAAGCTCCCATATGCATTTAAAACATTTAATTTATAAAACTTTGTTATACACAATTTTTCAAGAATATATTTTCCAAATATAGGAAGATATAAGAAACAAAGATTTTTTTCTCTAAATAAGAGCTATTTTGAAATTTTTGCTTTGCTAGGCATCATAGGCAGCAGAACCTGACAGAGAACATTAGTCCTGAATTGGATGAAACACAAAACCATTCCCCAAACACCTGTAACTCCTCCAGCTCATTCTTAAAAGCTCTCATAAAACTTAAGATTACAACCACAAATGGCCACTTTTCCCATTGAATACTTCAGGAAATGAACATATTATGTTCTCTATAACCCTGGCACAAAATTTAGTTGATTGCTAAATATTGTTTATATTTTAAAAAGGCATCCTTATCCAAGAAAACTATTTTCATTCTGAGTCTCCTCCAAAAACTAATTTCTAGAAATGCCTTTTCATTTATTGTCCTACACACTTTAAAATATGATAATCTTATTTGTTTTGAGAACATTTTTGATGTAATCTTTCTCTCCAATGACTTACATTATTTAAATATCATTTACAAACCATGTCAAAAGCTATGGATGTTGAATATGAGTCCTTATTATATTTAGTTCTCAACAGGAATTGATATGGAAGATAGCCAGACTAGACTCAACTCTTTTTGCTCCTCTAAATATTTTTAATGTACAAAAAAATCTAGGAACATTGTTATATAGTTTCATATTATGTAGAATGGTCACTGAAAATGAAGGAAATAAGTAGAAATATCTTATAAGCATGTAAAATTAATATCTGAGCTCTTAAAATTTTAACTAGCAGTTATATTACCAGTTAGTTGAATATGCTAAAAAGCTAAGTGATCTGAATCAATTATTTGCAAGAGATAGCATTTATACTATGCTCTATTTTATTAAAAACAAACAAACAAACAAAAAAAAAAAACTAGATATCATCCCAGCATTCCAGTAGCAGTACTTTTTTCTCCTTCATGGGAAACCTAAGAGGAAACAGAAAAACATTTCTAATGTGATCTTCCTGCTATGAAAAATAAGTGCTGACATACACATCATGGAATACTCTGCAGCCATATAAAAGCATGAGTTCATGTCCTTTGCAGGGACGTGGATGAAACTGGAAACCATCATTCTCAGCAAACCAACACAAGAACAGAAAACCAAATATGGCATGTTCTCACTTACACTTGGGAGCTGAACAATGAGAACACATAGACACAGGGAGGGGAACATCACACACTGGGGCCTGTTAGGGGGTGAGGGGCAAGGGGAAGGATAGCATTAGGAGAAATGCCTAATGTAGATAACAGGTTGATGGGTGCAGCAAACCACCATGGCACGTGTACACCTGTGTAACAAACTTGCACTTTCTGAACATGTATCCCAGAACTTAAAGTATAATAAAATAAAACAAAAAGGAAAAAGAAAAAAATAAGTGCTGAGACATAACTGCCCAAATAAATGGCACAGCTAGGGAAATAGAAAAGAAGGGCAATTCATCTCCATTCATAAGTGAAGATGAATAAAACATCCCATACATGAGGTATTTCGAAAAATTATCTTTCAGAGCTCAACATATTTTGGGGGAAAATTAGGGTTCACCCAGATGGAACTTTTCAAATGAAAAATTTACAAGGGCATAAGCCTTCAACCAGGGCAGTAAAAAGAGAAATAAAAATTACATGAATAAATAAGAGAGTTACCATAAGGGTTATTTAAAGCCAAAATTGGAAAGTTTCCACTGATATAAATGCACAGAATGTATACTGGTAAAGAAATGGTGTAATGGCAATCTTTTTTCTTTGCTTTAAAAATATTTATTTTTGTAATAAAATATGCATAATGGGAAATTTATCTTTTAACATTTTTAATTGTACAATTCAGTGGCATTAAGTATATCCATATTGTTGTACAACCATCCCTACCGCCCATCCACAGAACATTTTTTACCTGCAAAAGTGAAACTCTGTGCCCATTAAACAATAACTGCCTGTTCTACGCCTCATCCCAGCCCTTGGCAACCACTATGCTACTTTGTCTCTGAATCGGACTACTCTAGGTACCTCATATAAGCAAAATCATGTAGTTTTTGTCCTTTTGTTCCTGTCTTCCTTCACTTAATATCTTCAAGGATCATCCATGTCATAGCATGTGTCAGAATATCTTTTCTTTTTAAGCCTCTATGACATTCCATTGTATATACATACTACATTTTGTTTGTTCATCTGTCAATGGATACCTATGTTGCTTCTACATTTTCGCTATTGTTAATATCTTGCTGTGGACATGGGTATACAAGTATCTCTTTGAGATCCTCTTTTCAGTTCTTTTCAGGTATATACCTATAAATGGTATTGATGGATCTTATGGTAATTCTGCTTTTATTTATTGATTGATTGATTTTAATATTTTGGTACATTTTTATTATTGGGCTTAGATTTTTTTCCTAATCAAGTTTTTCCGGAAGAGAGCAGCTTTAGGGAAAGAATAGAGAAACACATACATTTGAAGCATTGCTTCAGACTTCAGGCAGAGTTTTGGCCCATTATGATAATCTCAGTAGCACCCATGTACTGAATAAGTGAATTCTAAGAAAGGTTATGTAAGGCAACTACCTCAAAGTTTTGTTATCTCTACTTACAATTTTTGTTCAATCACTGACCAAGTGCTTGGGGGCTTAGTGCATGTGAGGCTCTATAGACTAAGTATTAATGAACTTTCCTTCTGGCCTTGCAGTACCAGGTATTACTGCCATGCATTTTGGAGCTTTCATCTCAATTTTCTGCCAAATGAATGGTCCTGTGTTTTGTGCTTATGCGTTTACAAACAGAGATCCCTCTGACTACCTTGGAACTAGAAGGTGTGTGAGCAGAGAACCATGAATGGGCTGCTCTCTGCCTCTCACAGCAGCTCTGCCACTCCTTTGGACTACTCATTGTTTTCCCCATTCCTAGTCCATTCTGTGTATATCACTGGTCCGGATTCCAGAGGGCCTGCCAACTTGCACCCCATTCAGTCATCCATTACCAATATTTATGAAGTCCAGCACTTCTCTGGTACAGAGCAGGCAGTAGAAATTCCCTTTCGATGATAACTCCTACATTCAGAGTGGTTGGGTAGAATAGTAGAGGTAGCCACTTTCTGGATGAAAGAACGGTCATCAACCGAAGAAGAACCCATTCATAGGCTAACCGGCAACTCCTGAGGAGAGGCCCAATAAGGGTAATGCATCTAGTCAAGTCAAACAGGTTTCTGCTCATGGCAACCTCTGAACCATCTACTCTTAAATCCATCCCATTATTGCTAAAAGAATACAGTCATCTTTTGTTTAATGAAGGGGATACAATCTGAGAAATGTATCATTAGGCAAGTTTATTATTGTGCAAACATCACAGAGTGCACTGAAACAAACCCTAGATGTTATAGCCTACTATACACCTATACATAGCTATTCTATAGCTATATTATAGTAATATAGTAATATTTGTTATCATATAATGTAGCTATATTTATGTATATTCTATTGCTTGTAGGTTACAAACCTGTACAGCATTAAGGCAATTGTAACAAAATGGTATTTGTATGTCTAAACATAGGAAAGTTACAGTAAAAATATAAAATTTTTTTAAGTGGTACACTTGTATAAATCACATGAATGGAGCTAGCAGGACTGGAAGTTGCTCTGGGTGAGTCGGTGAGTCGGTGAGTGAGCGGTGAGTGAATGCGAGACCCTAGGGCATTACTGTCCCCTACTATAGACTTTGTAAACACAGGTCAATTAGACTACACTAAATTTATTTTTTTTAATTTTCTCTTCAATAATAAATTAACCTGAGCTATTTAAACTTTGTAATGCTTTTAACTTTTTGACTGTTTTCTAATAAATCTTAGCTTAAAACGCAAACACATTATGCAGTTTGTTGCTTTATAGGCTTTTCCAATTTTAAAATTTTTTGGCTTTACTTTTTAAACCTTTTTGTTAAAAAACTAAAATACAAACAAACTTTAGCCAAGACCTACTCAGGGTCGGGATCATCAATATCACTGTTAATATTACTATCTTCCACCTCCACATCTTGTCTCACTGGAAAGTCTTCAGGGGTAAAAACACACAGGGAGCTGTCATCTCCTGTGATAACGAAGCCTTCTTCTGGATGTCTCCCGATGTACCTGCCTAAGGCTATTTTACAGTTACATTTTTGTTAATAAGTAGATGGAGAGCAGATTCAAATAATGATAAATAGTATAACACAGTAAATACATAAACCACTAACACAGTTGTTTATTATCATTACCAAGTATTATGTACTGTGCATAATTGTTTGTGCTATACTTTTGTGTGACTGGAAGTGCAGTAGGTTTGTTTACACCAGCATCACCAAAAACATGTGAGTAACCCATTGTACCATGATGTCACAATAGCTATGACAATATTAGGTTACAGTTTTTTACCTCTATTAAAATCTGATGGGACCAAAGTCATATATGCAGTTCGTCATTGTTCAAAGCGTTGTCATGTAGTGCAAAACTGTAATGTGGTATCCTTAAACTTTCAGGAATGTACTTCTTATCTGTCTAAAATCTTCCATCCTTGAAAATCCATTACCAGGACCACCAACTCAGACACACCTCCAGTCCTGTGCTCCATCTTGGCCCAAATGTTTTTCATCCCTCATTGAATTCACAAGTCCATTTACATCCTTCTGGCAGTAGGTTAGTATTTTGCCTTTATAATCAGAGACACAGTAATATTATAGTCATGAAGAGACCCCATTGACAGAAAGACCTGAGTTCAAACCCTGATGCTGTTGCTCGGGCTAGTGATTTAATATCTCCGTACTTCATATTCTTAAGTGACGTTATAGGTCACTGAAAGAATTAAATGAAATAATATATTTAAGTTGTCTGTCCAGGAGTTTGGGAGTTCATTAGGTTCAACAATTGTTACTGTGATCACTTATATATCTTTTAATCCCATTTCCTTTCAGCAACAATGCAGAGTACAAATAATTCATTGAGGGTACTTATTTGCTTTTCCTAAAGTCAATCTGTTATTATTTGTTAATTTAAATGAAGATTAATTCTTCCAGAACACTACACAATGCCTCTCACATTTATTTGTTGAATTACTGTTCATTACTTTAGTATTCACACCACCAGCCTACCAGTAGAAGAATACAGAAACAAAAGAAAGGAAGCCTTTTCTGGGGCGTAGCATATTTTTTGTTTGGTTTTGTTTTTCCTTTTTTAATATATAAATGCAAAGGAGTGGACTACACAATCTCTAAGGTATCTTAATTCTCACATGCTAGAAACCTGTAATATCCATTAGAGTCAAATCATTCTTCCTCTATTTTGAAGCTACTCCTTTTTAGCTTTGCCAACATTCTCCCTTAAATGCCCTCTTTCTTTCCAAAATGTCATCTAATATGATTTGTATTTTCTAGAGTGCCTTGTCTCTTCACTTTCACCTTCTTTGTGCAACCTTTAAAATAATAGAAACTTTGTTTTAATAATCAAGATCTATTGCTAAAAATTCTATTAAGTCATATATACACCAGGGAGCATAATCTGTTTTCTAGATGGTTTCTGAATACACCCTCATTAAATCACCTGATATCCACCGAATGGGGCATTTGCAGAGGAAACAAGTCATGTGCCGAGTCAAATCTATGAAACATTTGTCTAGCCAAAAAAAAAAAAAAAATTGGCTTGAGGAATAAATGACTCAGGTAGATACCACCAGTTTTCATCTTGGCACTCATAGTTCCCATGTCCTTTTTAGCTTACAGATGGTCTTAATTAAAAACAAGTAGTTTCTAATTTACAACACAGGAAACACTTAGAATTTGTTGTAGAAGTAGAGTTAGTGGAACCTAGTAACCCCAATCTCACCCCCAGACAACTACCTCCATGACTTTAATTCATTTGTACAGATTCCTGATATATTCATAAGTCTTTTTTATTACAAGTAAAATTTACTCTAAAATTTCACTTTTTTAAAAAAAGGTTGAAAGTCACCATATTAAGATTTAACTTTTCTCCACCTTGTGTCCTTGAGTTGTGTCAAGTTTGCAGTGCGAGCTGACTACAAAGACCAAATGCCCTGGGTCTGGAATATTAACAGCTGATGGGCTTCACCTTTCATACATGTCACATTCCCTGTGACAGTAGTGTCCTGAGGCTTTGTGAAATGCAATGCTGCTTGTTTTGCACACACTTATATGCTCACCATCCAGTTTTTTCTACAAACGCTGTAATACCTGCTGTTTCACATTTACATTTCCCCCACTTTACATCATGTATTTAAGATAAAATCAATTCCACCAACAAGTTTTCTAACAGCCTATTCTGCTCAAAAGTATTTAGCCTCATTTTTTAAAGGCAAATACTAACCTTGGAATAACGAATGTCCTTAACCCACCTGCACTTCATTTCACTCTTTGCAATAAACACACATACCAACACACAATTTGTCAAAGTTTTTCAAGAGGTGAGGTGATGAGGTTGAAGGTCAAATTAAGAAGGGTCATTTTATGGTTGAAGGTCAAATTAAGAATGGTTGTTTTATGGTCTGGGAGACTAGCCAATACTAGTGTTCTTAAGATGGAGCTTGAATTGGACAAAGCTTATGGTATAATCCCAGGAGACCATAAGCCACATACTATTTCAGATGATTCTCCCCTGTTCCTTAAAACTCACATTCTATGTAAAACATGGATTGATATTGACATTATTTGCATTTAGACGCTAACGCTTTTATAAAAATAGATAAAAGTGACTGGCTCTCTATTTCACCAAAATTTTCTTAACATTTTCATTTCCAGAGTTTGGGAAGTTCCTTGTGCCTAATAGCTTTTCATTATGAACTTAGCAAATATATTTCTTTTATCTTTTATTGTATATATTTAATGTATATAACATGATGTTTTGATATACATAAATGATTACCATGGTCAAGCCAATTAAGACAGCCATATCTCATGGTTACCTTGTGTGTGTATACGTATTAAGAACAGCTAAAATCTACTCTTTTAGTAATTTCTAGTATAAATACAACTTTAGTAACTAAAATTTTCGTGCTGGGCATTATATCTCCAGACTTAGTCATCCTATGTATCTGCAACTTTATGTCCTTTGACTGACATCTTCCTTGTATTTCTTTTATAAAATTTTTAAGATTTTAATATGAAGAAATTTTCATTTTTTAATATTAAACTATTTGAATCTTCAACTAATAGTTCTATTAATAAACTAAGTACAATTTTTCAAGGTGTGATGGGAGAGCAAATAGAAGTTAGAATACAACCTTCAAGTTGAGTCTTCACATCTTTTTGACTCCATGAGTCTTCATGCCATCAATACACATGGAAGAAATGGTTCTGTGAACTTGGAAGGAGAAGGTCTATGAACCAGCTCTGCTTGTGAGGTGAGAAGGGCCTCTGGAGCAGCTGTAGCTAAGCCAAGAGCTCTGTAGGACCAGATAGTTACTCTTTATTCAAAAAAAAAAAAAAACAATTCTTTTAAACCCATACCTAGTTTGGAGAGTTAAAATTTAACTCAACTAGAGAAGAGCCACAAAGATGATTAAAGGGTTGGTGGGTTATCTATTGGGAGAGATTAAAGAAACTAGGATTATTCCACCTGGTGAAGGGAAGACTGAAGGGTGATTTAAAAACATTCTTAATGTATTTGATCAGTTATTCCAGTGATCAGCTGTTCTCTATCTACAATGAGGACAGAACCAAAAGAAACAGCCTTAAATTCCAATATGAAAAACTTAGATTAGCTCTAAGAAAGATTTATCTGAGTGAGGCTTTTAATACTAGAATTGAATAGCCACTCTGAAGTCTTTAAATCCGACATAGATTACCACCTTCCTGTAGAAGAGGGCTGTGGTGCTAATGGAAGGTCAGAGGATAAATTCTTTCATTGTCCCTTCTACACCTATAAAATCTGTTCTCTGAGTCAGCTTCTCTCACAACTATTGAGCATGTACAATTATTTGTATAAGAAAGTACTGAAAACAGTGAAGTTAACCATTAATGATTAAAATGGTCTAGCAGATAAAGGTTTTTTTCTACAGAAGATTCTCAGACCGATACAAAGCAGCTCTAAATGACAGTAAACCCGTACCTTTGTTGATCTTACAATCATACACAAACACTATGCTCTTTACCTATCCTGGAAGAAGTAAAAAGATATAAAAAGAAAAAAAAAGCATATTTATTTTTTTCATCATGAAAAATAGCTGAACAACAGGCATTGAATTCCCTAAGTCGAGGTAAATTGGGCATTCACAATAGAAAAAGTGTCTACACTATGAATTATCTTTTTCCTCTTTCCAATATTTTAGTATCCATTGACATACTTAAAAAAGCAGGATGATAATATCCTTAAATTCACAGGCTATATTAGAAAAAGCGCTGTGTCATTTTGTAAGCCTTCCTATAATTATGGTTCATTTAAAAGTACTCACAAGATCCCACTCTTGCCTTTCTATTGCGGTAATTTGCAACAATTTTAAGCGACTTTGCAAAGTGAATAAAAAGGAGTCGAAGCATCCGCAATTCAAGGCATTTAAGCTTTAATTCACAAACTGCAGCCCTGAGAATAATTACCAGGGCCTAGTTATTTTCTGCTATGGTGCACATGAAAGGCATTCAATCACTTTTTTAAAAAATACCCAAGATGCAATATTTTTAGAATTGTTATTCTTCACTTGAGCGATTCAATAACTGCAGCATTTGCAATGCAGTCCCCAAAAGAGCTTACATAACTAAACATATACAATTACAGAGGCTTAAAATTAAGTGTCTGGCTAGTGCATTGCCTCACAGAATATCTGATGAAGGGCAAGAAGCAAATCTTTTAAAATTAGCTTCCCAGAAACTCTTAAGCCTATGATAATATAGTGTACAATATGTGGATCTTGAGAAAAATATTTTGCCTTGATATCTTTATATTTATATTTTTATAATATCTATTCAAATAGCCATAAACTCAAAATTACTTAATACACTAGATATCTTACATTATCTGATTTTTAAAAGTAAACCTCCAACTTTCTCAATATGGCACTATAAGTGACACAGATAAGACAAAATTTAAGAGTTCAGCTTCTGTCAAATCTTAGGAAGAGTTTAAGTAACCATATTATATAATTAGCATCTAAATCTAGATATTTTGAGAGTAAAGTGGACCCCGTTGATAGTTACACCAAAATAATAAGCTAAAAAAAAAAACAACAGAACTTTCCTAGGCAAACCTAGAAAATGCAAACATCCTTATCATAGACCAATATGGTCTAGTTTCTTATAGCCATATAGGAATCTTCGAGGTCTCCAGAAACTTGGCCCTCTGGGTTGAAACTGGTATACAGGAGATAATTAACTGGTATGAAGGTGTGGAAAGGAAGTTTATGTTGGAGGTCAAAGCATCTATCAAAAGGCCAGTCCAGAGAAGTCAGCAATGCTGGAAGCCAAACTTGAAATAACAAAGGTATACTATCATATGTGTAGAGCATGGCGATGAGAGAACATTTCAGAGTACCAGACAAGCAGGGAAAGAGTCAGTAAGCCCCTGGAATTCAAGGGCTGAATCTAATCATCCAATCACCTATAAGCATTATATGAATACCTACGATGAACCAAAGTCTACCTTAACCTTGGGTTCCTGAGTACAGCGAGAGCTACCAACACAGGGTATCAGCTAAAAACAAAGCAGATGATCGTTTACAAAAACTACAGCACAAAGTGTGGATTAAATCTGAAAGAAAAAGTAGTCTTATGTTAAGAACCATGGAACAGGAATAGGACAGAGCTTCAGTTAATAAAACTGCACCCCAAAGGTAGTAGCAAAAAAAAAAAGACTCAATGATTAAAGACAGGTAAATTTACACCACATGATGGGGACTTGTCCCGGGGATCAGGAGCAAGGTTAGACCTACTGACAGAAGACCAGAGGGCCTTGCCCATGGGGAGGAGAGATATGCAGAAGCCAGGCCTAAAAAGTAGTTTTTCGGTAGATGAAACTCTTAAGTTGCTTTTTTGTTTATATATATATATGCATAAACAATATACAAAATAAAAACATTAACAGAAATAAGAGTATCCAAAGTAGGAAAAAATATCTAAGCATGAAACTAAATACTATCACAACAGATACTTCAAATTCCTAAGGCCGCTCATATGAAATGTTTTTAAACAATGACAATTATAATGATTAATATTCAAATTGTTCTCAAGGTATTAAATGCAAATGCCAATATCTTAATATAAAATTAAGTAGACATGTAAAATGCAAATGACAAATTTATACAGTAAGCTGGTAGAGCTAGAAAACTAGTAGTTCTAGCAGTAAACAAATAATTAAAGTAAAAGTAAGCTCTAGAGACTACATCATTTTCATCTACATCAATGAAATTCTGATCACTGGATAAACAGTGTAAAGAAAGTAAATGGCGCTGTGGCTCACACCTGTAATCCCAGCAATTTGGGAGGCTGACACAGGCAGATCACATGAGGTCAGAAGATCAGGACCATCCTGGCCAACATGGTGAAACCCCGTCTCTACTAAAATACAAAACATTAGCCAGTCGTGCTGGCGCGTGTCTGAAGTCCCTGCTACTCAGGAGGCTGAGGCAGGGGAATCACTTGGACCCAGGAGGCAGAGGTTGCAGTGAGCCAAGATCCCACCACTACACTCCAGCCTGGGCAACAGAGTGAGAATCTATCACAAAAAGAAAAAAAAAAAAAAAAAAAAAAAAAAAAAAAAAAAAAAAAAAAAAAAAAAAAAAAAAAAAAAAAAAAAAAAAAAAAAAAAAAAAAGTAAGTAAATGGTATTCTAATTGATGAGTGACTGACTACTCCATCAAATCTCAAGGAACTCTGGTTTCCTCAAAAGTGATTTGGTATCTTACTGTCAACTCTCCTACCAAGTTTATGATAATTAGTACATCTACATCTTTATCTATAAATTTTTTAAGTTCTGAATAGGCATTCAACTAATAAATCTTAAACATTTTATAAATATTTTAGAATTAAATTGTATTATGATTTAATTCTTCTACAAAATTGACACTACAATGCTCATTTTTCTCCTGTATATGATTCTATTCTCTTTCTCTTATCTATTCCGTGTTAAACTTCTTCCTTAATTTATTAATCTACTTTACAAACTTGTTAAATCATTAAAGAGGAGGTCTCTGTTCTAGGATTTGTGAGGAACACAAAGATGAAACCAAACATGAGTCCCATCTTCAAGCTTACGTGGAAAATGCACAAAATACGCACTGGAATGCAAAGTAGGTTCAGAAGATGAAGAAGTTATTTCTAGATAGGAAACTTACATCTGAACTGGGATTTAAAAGGGGAAGAATATAATAAAAGACCTAAAACAAAAGGCTTGATGTTTGTGCGTTTGAGAAATTTAAAGTGTTCTAGATCAGCTGGAACATAGAAAAAAGGAAGTAAAGAAAAATAAGTTTGAAGCCAGGCATGATGCCTTATGCTTGTAATCCCAGAATTTTGGGAGCTCGAGGTGAGCAGATCACCTGAGGTCAAGAGTTCAAGACCAGCCTGGCCAACATGGTAAAACCCCATCTATAACAAAAATACAAAAATTAGCCAAGCGTGGTCCTGTAATCTGAGCTACTCAGAAGGCTGAGTGACGCAGGAGAATGGCTTGAACCCAGCAGGTGAAGCTTGCAGTGCGCAGAGATCACACCACGGCACTCTAGTCTGGGCAACAGAGCAAGACTGGAAAAGGAAGGAAGGAAGGGATGAGGCAAGGGAAGGAGGGAGGCTTGAAAATGTGAAAAGAAGCCCATCATGGAGGATTTGAGTGTCAGGTAAGGAAAAGTGAAAGAAAGGAAGGCAGTTAATGTTTTTATGGAGCAAAAGAGAAATTAAGACCAGCTCAAAGACTATTAAACAAGCCTACAAGCAGTCATGTGGGCCTGAATTAGGGCACATGTAATATTGCTTTGGTACAATCCAAGTGCTTTAAAACCAATGAATGTAAGAATCATAGGAAAGGAAGACCTGGAGGAAGTTAACACTGATAATCTAGTAAATAGATAGAGGAGGAGGACATCTAGCAGATGAAGTTAGTCGTAAACATGCTAAGCGGGAGGTAAAAGTATGGCATTCTACACGGAATAACCACCAAGCAGTTAAAAACATGTGCCTTCAACTCAAAAGATCAAAATCTAAAGTAAAGATTTGGGATTCATCAGAATAGATGACACCAAGAGGAAGAATACAGAAACATAAGAGACAAGATCCAATAAAACATCATGGGATGCTTTTAGCCAGCAAAGGAAAGAAATGGGTCAAGAAGGGAGGGATAAGAGAAAGAAAGGAATCAAGAGAGCTTCCGTCATGAAAGTCAAGGGAAGGAAAGTTTACAGAAGTAGTTATAGTCAACAGAGTCAATTGCTAAAAGAGTTGAAAAGATCTGAGAAAAACCCATATTGCTCACAGTCAATATATGAAAATATTTTACCTTCTACACATACCTATATAAATGTATTGCTATGATTATAACTACTATTATTCTCTAGTCCTTAGCCAGGGTTTCAATTATTTGAAACCTTTTATTCTTTGGCTTACTTGTTCAAAATTATGCATATTCAAGAGGATTAATATTTCCTTTATTTAGACTCTCAAATAAGTATGAGAGTCAATAAATATGCACAAATTCAACTATGGCAAAGATTTATTTTACTAACAAGTGGGTCCAGAATATATCTTGACCATACAAGGAGGCTGAAATCTTCATTGGTCATCAGAGCAGTTGTGTTAGCAAAGTCCCCCGCTCCAGCCGCCCATTCAACTAGCAGCAGTGAAAACAAGGACTCCGGAGCGTCATTGTACTCGGCACTACACTCTGCTTGCCTCCATGGACAGGGCATTTCAGAAGTATCCCACACAAAAAGAATCAGCATCTCCCTATCTCCATAACTGGCTTAAAATAAGTATCCTTCAATCTCCACCCATGCCATGCAATAAAGCCAAGCCAAAGCACTAGCAACCTCCCAGCTGCCAGGCTACTCCTCCTCTCATGCCCTGCAGGGGATCAAGTTTGACAGACATCAGTCCAGCTCTCTGGTGAACAGCTGATTAGTGAGGGGTGGGTGAAACAGCCACCAAGCAGCTGCACCATTTTTCAGGGGCAAAGCATGATGGTTAACATTTATGGGAAGATGAATGTAAGGAAAAGGCAGTTAAGCCCTTGATAAGAAGCAGCACTGCTCAAGTCAGCTCCTGGGCAAAAATGTTGCAATTGCTTTTCTGACATTCCTCATATATATATATATATATATATATATATATATATGGAAGAGAGTCAGCTAGTGGCATACAATTAACTGTGTGGTACAGGTATTGATCGACTTACGACCTATGCAACTTACGACCATTCGACTTTACGACCACAATCGCTAGTCACAACTGCTCCACGTCTGGCAGTGCAAACGTTGCCCAGCTGGGCGTACGACAGTGCAGACCAGCTTCCGGCAGCACTACCATCTCCGCGTGCACCATTTCAACTGTACATATAGCCTACTCAACTTACGACCAAATCGTGTTACGACCGATCCGTGGTCCCAACCGTGGTCGTAAGTCGAGCACTAGGTGTACATGCACTTATTCAGCATATACTTAATGTATATTCACCAGATGCCAGATATTGTTATAAGGACTAGATAATTTATCAACTTAACTAACATACATGGTAGACACTGTCCAGGAATGTCTTCTTTTGTTCAAATCTAGCCTGGCCTTTAAAAGCCCAGGTCAAATACCAGCTCCTCTAGGAAGGTTTCTCTGAGCCTCCACAGGCAAAAGTAACAAGTCTTCTCCAAACTCTCACAGCACTCTATTTGGACCTCGGTTATGGAACATGATGAACATCTCACATTGTAATTCCTTATATGCATCATCTCCTAATAGACCATAAGTAATCTGATGCCAAGATTGATGTGATCTTCATATCTCATATCTCTAATATCTTCATATTCCCCAGAACATAATGTAGTTCTCTGCATAATTAACTTGTTAATGAACTACCTGCTTTCCACCTTGACCCAACACAGTTAGATGCTTGCAGTAGATGGGGAGGGAATCACTGTCTTATTCTCTACAGCAAAAATCTATTTTAAAATTTAAATGGGGTGACAGCGTAACAACAAAAATGTGTTTATATATCAGTGTAATATAGTAAATAATCATAATTCCAATGTCAATAATACTGAATGTAGCACACTTTGATTAAGATAGTTTTTAGCTTCACCTTTGTGAAGTTAAAAAATTCATAAATTTCTTTCTATGAAAGAAAGTATTTACAAACAAGAAAAAGTTATTAAACATTAATGACCTACTTAAGCTTTCCAGGTGAATTGTTCTTAGGTATTTTTAAAACATCAATTATACTAAAGTCTTACATATTCACTGAAACAGGCCAAATAACATTCCTACTTTCCTCTATCAACAAAACATTTGTTAGCAAGGAAATTGGGTTACTGTATGTACTTGAGATAATTTTAAAGTTATACTTACTTGTAAATAATCTATATCATTATACTTTGCTAATTCACCCCCACTTGCTTCAAATGCTCTAATTTAATTAGAGAAAACTTATCATTTGGAGGATACTGAAGCACTTAAGGGCTACGTTGACTAAGTAAATGAACCCTTAGTCATTTACTAAGAGTTCTAGTAGTACTGGGGGTGTGCTATACTGGAAAGAGTAATAGGTTAAGAGTCTGAAGACCTAGATTCTAAGCCCCATGCTGGTATGATGAGCTCTTTGTTCCAGAGCAGGAAATTTAAACTTTCTGGGTCTGTTCACTTTATAAATTGTCTCCAAGATAGATTATAGAGAATTAGTTATTGTCCAAACAACATAAAGTCTTTAAAGCACAAATATTTGAGGGGAGATAAATTTACTAACCATATGTATTAGAGTTTTCCAGAGAAATTGAACAAATAGGACACACACACACACACACACACACACACACACACACACACATACACACACACACGTATGGGGAGAGAGAGAGAATGTAAAGAATTAGTTTACATGATTATGGAGGATGAGAAGTTCAAGTCCCAAGTTCTACAATTGGCAAGCTGGAGAACCAAAAGAGCCAAGATATAGTTTCAGTTCAAGTCTTAAGACCTGAAAACCAGGAGAGCTGATGCTGTGAGTTCCAGTCCAAGTCTGATCTTGAAGGTAGAAGTGTATGTCCCAGCTTGATGACAGTCACACAGAAAAAAGCAAATTCTCCCTTATTCTACTTTTTTGTTCTATTCAGGCCTTTCACTGGCTTGGAAGTTTTCCCATACTGAGGTAGGCAATCTACTTTACTGAGTATGCCAATTTAAATGTTAATCACATCCAGAAACAGCTTCACAGACACACCCAGAATAATATTTAACCAAATATCTGGGCACTCTGTAGATCAGTCAAGTTGGTACATAACACTAACCATCACAAGTTCACCCTTGTTAACTCATACACATCCTCTTAAGCCAGACTTAATAAAGACAATAACAAGGTTATAAACTCTGCCTAACATGATACAATTTTCCATACAAACAGAAACACATTAACCCTTTCCCCAGAAGAGGATGTAAAGTCCTTGAGTTATGTTCATATATTTTTCTTGATATCCCACAATTTAAATGCTGTGAGGTAAAATTAATACTACTTAATACTATGATATGAAAGTGATACATCTTATGTTACATGATAAGGGAATCAGGAAAGAAAATCAAATTTTGCTTAATATATTTACACACACATACATATACACACAAACATATTCATAGCAAAATAAAGAGAAAGTACTCAGGATAACCATAATTCTTGTTTTTGTAGTTGGTCATGTGGTCAGAGATAGTATTGATAACTGCCTTCTTCCATCACCCATTCTGTATGCCCTTTGCCTCCAGCAATCACATCAGCTGATTATGTTTCTTTACCTGGTAGAATGACTTAAACCTTCATTCATGAAGGATCTAGGCTGTTAGCAGTCCTGCCTGAATTGGGTTGTTGTAGTTTTCCATTGACATTAATCACAGGGCATGTTAGACCAAGAGACACCCTAGGAGATCCCCTGTATGCCATACATACTCCTGCTTATCTTCACTGTAGAAGAGCAGTCCAATTTCCCCTTGCTAGTCAGGGTCAGTCAACCCAGCCAGCACAGAAACTCCCTTCTTTGCCTGTTGATTTAGAGGTATGAGGAGCCCAAAGTGTCCAGGGAGCAATCTTAACTTCCATTTCAATGGAATCATTGTTGTGTCTCCTGATAGAAGCATTCTTCCTTAGGGAACCAAGACCTCTAGACCAGCAGAGCATAAGGTCATGGGAACAGGAAGCAAAAATGTTTGGTAGTTGGTCACTAAGGGTAACAGCAAGCGGTGCCGGTCCCATTTTTACTCTTGATTCCTAGACCCAAAAATTCTGACTATGAGAGAAATAGCACCATATATTTAACACTGATTCAATAAGGAGAATCTTGCCTCAGTCTTGCCAAGGTATTGCCACCTGAGGTGGCACTGTAACTGAGGCTTCAAAAGGCCTTTCCACCATCTTTCAAGCCAGCAGCTTCAAATGTTGGAGAACAAGTCCAATGAATTCCATGAGCATGGGGCTTTTGCCCCACTTCTTTTGCTGTAAAGTGAGTTCTGATCAGAAGCAATGCTGTGTGTATGCTGTGAGGGTAGATAAGACATTCTATAAATCCATGGATGATAGTTTAGCAAAAGCATTACGTACAGGGAAGGCAAATCCATATCTACAGTGTCTATTTCAGTAAAAACAAATGCTGCCCCTTCTATGAGGGAAGAGGTCCAGTGTAATCAACCTGCCACCAGGTAGCTAGCTGTTCATCCTGGTGAACGGTGCCATATCAGGGACTAAGTGCTGGTCTCTGCCGCTGTCAGATTGGGCACTCAGCAGTGGCTGTAGCCGGGTCATCCTCTGTGAGTGGAAGTTCACATTGCTGAGCCCATGTATAACCTCCATCCCTTCCACAGTGGCTACTTTGTTTATGAACAAACTGGGTGAGAACAGGTGTGGCTGGGGCAAAGAGGCTCACTGGTATCCGTAAAAATTGTCAATCTATTTACTTGATTATTAAAATCCTCTTTTGCTGAGGTCACCCTTTGGTGAGCATTCACACACAGCATAAACATCTTCAGGTTTTTTGCCCATTCAGGTGCGTCTATCCATATACGTCTTCTCCTAATTTCCTTGTCACCAGTTTTCCAATCAGTTCCTTCCAAGTCCATGACTGTTCAGAAAAATCACTGGACACAACCGATGAATCAGCACGTAATCACATGTGTGGTCATTTTTCCTTCCAAGCAAAGTTTACAACCAGGCGCACAGCCTGAAGTCTGTCCATGAGGCAGGTTTCCCTTTACCACTGTCCTTCAGGGGTATCCCAGAAAAGGACTACAGTGTTTCTGTCCACTTTCACATGGTGCCTGTAGAAACAGCTGTAAAGCTGGCCCAGGTCTTTCCTCCTCTCTCAACTTATCATGGGGAACTGAGGCCATAGGCACATGCTGGGAGAAAGAAGCCAGGACAGCAGGAGTTGGGGCCATAGGCACTGGGGCTACTTCCTCACATAACTTACTTGTGTCTTCTCTTTACTACTGAAACTCGAGTCATTTAACTCTTTAAATCTAATCTGATGAGAAAGCCAATTCCAGAAACCCCAGAATCAATTCAGAAAACTCAAACTAAATATTCTGTTCCTCTAGAACCGCTCTTGGTACCAAAATCTGTGCTAGGCAGGATTTTCCTGAGAAACAGAGTCAATATGATGATGTGAGGAGATTTATAATAAGGAATTGATGTACATGATTATGGAGGCTGAAAAGTTCCAAGATTTGCAGCCAGCAAAATGGAGACCCAGGAGAGTTGAAGCATAATTCCAACCTGAATCCTAAGGCCTGAGAACCAGGAGACCAAAAGGTGTAAGCTCCAGTCCGAGTCTGAGTTGAAACGCAGAGGACCTGTGCCCTAGCAAATTTTCCCTTACCCTGCCTTTTTTGTTGTATTTGGGCCCACACACATTGGGGAGGGCCACCTGTTTTACTCAGTCTATGGAATTAACTGTTTATCTCATCCAGGAACACCCTAATAGAGATATCCAGAAAAATGTTTACCAAATATTTGGGTACCAATTGGCCCAGTAAAGTTGATACACAAAACTGACCATCATACCATAGTTTAAAAACTCTTAAACATTCACTTTAATCTAACTTTTACTCAAAAACTTTAGGTGTCTTTCTGCCTAGAATGACTCTAAAATCTACTTTTTGACCAATACCCAATAACAATGTTAGAAAAATAAAGTATTTCTTTTTACAGGATTTTTAAAAGGATTGTTTAAAGAAGAAGCAAAACCCTGCTGAATCCCACCAACAAGTTGTGATATGACTAAAGTTATGTCACCACAGCCGGAAAAGACGATGTATTATATTTCTTAATCACTATCATAATTAATATTTGTAAGGAAATTTATAGTTTAAATGTGTCTTTTGTCTTACTACGCGATTTGATTCTGAAAACAATCCATGAGAAAGGTAGAGTAACATTATTACTATTATTATTGTTCATTTTATTTGCCAAAGACATTGAGGCTAAAGGGGGTTTAAATCACTTATCCAAGGTCACAAGCCTGGAAAAGCTATTGAGCAGGTTCCTGTGGTCTGCATTTGCATAATGGCAACAACAGGGTACAATGTACACATATGCATATGTTTATATATGTACATATGCGTGTATATACATATACATATATACCTGTTCATGTGAACAGATATATATGTATATATCTGAATAAATATAATATATGCCACCTCATTTTCACCAACCCTGGATTATCAACTCTTAAACACAGGAACAATGTTACACTCATCTTTCTGTCCCTCGCAATGTTTACACAAGTGCCTGCATATAGTAGATAGCAAATAAATGTTGGTTAAATTGAGCTGAATTTAATGAAATTCCTTTAATAAGCTTGACATTACTATGTTTTGATCAATATGCTTAAAAATAAAACACACTGACCAGCAAAGTGATTTTTCTAGATTTTTGACAGGATTTTCAAACCAACAAATACATTAATTCCTTAAAAAGACTTCTGTATGTCTCTAGATTCTCTCCAAAAGAAGAAAAAAGGAAAAAGAGAAAATTAGCATTTCTTGAGTTTCTACCATGCACCAGGGACTGTGCTAAGTGCTTTCATAGAATTATTTTAGTTCCAAAAAGCACTAATGCAAATACAAGGTTAACAAAATCTTACCCATCAGGGATCAATTGGAGTTACTGGACAAAGAAAACACTTGTCTTCTATGAAGTGAAATCTGGCAGTTGAACTTTTTAAAAATAAGCCGCCTCTTTGCGTGGGAAAATGCCTTTTCTCAAAGTTTTACTTGATGGAAGATCTTTGCCACTGGGGGCAATATGAATATGACTTTTGTAATTAATCAAAAATTCTGAGCTTAGCCATAATGAAAAAGTATTTTGCCCATAAATAGTACCCTTGTAATATTTAAACTCATATATTTCAAGGATAACTTCATCTTATATTCCAAATTAATTTTAAAATAAAACTTAAATCACAAAACCCAAAAAAAAAATGCCACATTGCTAAAACAAACCCAGACCCCACTGAAGTTGAAAATTTGGTGCAAAGCTCACAGGCCTCGTGGTTTGGGTGTTTTCCAAATTTATTTCAACTGCTGCTCTAAAGTCATGGCTCTTTCCTAAGTGGAGTGTCTCAGAATGGGAAAAAGGCTGAATATCTGTGGCTACAAAGGCTACCTAGAGAATCCTTATGGAAACCCCTTCCATCCCCTCAAAACTATACCACCTCCCAAATGAGAAAGCCTGCTCATTCATTCATTCATTCAATTATTATTATTACTATTATTATGCACTAGACTCTTTTTAAAAACTGCTTTACCTTTTTCTGATTTTCCTGTAAACCAGAAGAAAAGTGAGAAGCTGATAGAAAAATGAAAATAGTAACAACAAATAAATTCCTCTCATTAAAACACTTAGCAATTTCATAATATTGATGCTTTCTGACAATCTCATATCTCTACCTGACAATGAATACTGTATCTGTTGTACACCTCAACAAAACTTGCTTTGAGTTTAGAATATTTCAATTCTACTCTGCTCTTGCACCCTTAGTGAATAAAATGAGTATTTTACAGAAGATTTCAAGTGACAGTCCAGAGTCACAAATGGGGTTTAGAACAGAGCATACCTAGTTCCCACATCATCTGTTCATCAATGCAAATCTCACCTCCTCCCACATGAACCTGGAACCTTTTCTAAAGTGGCCACATGGAAAAACTACACATGGATATGAACATTTCAAGCATGTTTCTCGTGTGTGTGTGTGTGTGTGTGTGTGTGTGTGTACAAATTTAACCTAGAGAGGAGAGCAAAATAATTTACCATGTTGTTTTAAAGTAGCCTTCTGGTACTATATGTCTAATAGTTTGCAAAATTAAACTTGGTAGTTAAATGGTAAGATTTTTTTATTCAGAAAATGTATGGACAGTTAAATAAATTTTCTTCAGATAAAATTCACCTTGGGTGAATACATACAGTTGCAAATAGCCTAGCCATAAGTGACCTTTGAGGCATCCTCTCAAACCAGGGTACATATCTTTCAGCAGGATGAAAGTGTGCAGGGTACCAAAAAAGTGGTACAGGCTCCTAAAGCAGCCATTTCACAAGAATATGTGAGAGGTAACTGAATTTTTGTGATCTCAAAGGGTTTATTTTTTAAAAAATAAGAGTATAAAAAGCAATCAGGGATAACGATTAAACAAGTTTCAGTTCCAAGTCTCATTACTTATATTTTTCTAATTTCACAGAAGCCTCATTTCTAGACCAGTGTTTGGTTGACATAATGTTATGGCTCATGGAGCTTTTGTGACAAAACAGTGAAAATATTAGATATTAAAAAGACCTAAGTTGACCTCTGACTTGCCAATATCATTATTGGGTATCTTGGCAAGTTATTTCAAATTTTTAGGTCTAAGTTTCTTCCTCTGTAAAACAAGGTTTAGGTTTAGATCATACCTAAACCTCATTCTAGTCTATATTCTGTGATTATTTTAAATATTTTATCTTTGAGATAACTGGAATCCAAGAAGGTTAACTGAATCAGGGAAAAGTCTTCTCTGGGTTACTTCTAATCCCCTAACAAGAACTTAACTAACTTGACCACACTGACAAGTTCCCCTTAGCAATTTTATCTAGGCTCACCTATCTATAGAAAAAGGTGGCTTAGGCTGGGCACAGTGGCTCATGCCTGTAATCCTAGCACTTTGGGAAGCCAACGCGAGTGGATTGCCTGAGGTCAGGAGTTCGAGACCAGCTTTTCCAACACAGCGAAACCCTGTCTCTACTAAATATGGAAATTTAGCCAGGCATGTTGGCAGGCACCTATAATCCCAAATACTCAGGAGGCTGAGGCAGAAGAATCGCATGAACCAGGGAGGCAGAGGTTGCAGTGAGCCAAGATCATGCCATTGCATTCCAGCCTGGTGGCAGAGCAAGACTCTGTCTCAAAAAAAAAAGAAAAAGAAAAAGAAAAAGGTGGTTTCTTTCATTCTGTATAAGTCAGTATTTTGCTGAGATAAGTTCTTTTCACAATAGCATCCGTTCAATCAAAAGACAGTCCTAGGCTAATTGCTACATAAAAGATCATTATATCATTCATGACATCTGTACAAATAAAATTTCTAGATATGTAAGGGGTTAGGAAAATTGTATGTTTCATATATCATGTTCTCACAACTTGTCTTCATGCTGCACTTAAGAATCCAATGTGAAGATAAATTTTCACCCTCAGACTGAAATGTAATTTCACATAAAACCAGTTTATTATTACATCTCTTCATAGTTCCTATATTTTTAGAGTATTAACTCATTCCATGCTTAAAACAGGAAGACAATTACTGTGCTATTTATATATGAAAGATGATCATGTATAGTTTAACATCTGGTAAGCAAAAGAAAATCATGACTATACTTCTCTTAATGTAGGAAGAGTCCTCATCAGGGAAGCAACTTGAACTAGAGAAATATTTAGATAGGAAGAAAAGGAACAAAAGGAGCAAGTGAAACTTGTCAGGGGACTACTGTGTTCTATCTTTCCCTAGCCTTTCAGTACTCATAATAACTCCATTAGGTAGGCTGTTTCCATTTATAAATGAGTGAACCAACATCAAAGACATTGTTATTCCACAATGAAGCATGGTATAGTTGGGATTCAGGCCCAGCATGGTCTCTCTCCATGAGGTTACGCTGTCTCCAAATTAGAGGTAGTGGGACAGCATATGCGGTTTATGATGAAGTGGGCATCTACAGGAAAAATAAATGAGTCCCAGATTGAGACTTCAAAGACTGTACACTCCAGAAAAGAACTGTGAAGGAGGAATAAAGAGGAGACCCAAAATTTAATGATGGTCATGAACATGGAAAAGGAAAGAGAATTTCAAAGGAAGGATGGTGGGAAATGTTAAACATTAGGAAGCTCATTAAATATGAGAATAGACTGACTACCTGTTAATGATACCTCCATTAACCTAAGGAGATACCAATAAATCAGCATTGGTGCCTTTTTCTCCCTTACCAATTAACAGAGCCCAAAGGAGTCTTCCTTTCCAGCCCTTCCTTTCCATTCTTCCTGTTCCCACTCGATCTGTGACTCATTACTTCATGGCTGAACAAATATATTGGCTTAGTCTTCAGTTTGTCCCTGGTCCATCTACACTTCATACTTTCCAGCTTAATATTCCTAAAATACTGTTTTGACCGTATTACACTTCTATGCAGAAATCAAAATGGTTTTCCACTAACCATACAGTATTCATCCTTACAGTCTTTTTCACCACCCATATGCGTTTTTCATTTTGTATGTGTGTATGTATTTATTTATTTTGAGATGGAGTCTCACTCTGTCACCCAGGCTGGAGTGCACTGGCATGATCTTGGCTCACTGCAACCTCCATCTCCCGGGTTCAAGCTATTTTCCTGCCTCAGACTCCTGAGTAGCTGGGACTATAAGTGTGTGCCACCATGCCCAGCTAATTTTTGTATTTTTTAGTAGAGATAGGGTTTCATCATATTGGCCAGGCTGGTCTCAAACTCCTGGCCTGGTGATCCGTCCGCCTTGGCCTCCCAAAGTGCTAGGATTACAGGCATAAGCCACCGCATCCAGCCATGCATTTTTATATTAAAGCTTCATCTGAATATTGCCCTAGTCAACCTGTGGGCTTTATGACCATTTTACTAGCTGTTTGACTTTTTGTTAATTATTCTATCTGTACCTCAGTATATTATCTGTAAAACAGGAATAAATAAGAATATGTACCTCATAATTATTTTGAGAATAAAATATATAAAATACTTGAAACAGTGCCTGCACTGTTCAATAAGTTCTTTAAAAAATCAGTAATCAGGTGGGGGAGGTGGGAGGGAGCAGGTGTGATTATAAAAGGGCAGGCAAGGGACCGCCCCCTTCCAGTGGTGCGGGAACCATTCAGTATTTTGACTGTGGTGGTGGATATGTGAACTCACACAGGTGACAGAATTATACAGACATTAATATACGTACGGTGAAAGTAAAACTAGGAAAATCTGCCTAAGATAGGCAGGTAGATGGAAGCACTGTCAATATTCTTGTTTTGCAAAACATTACCATTGTGAAATCCTATTGAGAATCTGAAACAGCTTTGGTTACATGGTTTTTCTTTTTCTTTTTTCATCCTGTAAAATGTTCCTTTATAAGAGGCCAAATTATACTGTTAAGTAAAAAATTACTGATAAAGTAACTTTAAACTGAATATGGGAAATAACTGCTGTGCTGTATGGTATAAATAAGTATCATATTTATAATACTACTTTATATAATGTAACTGGATGTCACAAATGGCATCTAGTACTAGTAGTAAAATTAATCAATGTAAAAAAATCAGAAATCATAATTGTTACATTATTAAGTTTATAATAAAATAATGTAATTATGGCTACTATTACCTTTTCGGCCAAATACTGTATAACACCGCAACATAAAATTAGCAATAATAATGATAGCAGTGTTAGCACCAAGATTCAAACAAAGTAATACGGCTCTAAAGTTATGTTTTTAACCACTATGCTATAATCCCACTAAAAATTATCTGATTAATTAAACTATAACTCCAAGCATTTGTTCTTGCCATTTCCTATATCCAAAGGATCCTCTCATTCTCCAATTATCAAATTCTTAAATATAGTCGTTAAAAATCAGGCACAATTACTACCCCTTTTAAGACATCTTTTCTCCAGCTAAAAGTCAGGGTCTAACAATTTTGAATTCCATTTACACTTTCATCTTCATTTTATGTGGCACTTATTAATTTATTGTTAATAAATTTTAACCTACTATATTTTCATATTATGTCAAAGTTTACAAATCACTTTTAAATATATCACTCCTTATGTTTTATTTCGCTGTGAAAAGCCCCTGAGGGCAGGGACTGTGACTTACACCTCTATGTAATGTCACTATCCCTCAGTACTGCACCTTACATAAAGGAGGCCTGTATGGATTTCGGTGTGATTACTGATCACCCACATGCAAGTATTTTCAATAGAGAGGTTAAAAAAAGTAACCAAACTACTTTTCACAATAAGAAAAGAATCAATCAAGGCTTTTAGACACTAAATCCCATTTTTCTTTAAGAAATGGTTTTTCAACTTTAAAAGAATCCATTTTCATTTAAAATGTCTGTTGCTGCAAACTGTCATCTGTTTTTTCCAAATATATTGTTGGTGCTTCTTAATCACTAAAACAATGGGGTGTCATTGCCATGGTGACTGGGAGAATAAGTCTGTAGACAGGAACCACAATTCTGTCACTGTGACTAATTGCATTTTCCTTTCCTACATCTTTATTTTGATTTAATATATGTAGCCCAAAGGCAAGGTTGATTAATTTCAATTACTAAGACATTACCCTAGTTCTGCTGCAGTAGGAATGCCACATTAAACTACAATAACACATTCTTACCAAGACTTGTGGCTACCTCCAAAGATTATAGTTAGAATTACCAAAAGCGTCAATTTAAACGTGTAATATATATTCATTTTCATACTTCTAAGTATTTACATTCACACAAACAATCTTTGATGTGTGTGCAGGCAGATAGCTGCTATTTTCATTTTTTATAGCTATCTCTGGCACTTTTCTCCATTTAATCCCATTAAAGCAATGCCAGTTTCAAAACAACAGAAAAACAGAAAAGAAATGACACAAGCAATGTAGCCAGAGGCTGCCCTATCATCCGCGCATTGCATGCTTTGCAGGAAGAGTATTAAAAATAGTGATTTAGTTTACAACTAACAGGAGATGAGTGAATGCTTTCTCAAATTTTTACTGGAGAGCTAGAATTCCCATTTATGAGTCAAGGTGCAGCTGTACCAGGTACAAAGTAAAACAGGTGAAAAAACTGTCCTTAGTTTAACCAAGTTCCCTATAAAAAGCTGCCTCCATTTTCCACATCAATATTTTGAAAATGTTTTCTTTGCTAGATATCATATTGCAAGTTATTTGAAATATCTTTTCACTCAATAGGTATTTGTCAACAGCAAGCAAGAGAAGAAATGTCTTCATAATAAGCTGAATCCTTAATTTGGAGAGAGCTGCATAGAAAAGTAACAGGGAAAACAGTGGGTCAAATTAAATAAAAAGATTTGGGTACAATGGGGAAGGAGTAATGATTTTGGATGTTAAACAGGAAATAAACATCTCTACTCATACAAATAACCATAATTGCTTTTAATATATCGTATCCCCAATCCCAAAGGCTTATCTTCAAGGTATACTGTTAGTTAGGGATTTTTTGTTTGTTTGCTTGCTTTTTGTTTTTTTGAGATGGAGTTCCTGTGTCACCCAGGCTGGAGCACAGTGATGGGATCTCGGCTCACTGCAACCTCTGCCTCCTGGGTTCAAGCAATTCTCCTGCCTCAGTCTCCTGAGTAGCTGGGACTACAGATGCATAGCACCATGCCCTGCTAATTTTTCTATTTTTAGTGGAGACGGGGTTTCACCATGTTGGCCAGGCTGAATTCCTGATCTCAAAAGATCCACCCACCTCAGTCTCCCAAAGTGCTGGGATTACAGGAATGAGCCACCGAGCCTGGCTGTATACTGGTTCTCATTTGCTTGTTTCTTTAAGCTATATTATAAGAAAAATTAAGGTATATTAAATAGGTAGACATATTATATGAATTATGGCATACCTTTATTATGTAAATATTAAGAAAAATGTTTATGAAGATTTTCAATTAGTTGAAAAATGTGTATTAAATTATATTAAATGAAAAAGTAAAATAAAACATTATAGCATATGATCTCAACTATGAAAAAATGTATTTTACATTAAAAAAAGCAAAAGGATGCATGCTAAAACATTAAGAGTTGTCGCCATGGGTGAGCAGAATTATTTTTCCTATAAGTTTTATATGTTACATTTTCTCCCAAAAAGTTTATACTAATTTCACAATCAGGAGGGGGAAAAAAAAAACATTATTTTTTAAAAAAAAAGATTTTCAAATTTAGTTTCAGAGGAAATATCAAGAGAAAGGAGTAGTCCAATGTATTTTTATATGTAAACATAATCTGTAAATTACAAGAATAATATAAATTATTATTATTACCATTTTTTAAAATAAAGCAACAATATTTATGATAAATACTGTGAAGTAAAAACCATAAAAGTACTTAAGCAGCCTTACTTCAAACTTCAAATTACTGTATTTCCAAGTGGTTTTTTTTTTTTTTTTTTAGACAGAGTCTAGCTCTGTCGCCCAGGCAGGAGTGCAGTGGCATGATGTCGGCTCACTGTAACCTCTGCCTCCTGGATTCAAGCAATTCTCCTGCCTCAGCGTCCCAAGTAGCTGGGATTACAGGTGTCAGCCACCAAGTCCAACTAATTTTTGTATTTTTAGTAGATACTGGGTTTCACTGTGTTGGCCAGGCTGGTCTCAAACTCCTGACCTCATAATCCACCCACCTCAGCCTCCCAAAGTGCTGGGATTACAAGCATGAGCCACCGAGCCTGGCCTATCTTTAGTCTTAAGGTCAAAAATAGCATTCCTCACATTACACAATTTAATTCTAGACATATTATAAGTGCTAATTATGTACTGAATTGAAATGAGCTTTTAAATATAAAGAGATTAGGCCAGGCACAGTAGCTAATGCCTATAATCCTTGCACTTTGGAAGGCAGGTGGATCACTTGAGGTCAAGAGTTCAAAACCAACCTGGTCAACATGGCAAACCTTGTCTTGACTGAAAATATGAAAATTAGCCAGGTGTGGTGCAGCACACCTGTAGACCCAGCTACTTGGGAGGCTGAAACACAACCAGGTTGAAATCACTTCAACCTGGGTGGGTTGAGGGGGGAGTGGAGGTTGCAATGAGCCAAGATCGTGCCACTGCACTCCAGCATGGGCAACAAAGCAAGACTCTGTCCCTAAAATAAACAAATATAAAGAAATTAATTTTGTTTCCCTTAGCAGACAAAGTGGGTTCCCTTGGGCATCTCTGCAAGTATTTGTTACAGTGTTCTTGCAGCAGATTACTATTGACTTATGAAGGTAATAATAGTATGGGCATGTAATATTTTGATATATAATAATTTCAAACATCCTTATCCCATGTGGTTTCCCTTTTGTTCCCCTAAAGTAGGGCACTTTTCGTCAATGCAGGAATAAATGGTAAGAGAATATGCCTTCATGGGCCAGCATCATCTTGATTTCTAACCTGTTCGAGAGCATTTCCCCATCCTCTCATACATTTATTTATCTACTATATTTTTAAATGTATGAAATAATGTAAGCTCTAAAAGCCTCCTGCAGGCCATTGTGGTGGCTCACACCTGTAATCCCAGCACTTTGGGAGGCCAAGGCTGGTGGATCTCCTGATGTCAGGAGTTTGAGACCAGCCTGGTCAACATGGCAAAACTCCATCTCTACTTAAAATACAAAAATTAGCCGGGCGTGGCAGTGTGCACCTGTAGTCCCAGCTACTTGGGAGGTTGAGCCAGGGGAATCACTTGAACCCAGGAGGTGGAGGTTGTGGTGAGCAGAGATCACACCACTGCACTCTAGCTTGGGCAATAGAGTGAGACTNAACCCAAGAGGTGGAGGCTGCAGTGAGCTGAGATCACGCCACTGTACTCTAGCCTGGGAGACAGAGCAAGAAAGACAATGAAGCAAAGGCTTACTGTGAAATAAAACTATTTCCAATCTTGAATTTTATCCTCAAGCAAACCATTAAATAAGTACCAAGACAGAGGAAAGACATTTTTATATATCAAGGGTCTCAAGGTATGTGCTCCAACAAAATGAGATACAAAAGAAAATATGTGGTCCAAAAAGAAAGGGTATCCAACATAGAAGAGACAGAAGTCCCAGGAGGAGGGCAAAATGATAGGAAGGCAGTTGTGCCAGAAGACCTCGTCGGTACAGATGACAGCTACAGAGAGCTCCAAGTACCTATGGACAAAAAAACGAAATAAACAAGCAATCCAATATTTTTGTGCGTGTGAACTTGAGAGGCTGAATGAAATGTAGAAAAATCTCGCTAGAGATTCAAGGAAAAACAAAGCAAATAGGAAGAAAAATAAAGCAACTGTTAACTTTGGGAACAGGGGAACAGGAAAGAGAATATACTTGGCCAGGCCTGGTGGCTCACTCCTGTAATTCCAGCACTTTGGGATGCCGAGGAGGGTAGATCACGAGGTCAGGAGTTCAAGACCAGCCTGGCCAAGATGGTGAAAATCCATCTCTACTAAAAATACAAAAATTATCCAGGCGTGGTAGTGGGCGCCTGTAACCCCAGCTACTCGGGAGGCTGAGGCAGGAGAATTGCTTGAACCTGGGAAGTAGAGATTGTGGTGAGCCAAGATTGCACCACTGCACTCTAGCTTGGGCAAGAAGAGTAAAACACCATCTCTCAGAAAAAAAAAAAAGAAAGAAAGAAAGAAAAAAGAAAGCCTCCTACATTAGACATAACCAAGTTTACCTATTTAAAAAAAGTTTAGGATAAGCATCATACTATATGTTTATAACCACTGTAGGTGGGAAAAAGCGTTCCTCTCAGTTCATCAGTAAAAATTGTTAATTTCTGAAGCAAAATTTCATCCACTTTGCAAAATGCATATTTCTTTCTTTAGAGTTTAAAAAAAAGAGTCATAATATAGAACAAAACACTGAAATAGTTACACACATTAACATCCTCATAGATGATACAAGGTGGTTTTAAGTTAAGCACCATAGTATTTTATTAGAGAAAATAAATTTCTGGTAATTTGTCTATCAAAACATTTCAGGCCGGGCACAATGGCTCACACCTATAATCCCAGCACTTTGGGAGGTCGAGGCAGGCAGATCACCTGAGGTCAGGAGTTTGAGACCAGCCTGACCAACATGGCAAAACCCTGTTTCTACTAAAAATACAAAAATTAGCCAGTGTGGTGGTGCACACCTGTAACCCCAACTACTTGGAAGGCTGAGGCAGGGGAATCACTTGAACCCCTTAATTGTAAATTATGAGGTCTTTTACAATATATCATGTTGGACAGTTGCTGAAGATATATTTTTAAAAGAATACAATAATGAGCCTTTAAAAAGCAGTAGTCCTTTCAGTGAATTCAGTACTTAACTGATTTTTATTATCCCAGTTAATGACAAGGGGTGGCATACTCAAAAAGCTTGAAATACTAGTAATAAAAATAATTAAAATATTAGAAAACAACAGTTATATGAAAGGGGAGAAACTGGATTAAGGAGGGAACCAGGGAAAACTTGGTAATGATATAAGTGTATTGGGCTCTTGATTTCACCTAAGAAAAACCAGAAATGAGTTTATATTAAAGCAGAGAAATTTAAGTTGCATATTATAAAGAATTCCCTAATGTAAAGTTTATTGTTTTCTACAGTCAATTCCTGTGGAAAACTACAGCTCTGTTCCCTTGGAAATTGACGGACAGAATGATGAACTAAACATTGTTTAAAACAAAGCCCTCTCTGCCTGGGGAATTTCTTACTGTATTGCTGCCTTACTTTCTGTCGCTGAACACTGGGCTCTCTGCTCTCTACCACTTACTTTTACTAAATACTCTGCTCTCCTACTGCCTTGAGATGGCATTCTGCAAAATGATATAAAAGATGCTGGGCTCTATCAAGAAGAAAAAATAAAACAGCACACCTCAATCATTCATTCATTAAACAAATACTTGCTAAATGTCCTCTATGAACCAAGCACTGTGAGAAGCTCTCGGCATACAATCGTGGGCAAGAGAGTCCCTTCGTTCATGTAACTTAGAGCCAAATGGAACAAACTGTACAACAAGAAGTAACAAAAAAGGATTTTAAGTACAAATTAATTTTAAAAGCAAACAAAATTCTACGAAATTCAAATTTCTGTGAAAGCATATAAGCCAAAGAGCTTAAGCTTCAAAAAGGGGGAGAAGTTTAAGCTTAGATAAAGGTTGAGGAGAGTGAAGCCTCTCCAATAACACCTTGGGTGGAGGCCAAAAAGTTGAAAAAAGATAAAAGAAGACAACAGAAAATAGTGGAAGCAGGAGAGCGAAGGGTAAGAGATGAGGCTAGGCAGGATGATGGAAACCCCAGCCTGTTAGCCATACTGGCAAGCTTGGGTTTTATCGGGAGTTTCACGGATTTCACTTTAGAAGGAACACTCTGGGTATGATATGGAGAACACACTGGAGGAGAGTAATAATGGACTAGGGTAACCCCACTGGTAGCTGCTACCATCACACAAGGAAAAACACCGGTTGGCCATAAACAAAAGAGTAGCAGAAGGAGCAGAGAGATGTGGACAAACTTGAGAAATGCAGGTAGAAAACAGACAGGACACGGTAAATAAAACATTATGGGGTGGGGGGGTGCAAGGGAAGTCAAGAATAGTTCTTAAGTGTCTGGTGTGAACAATGAGCATCATTCACCGAAAAAAGCCTGGGTGAAGAGCAGATTAGGTGGAGAATGGGGAATGACAGATTCAGTCTGAGCCTTTTTATTTTTTTGGACACGG
This sequence comes from Cebus imitator, assembly GCF_001604975.1. Classification (NCBI taxonomy): domain Eukaryota; kingdom Metazoa; phylum Chordata; class Mammalia; order Primates; family Cebidae; genus Cebus; species Cebus imitator. The sequence continues at coordinate 2,963,664 of NW_016107332.1, forward strand.
TCTGGCTCTGTTGCAGGCTGGAGTGCAATGCAACCTCCGCCTCCTGAGTTCAAGCGATTCTCCTGCTTCAGCCTCTCAAATAGCTGGGACTACAGGTGCTTGAACCACACTCAGCTAAGCTAATTTTTGTATTTTTAGTAGAGACAGGTTTCACCATGCTAACCAGGATGGTCTCAATCTCCTGACCTCATGATCCGCCCGCCTCAGCCTCCCAAAGTGCTAGCATTACAGGTGTGAGCCACTGCTCCCAGCTAGTCCGAGCCATTTTTAATTGAAGATGCCCAAATACAGATCAGGCCCACTTATCAAAGTCCCCCAAGGTAATTTCAGATAAAATCCAGCAACATGTGATATCACTGGCACTCCCTGGTTTACAAGTATCTTCAGCAATCCCACTCATTCTCACCAATGAGTCTGGCTTCTGTGATTTTGGATCAACATCACCCTTGTTGAAGGAAGGATATGTTTTCTAACTTAGAAACATAGCCTTGCTACAAGAAAGGCTAATTCCTTTTAGCATAATTTCTAGTTAATCTATTTATAATGCTTTTTTTATATAAAGAAAATGGAAAGTAAGTTCAGGTCCAAGTTCATGAATCATGCTCTTGTTCAGGCATATTTGACATTTCCAATTTTAGCCATGTCACTAAGATGGAAAAATTCATGATTTAGTAAGCCGAGTAAAGTTCACTGATCATCCAGTATTTAATTAGAAAATGCTCAAGTTTTCAGGGCAAACCATGAGCTATGTCTGTTTTAACTCTTATTCTATTAACCTATCTATTACATTCGGGAGCTGAAACACTGCACAGTATTCAGCATGAGCTACAGCTTTGAATTAATGATCACATAGGTAATAAAAACTCTGAAGGCCAAAGGACAATTTAAACAGCACTGCTTCCTTTAAACGAATCAACTATGCTTTCTCTTTAGTATCTCTTTTCAAGTAACAGTAACATTTTCCTTATTCTTTTCCATTAATGTTATAATTGAGGCAATAAATACCTATCCTTGCATGTGTTTTCTTACAGTAATAACAGTACACGTGAGTGTGTATGTGTGTGTGTGTGTGTGTGTGTGTGTCTGTGTATCTGTGTGTGCATGTGTATTAAAGAGGAGCAGGAAGTGTTTGCGTTTTCACGTCATTTGAACTATATAGAGAATTCAAGATACCATAAAACTTGAAAATACCAGTGATGTCAGGATTCTTCTCCAGAACAGCCACTGTTGAGATCCTGTGCTACACAACACCAGACCTTCCTAACGTTACTTTCAAATCATTAATTTGCTTGCTCTCATTATCTGCCTGTTAAATGGCTATTTAAAACAGATAACATTAAGAGGATAAGCATTCAGAAGATAAACCAAAGAAAACAGAATGTAACAAATGTTACTGGTGTACATTCTTTTAAGCAATAGAAATTATAACCAAGTCATGTCAGTGCATACAGCCCTTTCTCTGGATTTCTCTCAGATTAACTTAATGCTTTTCCATAGCCCTTCTCTTCTCTCAGGTACTTTTATTCCTGCTACTAATACTACTTCCAACATTTCCTGTGCTTAAGTTTTTTAAAACCGGGTCTTCTCTTAAGGAGTAACAGGTGTAGCCATTAAGAGTTAAAAGCTTGAACTTATATAAGACATAGCTAACTTCTGCTACTTAAAAGTTACATGACACATGAAAGTTTTTTTTTTTAACTTCTTTAGGGCTCATTTATCCTGTCTATTAAATTAGAATAACAGGTTGTTGTAAAAATTACCTAAGATAATACATGAAAAAGATGTAAAACAGTGCTTGGTAGTCAGAATAATGAATGTCAGCTATTATTTTTATAATTTGCTTGGCAAGCTATGGATGAACAGCTGAGGAAATGGACAAGCTGCAATTATTCTCTGGAAATGATGAGGTGAAGATGAATGACCTTCAGAAATCTTCACATGACAACGGAGTAATTTGAAGAAAGAACACCAAAATCAATCTCATGCCTTAAGCAGTGTAACAGAGTTTTTTAAAGGGTCCATTGACCCTAAAATATACTTTGTGGATTGTTTATGTTGTTGGCACTAAATTTATGAAGATATTCGGGGAGGGGGCGCGCTGGGGAGGATGTGCTGATTATCTAGGACAGGTTTTCATAAATAAATGGTTGTCTCCTGACCAATCAGCCTGACCTCAGTTTGTAATGTTTACATCCATTACTATGATTTAAAAAAAAAAAAAAGTATTCATTGTAGAAAGAGAAAATAAAGATTACTCTCAACTATAGAAAAAGTGACATGAAAACGTGGATACAACTCTTCTATGTTTTCTTCAAGCAAAAACCAATTATGGCTCGAGGATCCAAGATGGCCGTTTAGGAACAGCTCAGGATTGCAGCTCCCAGTGAAAGCGCAGAGGGTGAGTGGACGCCGCATTTTTATTGCCCACAGACTAGGCAATTCCCAGGGGGAGGAGCTCCACAGGTCACCAGCGCGGCTGTTTCAGCCAGCGCGGCTGTGCCAGCCGGCACCGCTGCTTTGCCCGACGCAGCTGCTTTGTCGGTGTTCCGGAGCCGCGGTTCTCCATACAAAATACACCGGTCCGGGAGCCCTTTTGGCTGGCAATAGGAGCCACGGAAGTCGCCCATTCGTCTGTTTAAAAAGGGGACTGAGCAGGGAACCAGCACAGTAGATTCCAGGGCAAAAAAAAAAGCGCCACAAACCTCAGTGCCGCTGTTTAAGCCAGTACAGTGAGTGGCCACAGGGGAAAACAAACAGACCCCGGCACCTCTTCAACAGGCGACTGGAACACCAACTTAAAAAAGGCTCTGAGGCAGGGAGCCAGGCCATCAGGCTCGGCTGGTCCCACCCCCACAAAAGAAGAGCAACCAGAAACTCTGGATTGAGAGTTTCACAGCAAGCGCAGCTGAACCCCGGACGGTCCAGCTCTGTGGGAGAGGGGCATCTGCCATTACCGAGGCAGCCCCCCACGACGGAGGTAGTCGGCCAATGCTGAGGCAGCCCGCCGTTGCCAAGGCAACCCGCCACAGCAGAGAGACTCTGCCTCAACAGAGGCAGGCCACCATCACCAAAGCAGTTCTAACTACACCCATATAAACAGGACTGCAAGGAAGTTCACTCGGCAGCTGGGTGGAGCCCACAGCAGCTCAGCAAAGCCTCTACAGGCCGACAGTAACTAGGCTGCCTCCTTGCTGGGCAGGGCAGGTCTGACGGAAAAAAAAAAAGAAGGCAGCAGCATAACGGAAACTCATAAATAAAGCCCTAAATCCCTGGGACAGAGCACCTGGGAACAAAAAGCAGTTTATGAGTTCTGCTGCGGCAGACCTAAACGTACCTGCCCAGCAGCTCTGAATGAACAACAGAGCTCACAGCTCACCATTTGAGATCCTATAAAGAAGAGACCGTCTCCTCAAGCAGCTCCGTGACCCCTATATATCCAAA
>NW_016107332.1:2971753-3014399 GCF_001604975.1 Cebus imitator
GGGTCAGTTGGGGGGAAATAGGGGAGGGACGGTGGGGGGTGGGGAGCTGGGGAGAGATAGCAAGGGGAGAAATGCCAGATGTAGGTGATGGGGAGGAAGGCAACAAATCACACTGCCACCTGTGTACCTATGCAACAATTTTGCATGTTCTTCACATGTACCCCAAAACCTAGAATGCAATAAAATAAATAAATGGGAAAAAAATCAATTATGGATACAAAACTTTTTCTGTGTTTTCTTCAAACAAAAACCAAGTAGCAATTACAGTTATAAACTGAACCCATGACTTTTGTGCTGTTAGCTTTTTTGGGACTCCTCTGACAGCCTTCACCATTGTACTCTAAGTTATTCTGCTTTATGTCTTAATTAGATTAAACTGCATCACCTGAATCTGAGATCACCCTAAATCTGCCTGCTAAATGGTAATTTAAAACAGGCACGATTAAGAGAACAAGCACTCAGAAAATCAAAGAAAACAGAAAGAATGTAACAAATGTTACTGGTGTACATTTTTTAAGCAACAGAAACTACAACCAAGTCCTGTCAGTGCATACAGCCCTTTCTCTAGTAGAGAGGCTAATGAACCCAAATGCTGACCTATAGCTCTTAAAACCAGATAGGAAAAGTCCAGTGAGTTTTCTGTGGGTTTATGAAAAATGGTATAAGTATAGTTTCAGACACTCCCAGTCGTGTAGCACTACTAGTGACAAATAATACTGCAAATTCTCGTTCCCATAACTGGCAAAATTTAGAAAGCCCAATAAATCCGGTTAAATCCCATATTTATCTATTATTTGAATAAAAGCTTTCTAAAGTCATGATAAACAAAAAACATTTTCAATTCAAAGCATTAAATGTTCTTTCCTTTTCAATGTATTTATAAAGATCCAGATATCTAAAAAGAAAAAAAAAGAACACAAAGAAACCAGAAAATAACCCAATTAAAAGAAAAGCATTGATGTTTCCCATCAAACTAAATGCATCTCCATTGTAAGTTTTTAGTACTATAATCAAACAAGATATTTTAACTCTTTGGTTTTTTTTTTAGTCAGTACAGGTTTGTATATCTCCTTCATGGATAACATTGTACATACTGAATCATCCCTAATCCAAAAATCTGAAATCTGAAGAGCTCCAAATTCAAACTTTTTGAGCACCAACATGATGTCCAAAAGAAACACTCTGGAGCATTTCAGATTTTGGGTGTTCCAGATGAGGGATGCTTAACTGTAAGTATATAATGCAAATATTTCTAACTTAAAAAAAAAATCTGAAATCTGCAATACTTCATGTCCCAAGCATCTCAAATCAGAGGTATATAGGTTGAGACCTACATAAAACAGCCTAAAAGAGCTTTAATCAAATCTGACTTCATCTGAAGTTTGGATCTAGTCTATATTGTCCTTTCTTAGATATAACATACATCCATCAAGATCTCTTCATTATTACAAAAAAAAAGTGTATTGTAGGAAAAACACTTTGGGGAGAAATCTAAAACTTTTCAATGTCAAGCTAAATTAACCATAAAATCTTCACTGCAAGTAGATCATTTTACTGATCGAAAACTCACCTTTGAACATTTTAAAATGAGGTGTGAATATCTGCAATATATTATAAACAGCACATTGTTTTATCAAAGCACAGTTGATTTTGTGACAGGTAATAGCATAAGCATCAAAAGATTTGGGTGACTGAAGAATATCTGAAATAATCTGAGCATTTTCCAATAATCTGAGCATTTTCCTTTTTGCTTTGCTTTCTTTTCAGGAGACTGTTAAAATGGGGTAAGCATTTATGTCTATTTTTTCATGATTCTTGTATCCACTTAATGCTGTAAATTACTGTTGTTGTGAGGTGAGGAAATGATGACCATTGCCCAAGTTTATAAAGCATATGAAACATAACTACTTGCATGCATAGAACGCCTCTAGAAAAATACACAAGTTATCAGTTACTGTGATTTCTTCTGGGTAGATGAGGAGTTTGGCTAAGGGGTAGGGTAGGACCTCTTTTACCTTTCTGTTCCTGTACAATTAACCTGTATAACCCTTTTAAAAACAACAAAATATTCTAAAATTAAATATACAGAGCCAAAGACATGCACAAATTTAAAACTATCATTTATGAAACAGATTACACGTCAAAATCATAACCTAATATGTATAAACCATAAGGAGTAATTTCTAAAGAAGATTTCTCCCACTGCTCAAAGGAAACAAATCCAGATGCCTTGAGGCACAGCAAAGCTAGCCCCAACGGTGTGAGCTGACTCAGCAGAAGAACAAGATGCCTAGCTTGTGAGACCAAAGGCTCCCCCTTTCTAAGGAGACCATTTCCTCCCCTTTCTAAGGCTTCCTGTGGCTCCTGGTCACCTCACTGTTACCAGCCCTCTACCCATCCCTATAAAGATGCAAAGTCTTAAAGGGCAGGTCCCTCTCCTAGAGGCTTCTCCTTGAGAATACAGCCCAGCAATGCTTCATGACATCTCCAGGATTTTGGCACACTTGGTTACTTCTCCACTCGAGTTCCTCAATTACTCCGATCTCATATTTTACCATGTGACACTAACAGTATATGTAACCAAGCCCTTTTTGCACAAAATTAAACACATTTATTTATTCAGTAAATATTTTTGAGACTCTAGGTCCTGGGTTAGGTACCTGGACAACCTATGGCATATAATTATTTCAATAAAAATTAGAATACAAAGATCTTAATTATCGAATACTTTGCCAGCATAATTACTATAATTCATTGATTGAAATCCCTCCTTTGGGCCGGCATTGTACTAGATGCCTACTATACATTATTTCTAATTCTTGACAGATATTAATATTTCAATTTTATGGATGAGGAAACTAAGACTGGAAGGATTTTAGTAACTTGCCAAGCCCAGACAGTTGGTAAATAGCTGAGCCAGAATTAGAACGTCTATCTGGTTCCAAAGCCAGAGGCTCTTCCACTGGCTACACCACTGCTGCCTCACTGGAAAATTACCAAGATTCTTTTTGCATCAGTTTTGAATATAATGCTGTTTTTCTTTTTTATTATTACTGTTACACAAAAACACTTAGGTGCAAATTTCCTACTAACATAGAAAAGCAAAGCTAAAATGTAAATTTAATGAAGGACAACAAAGTAAGGTTCTCAGTTAAAGGAAGTTGGAAAAGAAAATGCCCAATTTTATAGTGTACTGAATTCTACTTCACCTAGATGAAAACTATATTACATATTTCCTTTAGCCTTCTTTTCTCTTTGGCCTTAAATAAGCAGCTAATAAAGAGAATAAATAATCTTTCCCTTGTTAAAATAAATTAGGTGAATATGGTTCTTTCACTTAGATGATAAGGCACTCCCATAAGACCAACTATGTCAACATCCACCCTGTCTTCACAGTAATGTGAAAATCCCATCTACCATCTTGGATTTGCTCTTTGGAGGCCTACATTTTCAAGGCCTCTGTAATTCATTATATTAAATATTATTGAGTGTCAGTCACATGCTATGAACTATGCAGAAGAGAAATTTGACCAGCATCTTTCCAGGGAGTTCTTTACATCAAAAACTTCAACCCTGAACACCATAGTGATTTTTCATACCAACAACTTCCTTCTTACTTCAAATTTTAAGATGGGGGTTAAGAACCTAAGGAAAAAGTATATAATTTTATAGTAGCCACATTAGACCTTTTCGAAGAATTTTCAGGAAAATATTCTCTCAAAATTCTAACCGTGTGTTCATTCTAAGTGGTAAATTCTCATTCAACTTGGTAGGCAGTATATTTTTGTAAATTTTTTTAAAGTTAAAAATTAAGGGTGGACACGGTGGCTCATGCCTGTAATCCTAGCACTTTCGGAGGCTGAGGCAGGTGAACTGCTTGAGCCCAGGAGTTTGAGACCATCCTGGGCAACATGGTGAAACTCCATCTCTACAAAAAAATACAAAAATTAGCCAGTCATGGTGGTGTGTGCCTGTAGTCCTTGCTACTCAGGAGGCTGAGGTGGGAGAGTCACCTGATCCCAAGAGGTCCAGGCGGCAGTGAGCCATGATCATCACTGCACTCTAGTTTGAGTAACAGAGTGAGACCCTGTCTCAAAAATAAATAAAATAAAAATCAAGGTTATATCTTTTTTCAGTTATATGACAACCAAATCATAGAGGAGGATGAAATTGTTCATTGATGGATGCCACATTGTGTAAATGAACTACCACTTGCTACATGCCATTATTTAAATATACCAAGTTGTTCCTGCCGTTATATAGCCAAATTTTTTTGGTGAGGAGGAGGGGCTTTAAAGAGTATTCATTTGATAGAGTTTTGATTTTAAAAACAATACATTTAGATTTTACTATAGAAGTCTTTTTACTGAGTCCCAATGGAACATCAATGCCCATATCTAAGTATCTTTCTCAGCTAGTTCAATGTATCAGAGACAAAAATAAGTCCATTATATTTTGTAGTGTGCGTGTGTGTGTGTATGTGCATGTGCATATGTCACTGCCAAATTTTAAAGCAGGAATACATGTTGGAAATGATTTAATCCAATTCCCTCATGTAATGGGTATAAAACAGAGGGAATTATGGGAATATTGGCTAAGATTAGTCAAATAATCTCCTTTGCAGTATGTGTTCATTGGTGTTTGTATTCGCTTCCCAACAAAGTTCTTTGAAAGCAGAGTTTTCCATCAAATGAAAGTTAAATATGTACTATGGACAAGGCACTATGGGAGTTAGGCCCAGAAATAAATAATTGAGATGCAAAGTCATATTACTACAAACAACAATGGATCAAGCCCTTAATAGAGCTTCCAACCATGCCTGGAAGATTTGCAGGGAGGCTTATCATCTGAACTACATTTGAGCATGTCATGAAGTATAGCTAGGCATTTACCAGGCAGAGAACAAGAGTGCTGAACATTCCAGGCAGGGGAGACAAAGTCACACAGCAGGAATAGAGCAGGTCTGAGGAGGTGAAGGCTTCCATGGCTGGATAATAAGTATGGTGTCAAGTGGGATAGAAAAGGAAGGCTGGGGTCAATTTGGGCTCCATCCAAAAAGCAATTGAGGTATTTAAACATGACATAAGATTTGCATTTGATAAATGTCCCAATATATGCCCCATGAAAAATCAACTGGGAAACGGTAGATGGGAAAGGCAAAGGAGGATATACGAATTAAATCCATGACAAAGAGGATGAAAAGAGGTCAGATGCCACACATAGTGTTACTTTCTTTGTAATCCCCTATAGCCATAAGCTCACTGAGATACTGCATTCTTACCAGATTCTCAACTGGTTACAAAAATAAAGATTATAGTCATTGTCCTCATTACGAAGTAGAAATCTTCCAATAAAAGGTAATGAAATTTTTAAATTAAAAATTAATTGTGTAAAAAATATATCCCCAATTGTTTATTAAACTAGATGCTAATAATTGAACATTTTAATTTAACTCAAATTGCTAAGTGCCATGCAGAGTCTTATACAGTCCTATGGAAGGAGCAAATTGGCACTGAACTACGTCAGTAAATTATGCTGTTGAATAATCATTAACACACAGAAAAGTAATATAACCTTCATATTTCTTGTTATTAGAAAACTATGAAATGCCAACTTGTCAAAACAGTATGTTCTCATATGATTATTGCTTCCGAATAGATATAATTAGTTGGTTGAAAGCAATTATATCTGACCTAATGGTTTCCAATATTATCAAAAGTACTAAAGACTGCCTTTCTCAGTTCAACAGTAATCCTATTTTAAAGCTAATAATCACTTTGTGCATCGCCAGAAAACCCATCCTTATAATTAGAAAAATAAGACACCTCCACCGTGGGCAAACAGCATTACCCCCGGGTCTCAGTTTTCTTATATGCAAATTGTGGTAGTAATGCTTGTCAAATCTGCTGTCCAAGTTATTGCTTGGAATCAAATAAGACAATTAATGTGATCACTTATAAACTGTAAAAAAAGTGAAAACAAATTAAGGGATCTTTTAAATACACCAAGTTGTTACTGCCCTTTCAAAGCCAAATTTTAAAACAGGAATATATGTTGGAAAGCGTTTAATTCAATTCCCTCATGTAATGGGTATAGGTGGCAAAAAACCAAACTACTAATCGTCTTTCCTCAGAATTCACAGCACACAGAGTTGGTATTACTCACTTGACAATCAATCTTAGATGGTGTCATATTCCTTTGTATATACATTGCACCATTCTGAATTTTTCAAAGTATCTTTTATTTTCTTTCAATCAAATATTCTATTTACCTTTTGATTAAAAAATTGATAATCAAAAGTTCAAAGTATACTCTTCTAATTCTCTAATTAAACATACCCTAATTTTCTGTGTGCAAATTACTTTCATCTCAAACTTCTAAGCCACCAGGGTTGGACACCACAAAAACAGATGAAAAGAAAAATATATAATTTTATAAGAATCTAATAAATCAATGCTATTCTTTTTAGCTTTAGACTGGTTTACAGAGAGAGAAATTATTTCCTCACATTAGTTAACTATGGAAAGATTGTATTTCCATATAATGAATAGCTAGTAAAGATTCTTTCATCTAATATTTATATTAACATTGTTGATGGAACATATGCCAAAATATCCTAAAGAAAAGAGGTAGACATTTTAAAATGGTAAAAATTATCTTGCCAACTAATTTTTGTTAAAACAAATAATTTAAGAATTCAGAGAAACACGCAAAGCTATCTTTTTCTTTTTAAAATTAAACTATTTAAGAGCCCTGAAAATATTAATTGGAAAATAATATTTTATATATAATTAGAAAATTACAAAATTCAGCAAGTTAAACTGGCACAATAGATATTTAATAGCCTAGTGCAAAACATATGTCTATAATACAAATTGTCTAGGAACATTATACTGTGAATCTTCTTACGTAACACATGGATAATTAACTTTCTCCATGAAAATTTTCAGTGTGTGTTGGCACAGTGAAACCATTGATCATAGATTACCACAAATAATTGAGACCCAGAGTTTTTGGTTACTAAACTTCCCTTTCATTGTATTTAAAATATGAAATTAGTTTATACACAGAAGGTACATATATACACAATGGCCCTCTTTATGAAGCCAATGTTTTATTAAAACCCCTTTTTGTCGCTCTACAAAAGGGCACTCTGAGCCTACCAACATAACAGCTGAAAAGAACAACAGCAATGAGTAAATGTTCCCCCGCTGGGTCTACAAAAAGTGCATGTTCCTTCATGAAGGAGGCGTGCATGCAGCATGGTTGGAAAGCAAGTACTGGGTCTATTGTGTATTGTGTATGATCTCAAGTAGAGAAAACCATCTGTCCTTTTGCCCTGAAAAAGGACCCCCTGTGAGCCTCCTCTCATGAGCCATTATAGTTTCCTTCAACCCTAACACTAAGCAGGCTTTGAACTGACAGCTATTTGTCACAAAAAGCTCATCGCTAGCTACGTTTCCCCAGAGGTTTCAAGGGGTTTAGTCTAAGATGACCAACCATGTCCTAATAAAAAGATGAGTGTGTCCCAACATAAAGCGAGACAGAGATGTGTGACCCACTTGCCACACAGAATAGAGAACAGTGAATGTAGTCAACTATAGAATATACAAAGGCGCCTGAGGGAAAAGAAATGAGGATGGCTGAGGGCTTCTGTCTTCACTTGGAAACAAGTGCTCTTTAACGCCAACAAGCATTCTCTCAAAGAGTTGTAATGATCCTGTCTCCTTCACTCTTTCTACAAGAAATCTTTATAGAAATTACCATTCCCAGTCAGCTCCAGGCAAACTCAAAACGAGTGCATTAGGTTTCTCTCTGTAAAGCGTTTTTTAGAAGACAATCACTTGGTAGGGTTGTTGAATTATCATAGTCCCTAGTGGTTGTCTAGCCACCACCCTGATGCCAAAATGGCGAGAGGCCTTCTACAGCATTTTCAGAGAAAGTCATGTGAGCATTTCTCTTTCCTGTCAACATCCCTCCACCACCCCTTCTTCTCAATCCACTGGGCAAATACCTACCCATTATTCAGTGTTCAACTCAAAGCCTACCTTTTCTATAAAGTCTTCCCTGGTCACTCTCCTCCATACATACTGCTGTCATAGAACTGGTAACATTTAATTATCATTACATGTTCTTACTGGATGATAAACCCTCAAGGATAAAGACTGTCCTATTTTTTATACATCTACACAGTGTTTGACATAGTAGGTGTTTAAGAACTATTTATAGTATAATACTTTTGGAGGAAAACTTAAAAAACTGGGTTTTATTCAACTTACTGAGCAGAAGAGAGCACCACCTTGAAGAAGTCTTAGCAGGATCTCCAAAAGGATAGAAGAGGTTAGGGAAGGAAACGTTCAGGGTTTTAGGGGCTGGTGTCAGTCACGGAGTAGTTTCAGGGTAGAAGTTAGTCAGTGTGGTCCAGGCAGGAATTGCTCTGTACTGTAATTCTTAATTCTCTCAATGATGGTGAGCCCACCATATGAAAAGAAAGCCATTTTTAAACAACCTTGTTAGAGGGGAAAAATTTCTCTTTTCAACAGAAATGTGCTCCCTGTTCATTTCCACCCTGGGACCCAAGTTCTGCCCTGTAGTAGAAACAGCCCACCACACATTGGAAGACAATCACCATGCTTTCCTTAAGATCACTGCCACTAGTCACTTCTAGCTCTTGTCTTTTGCAAGCTAAATGTTTCCATTCTCTTCTGCTGTCATTCCTACAAGATAAATTTTAGATGCTTTCATCTTCATTGCTCCCCTCTAGAACTGCTCTGGTTTGTAACCACTTCCTTCGAATCAAAACAAAATATTGCATGCATGATTCAAGTTGTGCATCACGTAATAGAACTACTACTTATTTTGTTCCAGGAAAAATATTGTTATAAATATAGCATTAATTATTACCCTTTCTCCCTGGTATCCCTCTCTCCATGCTTCTGAAAGGGATGGTTAAATATTTCAATAGAATTTAGGAACTCTGTTTCTTCAATGACCATGTATTTAACCAAACAGAGAGAAACTCGTGTATAAAGTCCATTATTATCCATACATTCATACTAATTTAGAGCTTTTGTTAAAAGCCACAGATTGCAAGCAGTTGCTTCAAATAATTAGTCTGGTTAAAAGACAGAAAGCTAGGGTGGCGCTAGGGTGAGAACTGGAGAGTGGGGGAGAAAAAATCTTAACTGAATTCTTCAGTTTTGAAACAGATTTTTTTAAATTTTCTCTTCTAAAAGTATCTAGCAACTAAATTAGATTTGTCCTATATGTAAATATCAGAACAATGTCCCCAGAAAAACCTGTATTTTCATACACTTCAAACAACAAGTAAGAGTCTTTGTTGAAAATACCAACACATAAATCATAGAAAAATTTCACTTAATAATATCCTGGGAATCTTCCAGAGAACTTAGATTACACAGCATTTTTATGTATTTGTTTCTGATTCTACAGTCCAATATTTGAGCTTTCTGGCCCAATTAATAAATTTTATTATTATGCCACACCATGACTTGCATGTTAATATAATTCCCCATTTCTAGAACTGCAAAAAAAAATGTGCTATTACTTTAATGAGCTTGAGCTGAATCAGCACATCTATTCAGGCCACTCTCTGAAGCACAGAAATAGAACTTGATCTATATAATTTCAAATCCAACATAGTCTACTTGTCAGAGAGCACGCAGCTATGTAGCTTTGTAAATGTTCAGTGACTATATCCTTTGGCATTCATATTTCTTATAGTTGAAATGGTATCTGACAAAAAGAAATATTTGGCAATTTCATCAAAGAAAAAGCCTGGATGCCTTAAACTATTAATTTTTATTGAATTTAGTCCTATAACTCTTTGGGAAATGTTTTATATGTTTTTCCTATGAAAGTTATAGTTGTAGAGATGAAGGTCCATGGGCCAGCTCCTTCAGTATTCTGAAAAACTAAATATACTATCAAATATATATGAAATGTATTCTTGTAAAAATTTACGGTACAATACACTGAGTACTTAAGTCTGGCTAATTGCAGGAAATTGCCTTCTGTTAATGACATAGTTAAAACACAAATATTGTCCCCATGGAACACCTTCTAGTTCAATTCTGTTTATAAAGAATTTGGTGACTTGGCATAATATTCACTTTTCTTAAAGGACTCTCTCTTGACAAATGATTCTTTTTTAAGAAAAACTTCTTAGTCCTCTAGCCTGTTCTAACAAAAATACCATAAGCTAGGTAGCTTATAAAAGTAACATTTATTTCTCACAGTTCTGGAGGCTGGGAAGTCGAAAGTCCAGGGGCCAGCAGATTGAGTGTCTGGTGAGGGCCCACTTCCTCATGAATGGCACCTTCTAGCTGTGTTCACACATGGTAGAAGGGGCAAGTTAACTCCCTAGGGACCTTTTTATATGGGCACTAATCCAATTTATCTGGCCTCCATCCTCATGAACTAGTCACCTCTCAAAAGACCTACCTCCCATTTCTATCACAATGGAGATTCATTTTAACATATGAGTTTTGGGCAGGGGGCGGGGAGTCATAGACATCCAGAACACATCAAAATGAAAATTAATCCTCCAATTTGTTGTAACTAGCTCACAATTCTATTTCAATTGCTGCATTAATTATGTGGCTTATTGTAAGATATTCATAGTCAAGAACCAAGGAATGCAACAGATTTCATATTCAGCCAATAAGGGAATTTTAGGATTTTTAAAAAATATACCTATCTGGCTGGGTGAAGTGAGGCATGCCAGTAATCCCATTGCTTTGGGAAGCCGCAACTATCCTGGGCAAAATAACAAGACTCCATTTCTACAAAAAATGAAAAGATTAGCCAGGTCTGGTGGTGCACACCTAGTCTCAGCTGCTCAAGAGGCTGAGCTGAGAATAGCTTGACTCCAGGATTTTGAGGCAATAGTGAGCCATGATTGTGTCACTGCACTTCAGCTTAGGTGACAGAGTGAGACCCTGTCTCAATCAATCAACAATCAATTAAAATAAAAAATATGCCTCTCTCATAGTTAGAAATAAACTGTGAGTTTTTGAAAAGTAAAATAAATATAAAAGTTTATAAAAGTAAATAAATATAAAAGATAAATGTATACACAGGCACATACACATGTGTTGAAAAGCTTTTATCAACTCTGTTAATTATTTTTTGTTAATGAGCCATATCCACAACAATCGTGTGAACATTTGCTCTTTATTTTACTACGTATCTACATTTCCTCTTTCTCTAGCATCTTGCAGCTTTACTTTCTTATCTTACATTTGTTTTCTGCAGACCAAACCAGTTCTGAAAATTCTACATTTGGGGTACCAACATGAACAGTCTGCTCTAATAAAGAATTCCTAATCTAAGATTCTCAGGATACTGAACGATGCGGCAGGGTCTAAGATCTAGCAAAGAGTTTACATGGTCTTGTGAGGAAACTAGAATTCCTAGAGCTTTTCCGTAAGTTTGGCCTGTACCTGCCTGCACTGGTCTATCTGGGTCTGCTATAGAAACCATGATAAAAATTTAAAATGTTAAATACTTCACAGGACTGAACAGTGAAAATGACATGATTAAGTGTCAAGGATTCCTTTCTCTTGATCACCAACATGCGTTACTGTATGTTCAAAAGAAGTTTAGAGACAAACAGCTCAAATATCCATCAATTGAGAGTATTTTAAAAATTGCACACCCATTTAATAAAGTTCTATTCAGATATCAAAGCAGCAAAAGATGAGACAGCATCACCTGTAAAATATTCTTACCAAAAATGTTTAACCTGAATTTTATCAAGTTTACAGGAAACATAATAAATACTGGAGAAGTGAACTAACACCATGCATAAAGAAATAATTGAGAACATACAACACTCTAACAAACACAATGTCTAAACTTTGAATAGATATTGGTTTGGGGGAGAAAAATTAGCTATGAAGACATTAATGAGACAATGGTGGAAACCTAAATATATGCTGAATATTAGATGACATTAGGAAATTATTTTCTTAGTTATGATTATAGTCTTGTGGTTATATCTTTAGAAAATTCATGCTGAAATACTTAATGGTAAAGTGGCATAATATCTACAACGTACATTCAAATGGTTCAACAAGACACATACACATGTAGCTATAGATATAACAGATATAAATATGTAGATAGACAAAGCACATCCAAAAATGTTACACTTGACTACTAAATAGGAAAAATAATTAATTGGAAGAGTACAAGAAAACAATTTTATAAAACAGTATGCAAAAGGCTCTTCTAAATCAGTATAGTTGAGTACAAGCAATTTATATACTAGTTACCATTCACTAGTTTTCAAAGAATAAAATTACAATCAAACTAAAGCTGATCAGAGAATTGCTTAACTTTTCCTTGATCATCCAGAATGCAATCAAGGAACCATACAGTAGAGAGGTTGTTATAAATTGACTTAAAGTCATTCTCCAAAAACTGATTTCTTAAACAAATTTCCACATCAGCTACTATATTTTTGTAATTCCGTTATTTTCTTTAAAAAAGGGCAAAAAAAAAAACCTAGATTCCAAATAAATAAGGTATTTTTTAAAGTAGGAGGGATGGAAAGAACAGTTATTTTGACATTTTAGGCTCCTGAAACAGTAGAAATTTTAATTTCTACTAGCACTCCTCCAGTCAAACCGCCTTAGGAATGTTTAAGTGACCAGACAGTCCCATCTAGAAGGCACCCGGGTATGAGCTGGGTGTGACCTAAAGGGGTAACAATGCTGTTAACTACTAATAATCTTCTCAAAACCATATTTTATATGCAGGAAGATCAATAGCATTCAAAACAGAAAATGCCACTTCCAAGTTCTTAAATGTTTATTCCATGGTTATTAATCTAATCATTTTGGAAAAAATAACTGGTCTAAAAGATTATACCCGTCTAGTTAATAAAGAGTAATGCTAAAGCAAAGATAACTACAAGAGGGTTTTAAGACTATAGCTTTATTTTAGAGCAATCTAAGCACTTTTTTAGTTATACTACTCAACTTTCTTCCTTAAAAACACTTTCCCTGCAAGAACAGTAAGTTCCCTTTCTAAGTCACCATCGAATGTGCGATTGTTAATATAATCATAAATTCTCCTAGCTGAGCCTAAGGGGGTATGTCATCATGACATGCTGCAGGCAACAGAAACCCAAACTAAGGGGAAAAATGATGATTTACACAGTTAAATTATATTTTTGCTTCAAGTTTGTTTTTAAAGCTAGTTTATGAACTCATTTCTCAGTGAATTTTTTTTAATATGAACACTGAAGTTCATACTAAGCTATTCTTCAGCTACTGTAAAAAATATAGTAAAATGTTGATGGATTTCTGGCTGGGTTTTAAATCCAGCTCCCCAAAGAGTAAGAACAACAGAAACCAAAGTTCCTGCAAAGTGTTCAGGACAAAACTTCAAGACTCTTTGAACTTAGATAACTACAGTGTTTTCCCCTTGATGGCACAACAATTGAGCCAGTAGCAGAAGTGGAAAAGAACCAAAAAGTGTTGCATATAAATGAGAAAAAAAAAAACAATGAAAAAGACAAAACTGAACCCATCAAAACATCACTGATTTGTGGTACAGTGGAAAATAAACAGATTTGAGAGGGAATTCTGAGAATGTGTCATTTAACTATTTATAGAATCAAGAACTGTGGAAGATATTCTTCAATATCATTTGCTAATCATTTATACTATATTTCTATCACCCCACCTTTCTGAGTTCACCACATGCTGGAGGATACCTGGAGATTTCACTTCCTGGCTAATGTGCCATTTCACTGTTCACATTAAGGCTTCATACAATTAGAACCAGTAATTCCACCTACATGTAATTATCAGCAGTGCACACAGATATAGATACCATATTATTCAATGCAACATTATTTATAAAGATACTAAAATAACCTAAATGTATTTTTTTAAAGTACAATTCTGGTTAATGCACACGAGTATCATACAGAAATATGGCATGGTTTTACAATGAGTATGCTACCTTTATAAGAAACAACTTTAAGTTCGCTGTGTTCTAGATATGAAGTCTTGAGAACACTCACTTAAGCTACGTATTATTAAGGTTATTTGATTCAGACTACACATAAAAGGCTTTGACGAAACTAAAATGTTTATTGTACCTAATTATGACTAGTTACTATCTAAACTTTATTACTATTGCTCTATGCCTGGTGGAGCACTGAAGAAGAAAAGGATAAACATCTTATTTTTAAGGAAAGAAAAATACGATAATATTCTTAATAAACACAAGAACTAGCTGTAGTATACTCTGAAATGTGTCACACGAAAAAACTAAGCAGTATTAAGTAGAAAGTATAATTGAGTTGAAAAAGGAGAAATGTATATAAAATATGTTACTTGTTTTTTTCTCCAAAACTGAATATGTCTCTGTGTATTTGAGTTAGATAGCTACTATAGCAGTCTTCCTGCCTCCGCCCACCAAATAGCTGGGACTACAGGCATGTGCCACCATGCCAGGCTAATTTTTTTTCTTTTTATAAGAGATTGGGTCTCACTATGTTAACCAGGCTTGTCTCAAACTCCTGGGCGTAAGCGATCCTCCTGCCTTGGCATCCCGAAGTGCTAGGATTACAGGTGTTAGCCCCCATCAGCTGGCAAATTTTTTTAAAAAATTACTTGAATGCTTTTAAGTAGGTCCTACAATCCAATCTGCTGGCAGGATAGCCTGGTCTAACAAACTTCACACAAGTGTGATACTTGTCTGACATTTGAGTTTGCCTTCTGGCTTTAGGCTTTAGTCCTATCCAGAGTACCTTCATTTATACTAATGTTTGTTCCCCTTCTCTTCCATTTCTTCCTTCTTTCTGGAAACTCATCAAGCCCTACTTCTGCAAGTTGAGAAACACTTTCTTTATTAATCTTAGACTATCTCAGCTAAAGTTCTGCAAACCTCCAAACTACTTCCCTCCAAATATTCTTGGTGAAAAACATCTATCGATCCACAGAACAGCTTACCCTTAGTCATATTATTTTATCTAAATGGGAAAAATCAGTGTTCTATGACCAGAAAAGCTTAGAAACCATGCTATATTACATCTGCCAATTTGGAGATTCACAATGCACAAAGTTTACAGTAAATAAATCTGCTTATGTTTAATTTAGTGTACCTCTAATTTATTTGATCTTGAAAACCTTCTTTCTCACAACATTTGTTAACAATAAAAAAGAAATGAGACCAGGCACGGTGGCTCACACCTGTAATCCCAGCTCTTTGGGAGGCCGAGGCAGGGGGATCTCCTGAGGTCAGGTGTTCAAGGCCAGACTGGCCAACATGGCAAAATGCTGTCTCTACTAAAAATACAAAAATTAGCCAGGCATAGTGGCATGCGCATCTAATCTCAGCTACTCAGGAGGCTGAAGCAGGAGAATCGCTTGAACCCAGGAGGCGGAGGTTGCAGTGAGCCAAGACTGCACTACTGCACTCCAGCCTGGCCTGGGTGACAGAGTGAGACTCTGTCTCAAAACAGAAAAAAAGAAAAAGCAATGGTGCTCTGAGGAACACAGTTGAAAGTACTGCAATGCATAGAAGACAAGTAAATGGATCACTGTAAAAAAGACAATTCCAAAGGTGCTCATAAATAGATTATTGGCAACTAACAAAGAAAACTACCAGAAAGCCAAGGGGCTCTATGCATTTTATTACAGAATCAGAAGAAAACACCATCAGTCTGTTTTCATCAAATTTCCAAGTCACATGAAGGAAAAGGAAGTTGGAAATTTATTGAAAGAATAATTATTCCAACAAATCCCGACAAGGCTGGATTTAGGTTTTATAAACAGGGATAAATATTGAGTACAAATATATATATGTAGTAGCCTTGAATTTGCGCCCTCCCCAACACCCCAACCAAGGAAAAAAAAGAGACCTATACGATAAAGAGTGAGGAAGACAGGACTTAACAACATACGTAAAAAATACTTGAGGGTTTTCATCGTTGCTAAATTCAGTGTCAGTCAACAGAATTATGAGACCAGCAAGAAAGTTATTATAATTTTAGTCTGCATTAGTTAACAGTATAGTTTCTAGAACTAGGGAAGTTTTCCTCTCTCTCATTCCTGCATATGCCTGTCAGGCCACATCTGAAGCTTGATTGAGAATCAATTGCACAAATTTAAGAAAGAAATAGATGAGCTGGATCCTCTGAATTAAGGGAATTTATTCTAAAAATAAAATCATCAATAGGAAATATAGGTCATTTTAAATACCTGAAGAGTTATCATAGCACAGAGGTACTCAACTTGTTTTTTATTATGTAAAGTGAGAATGGTATACAGAATCAAATGATCCATGCTATATAAGGAGATGAATTTCAGCCTAACAAAAAGATGAAGTTTTCTAACAAACTTGTCCAAAATTGAAAGCTCTATTTCAAATGATAATCATAAATTGAATGACTTATGTCACCAATTATTATAGCCAGAATGTCACCAAGGGAATCCAAATATCAAATGTCATTTATGTCTGAACAACCTTCAAACACAGCGTCTCC
Source organism: Cebus imitator (assembly GCF_001604975.1). Lineage (NCBI taxonomy): Eukaryota > Metazoa > Chordata > Mammalia > Primates > Cebidae > Cebus > Cebus imitator. The sequence goes on from NW_016107332.1 coordinate 2,988,282, forward strand.
AACACTGAGGTTTAAAATACTAGCCAAGGCGGCAGTGTCCCTTGGAGACAACATTACCAGAAATAACGCAATTCACACAATTTGAAAAAAGGGATTATCAGTGCCAGTGGGGGCAAGAAGCTGAATGCTGACTCAAGAGCTGATGGTTCAGCTTTCAGGATTTTGCAAGCTCAATGTTAAACACAGTGATTATTAAAACAAATTTTATGAACTTACAGTTTAAAAATTACACTAAAGGCACAGCTAGTAAACACTCAAATATCACTTCCTAACGTCGCTTTGTTAACGTGAAATCAACTCTGGTAGGATATTTACACCCAAAAAACATGCAAATGCTACAAATCAGAGTTGGGTTGTTTTTTTGTCTTTTTTTTTTTTTTTTTTTTTTTTTGTTGTTTTTTTTTTTTTTTTTTTTGAGAGTGCTTAAGCATTTATCAGCAGCAAAGCACATTAGTAATACCTTAATCAAGAAGAATTTCTTAGGCTTCCACCCTGCTAGAACAGAAGTAGGAACCAAAGTAATCTTTCTCAGGAAACGGAAGAAACAGGAAATAGTATCTGAACGTTTGAAAGTTATTTGTCATCCTATTAAACTGTGGTACAATTATACAATAATGTATAGCCTTCAAAAAAAATGATGGAAATCAATTTGTGTTAGGAAAATATGCAACAAACTATATCAGTTGGCACCTCTGGAGAGAGATGGGATATTGTATACCACTTTTAATTCAAATATTTGCATTTTTGTCATATGCGTAGATCATTTAAGAATAATAACACGCCAGGCGTGGTGGCTCATGCCTGTAATCCCAGCACTTTGGAAGGCCGAGGCGGGTGGATCACAAGGTCAAGAGATCGAGACCATCCTGGTCAACATGGTGAAACCCCGTCTCTACTAAATAAATACAAAAAATTAGCTGGGCATGGTAGTGCGTGCCTGTAATCCCAGCTACTCAGGAGGCTGAGGCAGGAGAATTGCCTGAACCCAGGAGGTGGAGGTTAGATCGTGCCATTGCACTCCAGCCTGGGTAACAAGAGTGAAGCTCCGTCTCAAAAAAAAAAAAAAAAAAAAAAAAAAAAAAAAAAAAAAAAAAAAAAAAAAAAAAAAAAAAAAGAAGAAGAATAACAACACTATCAGCAAACACAAAGAAAGAGGTCAACCTTGAGGTACACCTTGAGCATCAGGCAATAGAAGTAGCTAGAATGTAGAGGAGAGAACAGCTTTGACAAAACAATAGAAATAGAAATAAAATTGTTAAGGCGCCAGCAGGCACTACAAAGGATCCCTCTTGATGAAAAGATGATCATATATCCTGACTGAACTACCCTTCATTTCCTGTTCTTCTAATAGAACTAGCTGCAGAGTACATATTCTTGCTTTTTTTTATTGACTGGGAGTAAGTAAAGAATGGTTCTCAACTGGGAATAATTTTTACTCCCTCCGGGACATTTGCAAGATTTGGAAACATTTTTGGTTATGGAGCCAAGGGGTGCAACTGACATCTAGTGGATAGAAACAAAGGATGCTGCTAAACATCCTATGATGCACAGGCCAGCAGCTCCCAACAACAAAAAATTAACCAACCCAAAATATCAATAATGGGAAGGTTGAAAATCTGTATACCACTGCTACTGAGGGCCACCTAATAGGATCTCTGTTCTTACAACCCCAGGGAGTCTAAGCAAGATCCAGAGATTCTGCCTTCGCTAGAAAACATGACCATAGAATCTGATCCAACATTTAGGAGAGCCAGCAAGGCTCCAATAACTGCCACAGAAGGCATCCTGGGGAGGGGTTAAAAATGTGACAGTTGACCTAACAACTGGTAGAGATCATTTATCTTCAGAAAAACCATCTCACTGGTGTGTTACCAACATTTCTGCAAAGTATCATAATACACACACACACAAAATCCAAATGCCAATTTCTCTAATAGCATGTTACTATTTTTGAAGTCATGAAAAGTCAACTGGAATTATCAGTTCAAACACGAATTATCATTGTAGTTTTAAATCCATTAAAATTGGATACAGTTGGCTACAGGCCATACTTTCATAACTATTACTTCTATTGCAGTCTTCAGTCTGCTTATCTGACACCATTAGTTCTTCACAAGAGTTTAGCAGCCTCCTTATTTCCCTAAAGAGTCAAACATTTGGCACAGGGCCTCACCTATAGTAAGTCACAATAAACATTTTATTAGTTAATTGCATAAAAAGATTTTTAAAAGACTGCTATTCACATGACCTTTCACCTTTGCCAGAGTTGACTGGCATTAGGTAATACCAGAGGTCAGTTATCATCCACAGTACATCATTTTTAAATACTAATATCTGAAATGTTTACTATTTATAATTAATCCCTCCCCCACCTACTAATATGAGACAACCAGAACATAATTTTCTTTTCAATGAAGATAAACATTTCCCTACAAAACCCACCAATCCACCTGTAGTTTCAATGGATTCCCCTCATCCATAGCCCCCATTCTGACATATTTTCTTCCTAGAATGTACGGGCAAGGCCATTATCTAGCTTCAGCCATTCTTTTGCCAGAATCCAAGTTGGCTCAGCCAAAAGGTGGCAGCAACTGAGGCAGGCAGGAGCAGAGGGGAGCATTCACATACCCAGGAAGCTGAAGACCAAGCTGTTTGAGGAGCTGATAGAGTGACAGAGGTAAAGCAAGATCAAACAAGGCAGGCTAATGAAAGACATATGGGCCAAGAACAGGCAAACAAATCTTTCGAAGTATGGACTAAAGACAACGTTGTCTGAAGCAACAACACACACATGAGTAAGATGGATATTGAGGCCGGGCGCAGCGGCTCACGCCTGTAATCCTAGCACTCTGGGAGGCCAAGGTAGGCTGGATCACAAGGTCAGGAGTTTAAGACCAGCCTGGCCAATGTGGTGAAACCCTGTCTCCACTAAAAATACATAAATTAGCTGGGTGTGGTGTCCCATGCCTGTATTCCCAGCTACTCGGGAGGCTGAGGCAGGAGAATCGCTTGAACCCAGGAAGCAGAGGTAGCAGTGAGCCGAGACTATGCCATTGCACTCCAGCCTGGGCAATGAGAGCGAAACTCTGTCTCAAAAAAAGAAAAGACAGTGAAAAAAGTGAAAGTGAAAATTTTCCTCATTAGTATAGTGGTTAGAAAAAGAAAGAAGATGGGAACTGGCTGAAAGAATCCAAGAAAGAAACAAACTAGGAGATGAGATATCTGAAGTCAAAGCCCGGAGGGCCAAAATAGCAGCATAAAATCCCAGAAGCAACCATATGCTCATATCAGGGAAATACAGTCTGCAGATGAATGGCTTCTCCATTCAAAAAGGTCCTTCCCTCCTTCCCCCTCCTCCGCCTTATTCAGGCTTAGGAATAACTAAGGATTTCCTCCTCTACAACTCTTGCTAGAGAAAAAGGCTACATTTTTTTTTAGATTATGAAACAAATATCATTTATGTGCTTAAAATTTTAAATACAGCAACAGAGTTGGTATAACATGCTGTTGCTAAATACACACAGTGAAAAATAATAGGAGCATGGAACTGATTTACTCACAAACATTTTCTTTTCAAATCACAAATGTGGTTCCCTGCAAAATCCATTATGATCAAAGATGATCACAATGTATATCTTACTTTTATATATCTAACTTTTCTGGTTTTTTATGTTAAACACTTATAATGGCCACTATTATTAATAGGGTGGTTCCCTGGGAGTACAGAAGAGGGAGAATGAATAAAGTAAGTGCCTGTGCATAATTTCCCAAAACACAAGGTGAGGTCAGCAACTCTTTCTTTAGCATTAGTGGAACTATTCATTGGTACCTAAGTACAGGAAGCAGAGTGTTCCAAAATGGTGTCTGTCTCAAACAAATTGTCAGTGTTATAATTTTTCATTTTACACTTATGTAAATTGTAACAGTAATGCAAGCATAGCAATTAGCACCACCCTCATGGGCCTAGCGGATAAAGCCCAAACTCAGAGGAACTGTCCTTTAAATAACTAATTTTAACAAAAATGAAAAAATTAAGTCCACAAAATCTGGAATATGGAAGGAAACAGAATAATAAACAATCATTACTATCAAAAATACTAAATTATATATATATATATATATATACATACACATATATGTATATACAAATATTTTTGATTACCTGAAGAACTGTTTCCCATGTAGCTGTTTTAGTAATATAGGGAAAAATTTGTGCTCCTATGGAAAACTATGCATTGTCTACAGCACATCTTTCCCATGTATCTGATTCTGATTCTTTGAGAGCTATTTTATAACTGTAAGTTGTAGATAATTAGTAGCAAAACAAAATTATTTTTGTCTATAGACATGCAAATTCTATCTGAGTATAACTGACTTCCCACTGTGAAAAAGTCCAGTTTTGCCTCCCTTTGCACATCAAATTTCAATATTCCCGAACTGTAAATGTCTTTAAACTCTCCTTTCAGCTGGTTACAATGCCTTTATAACTCTCCTTTGCTTACCCATACCTTAATGATTTAATCCTTCTTTAATGATTTAAGTAAAATCTTTAGCACTCGTTAATTTTACATCTGTATGAAAGTCATAATTTTATTTTTTGAAAAGTATCTTTAACAGTAATTTTTGAGAAAATAATCAGTTACTTTTTGAAATTTTTGGTGAGTATTGATATTTGCCATCAACGTTTTCTCAGTTATGCTGCTAAATTGAAACATGAATACAGCTATCGCCCAGGAAAAGTCTAGAGGCTTTGGGACCCAAGGGTGATGAGGCTTCAAATCAGAAGCTAACAGTAATCCAAGTAAAGCGTCATCAACAGAATGAAAGCAAAATAGGGGTTCTATCCATGCTAGAGAAGGGAAGATAAGGGAGCACCCTGAGTAGAATGGGGTTCTTATTTAGGAACATAGAACATCCTCCGTTTTTGTAATTTCATAGCTATATGGCTACCTCCCAAAGACAATCCTGTCCACCCTGCTTGCCAACCACGGATCACATTAGGGCAATGTGTGTTCATTGAGGGCCTGTTTGCTGTATTTGCTTTTGGATTTTTAGGAATCCAGTGAACATTATTAATCTCATCACATCCTATCAATGTCAAACAGTGTGAATGTTTAAAATGCTAGCAGTATACGATTACAAATAAACAAAAGTACAGATGTAATAACTTAAACATGATGAGAAAAAAATGATGTATGATACGTACACACAGAGGATACATGTTACTGATTATAAAATTCCTCTGTCTGAGATTTCTTCTCGAGGATTGATGATGGAAGCAAGGGTTTTCTGCTCAAAAAGATGAAAGCTTAAAAGAATAAAACATATTCTGAGTCTAATGTGTCATGAGCTCACCCATAGAATATAGAAAGCATACCTCAGACCCCTCAATTCAAGGGCATTTTTTGCCATAAAAATAAATGAACCTTTTTTTTAACATTCCAAAAGTGGTAACATAAATTTTACCACAAATACATGGCATCCTCATACAGAAATTGGTTGCAGAGCCAACCCAATATTCAGGAAAGTATCTTCAGAAATAGTTAAAACTGGGAGCGTTAAATAATTTTGTACAGAGGAAATTACATGCAAGAACATAAAAGTCCTGGTTTCTTTACGGATATAATTTCTCAATGCTAGAGGTTTGGGGTTTTTCAAATTAAAAACTTCCAGATGCTTAACATGTACGGTAGTACTAAGTCATACTTGTCAGGCTTGCTCCTTAAAATCCTGGGAAACTGTCAGAATATCTATAGGGGTTGGGAAGGAAATTTAGGGAATACACTTTGTTTAGTTAAATCTCTTTTCTTGTAGTTTGCAATAGCTTTGGTTGGCATGTATCAGGAAAGTCCAGTCTTTTGGCTTCCCTGGGCCACATTTGGAAGAATAATTGTCTTGGACCACATATAAAATACATGAACACTAACGATAACTGATGAGCTAACAACAACGACAACAACAACAATTGCAAAAAAACTTGTAATGTTTCAAGAAAGTTTACAGATTTGTGTTCAGCTATATTCAAAGACATCCTGGGCCACATGCAGCCTGCAGGGACATGGGTTGGACAAGCTTGGCCTATATGGTCTTTCCAGCCTGTAGTGCTTGTTCAACTTTCCTATCTTTGTTGCTTTACTGGTCGTCTTTTTGCAGAAGACAAAGTAACCATTTAAAAAAGAAAAGTCATTTTCTCTTCCATCTTCCTTGAAGTCCATAGTTTGGGACTGTATATTAAAGAGAAAATAAACTGCTCACCAAAGCTTGATAACTTGTACAACTGCTGTGTCATTCTGTGTCCTACCAGACAAATGACGAACATGTTTCAGCTAGCCAAACAACTGTCCACAGCTAGCTACTCATACAGTAAACAGTGCGGCTGATGACAGCAGGCATTCATTTCAATGTGAGGTGGAGTATTGTCTTTCAAATTTTCTTTTGTAGTACTTATCACAGTATGATTGCAGCCAGACTTATACTTTCCATGTGAAATGTATTGCATATCTCACTCACTAATGGCTAAAATCCTGTTAATTCCTAGAGATGTTTTCCTATTATTTATGCACAATTCATGTATTCTCATTGTTCCATCAACTTGAATTTCAATATACAAACATCAATTTTATACACAACCAAAAATCAAATCAAGTAAGAAAGTCTCAACGATCTTAGAAGTATCTTTAGAAGATCCTAGAAGTCTTATAACATATATTTTCGATAAATAATTTAGGGCAGAGTTATTTTTCATATGCTACCTTGTGGACCAAGTAAGTATTAACTATTAGTAAAAAAATCAACTGCTTTAAGTAAACATATTTGAAAAGACAATGAATTGCTGTAGCTTGGCAATAAAGCTCCAAAAGCTCCATGTGAGTATCTAGAATTAAAAAATAAGTAAAAACACAACGGAAGAAATTTGAAAAAACATAGAAAATTGTCACTAAAAGAACAAGAACAATATTGTGACTTGAAGGCTTAAGAAATAAGTAACTTTAAGAAAAAGGATGAAGTGAGATGTAGATTTTCTAATGAATAATACCATGCTGTTACACAGCACATTTACCCAGATTTCCTGTGATACAATTTTTATATTACTTTCCTTGCTAGAATACTCCAACCCATTAAAGAGATGATGATAATACATCAATGGTCATTTCTAAGACTTTATTAATTTGAATAAATAATTTTACCAGCATCATTTCTAGTAATGCTTCTACTACAGTATTTCAAAGATCACTTCTGTGTTGACAAATATAAGTCCTCTGGGGCTTGGACTTTCAATAATTTTCTAATAGTGTCCTATGGAGTCCTAAGGTTCTTTAAAGATATCTCAGGGGCCACCACGGGGGACAGAAGTGGGCAGCAGAAAGAAAGAACATGAAGGGTATTGGCTTCTGCCTGCTCCAATCTCTGAGGTCAATCAGCGTAGCTAACATTGTGTCCAATTTCATATACCGGGGTTTCTCATAAAATTTCATTGTTTAAAAAGGTTCAGCTTTTTTAAGAAATGTTATAAAATCCCTGAACTACTTAACCTCCAAAATTTGTATTAGCTTTAACACGTTATGGCTCACAAAGTTCTCAAAGAAAATGTTTAAAAGGCACGGGGATGAGAATAGTAATGCATGGAAAGAGATGAATCACGATAAAAGCCCCAAGCCACATTTTCAGATCTTCATTATAAACATCTTGCCCTTTTATAGAGAATCTTCCATAGAGAGCTCTGCCATGAGTCCTAGAGATACACAGATACAAACCACAGCCCCTGCCAAGAAGCTCATAAGTAAGACTGGAAGTGGAATACAGTTGTACCATGAGACCACTTAACCTGGGAAGACACTGTCAGTATATCTATAGGGATTGGGAGGGAAGTTTAGGGTATACATTGAGCCCATAAGTGGCACTGGGAGAACAGAGTTATACCATGAGGCCACTTACCAGTTAGCATGTGTCAGGATCTGCCCACAAAAGTCACTTGATCCTTGACCCACTTAACCTACTTGATTCCCAATCAAGTTGATAACCATCCTGAGAAAGGCAGTTATTTAAGAAGATTTTTCCATTTAAACATCGTCTGCTCTGACCTTGTGCCCTAATTCTTTCAATAAAACATGACTTTTAGTGTTCCAAAGTTCACTTAGAAGCCCTAGAATAGGCCAGCATTTCTGGTATGACTTCAAAGTAAAAGCACTGGTTTCTAAATGTGGTTTGTAGAAATCACTTTCATCTTATGATCATATCATATGCATCTTTAAAATGCTGGCTGGAATCTGGTGTTCTTGGGGTTTCATAATTGCTGGAAGGGTAATACAAACAACTTACCTTTGACAGCTCCCAGCATTGACCTTAGACACAGGTATGCTGAGTAAGAAATGTATCAATTTTCCTGACATATTTCACTGTGGCATCTTAAAGATCAAAAATGGAGGTATAATACAAAGCTACAGTGGAGGATTACTCTGGCTCCCTAACTATTGTACGGAATTATATAACAGTAAACTCTAAAATATCAAGCTTTCTAAGTATGATGGTAGAGAAATATAATTCTGAGAGATTAGAAGATATAGGAAGCCTTTTCCCCCCCTCTTTTACTCTTCTTACATGTTAACTCTTTGGTAAAGAAGGGAAAAAAAATAGACTTTACCCCTTCCCTGATCAGCTACTTTTAGTTAGGCACATTCTGACTCTCAATATTACCATAACGTACAAACGAGAGCTGGCTACAATTCATACAATTTACTCAGCCACTTAGCCTAAATCAGAAAATTGTATTTTAAAATGTGCTGAACACATTTCAAACCCAAGAATAAAAACACTGTGTACATAATCCAGGAAACTAGAGCTCCTAAAATCTAAATGATTAACGTCCAAATGAACAGACACAGTGTTGGCATTCCTGACAAATAAGGTCTACATCTACTAAACATGTCTTTATAGCAAAAAGATGAATTTAGCAATAAGACTAAAGAATACAATATAAAGAATAATAAAAAATGTTTTTCAGCTCTCATATTATGTGGCAACATAAAGTTGAAATGAAGACTCCAGATGAAATTATGTCAAAAGCATGACACTGATTCCAAATTATTCTGGGTTTTGAGAAATTCCAAAATGTAAGTACAAAATCCTCAACTGGTGATTTCAATTACATTTAGTTCATTTATTCGATCTATTGGGATACTAGCTTAAACTTCACATCTGTGAATTTATCCACTAAATAAACGTTTTGACTAATATAAATGTGAAATTTACTATATTCTTTCAAATATCTTAAAGCTGATAGGACACTAGAGTCTTCAAATATAGGTGGAAGAAATTCCTTGCTTTCTCCATGAATCTTTCTTATTGCAAACGGAAGTCAAGAGATAGAAGTCAGCTAGGGGTTTAACTGGGAAGGAGCAGGCAGAACAGAGGAAGTCCCACTATTCAGCTCAGTTCCTCCTCCTAGTGGTCACAAATGGGAGGTGCCTGTCATCTGGTGGCATTTCCTCAAGGGTTTCTTATTGTTTAAATGACTCACAGAGTAGTCATTTGGAGGAATATATGATGCCAATGAAAAGTGCTCAATTTTAATTCGTAAGTGACTTCCACTTCTGCTTCTCACTCTTCTATACTTTTTTAAAAAGTCAATTTTGAAATAACATTTCTTAATTGCAAGATGTCTGAATAAATCCCAAATGAGGCAGTAACTATCTATGTCTAAGAACTGAGTATGCAGGCACGCCACAGTCATTTTTAACACAAACCAGGGGAAAAGCATTAAATATCATGGTGCATTAAACCGCCACATGGAACTTCACCCATATTGGCAAACCAGGGAGGCTGGGGATGCGTCTATATTTAGCCATCACATACTAGGCTATAGCCGCAGCCCAGATTGACTCATACATTGTTTTCACATTCTCAGCTTCCATCAAACCACCAAGTAATGTTTATAAAGTGATAGTATGGAATAAAAACGCTTTTTCATGATAGGTTTTGGACGGTTTCCACTCAAGATAACATAGATTGATGTTATTTGGATAAATGTCTTGTGAGGTTCCCTGCAACAGGAAACGTCCCCCTGGGCTGCAAAGCAGTCCTGATTCTGACATATTTCCCCATCGGCTCTCCATCTACCTAATCCTGTTGATAAGAAGATGCCCCTCTCCATCCCTAGACCTAATCCTGACATTCAGATACTATTTTCATTAACATCACGTAGTTGATTTTACACAATGACAAGGCAATCAGAAGCACGGTAGGATATTATGGCCCTGAGAGGCTTCTTATGGCTACATATAATTTGAATGAGCCAGACTGAATTAAACTCTATGCAGAATTTACACCCTTCTCCTAAGTAATTCCCAGCTCACGGAAAAATAGAATTACTAAGGTAAGAAAGAGAAAGGAGTATTTTAAGAATTAACTTCTTAATAACTTGTAGGCAAGAGAAGCAAAAGAGAAGCTAAGAAACAAGAACATTGTTTCAAGAGGCAATTTGTCATCGGCCCTTAGGGTGACTGGGCATTTTTACCAGCTGTCACTTCTGGACCAACTCAAAGTGTTAGACCCAAACTGTTGTACTCATTAGGACTGAAACAATTTAACATGAATGCTTGAAGACACTTGGATGTCACATTGTATTGTTTGGCCTTATAAGAAGAGAGGAATGTCTGCTATTCTCATTTAAATAACATTTATAGCATTTTAATTTGATTTCTTTCTGTAAGCTGTTTCTGACTACTCTTTACCTTACATAATAGAAAATCTACACATTATTATCGCCTTACTTGATGCACTCTTTCCACTCATTGTGCAGCGTGTTAGGAAAAAAACATATAGCATAAGTGAAAAACCATGTAGAGTAGGAAACACAAGTTTTATGTGAGAAAGTAAATTTATGTTAGAAAGGTAATTTAAAGGCTCTTCTTATATAACGGGAAAGAGTATATAACCATCAAGCTATAGTTAACATTTATTTCCACCCAAAACTAAGAACACAGACTACAAGGTCAGCCACCACGGGCAATATCATTTGCATTTATGAATCTTGCTTGCCTATATGAATTGCTTGCCTGCATGTATTCTTATTTTGTACACCATCATTTACATGGACTGGGAATGTATAGAGAGACCTCAGAAGTTATCTAGTGTACTTTTTTATCTCTAGCTAAACTCTCCAAGCAAATGACTAGCTGTGCTGCAATGAAGGATTATCACGAACGTACAGGAGCCAGGTCCAGTGTTACTGTTCAGTACCCCAGACATAAAGTTTCTCTCCTTATTTAACCTAACTCTATTTTCAGGAGAAAAGTAGAAGAATAAGCCATCATCCTCCTGTCTACAACAACCCTTTGTATATTAACAGTGACTTTTTTGTTTCACATGGGTAAGTATACTAGTTATCAATGTACCTCTATCTGTTCATAAATTCTCGGAGAGCTAAAAGACAAATCAGCTTTTCACCCATTGCTAGAGCTTTTATTTTCAGCAGAAGCCAGATTTTCTCCTATTGTGAACTTCTAAAAGAGAATCATACTTTTTTCTTTATTTTATCCAGAGAAAAGAGAAAAAATTCTTTGGGTTTACAAAAATGGAAGAGAGTTTGGTCATCTGTCCCAAAGCACACTATAAATTTTCTTGGTTGCACTTGTCACACCTGTACCTTTATGTCATTTTTAAAGAATTATCTGTCATCCTCATCCAAATGTAAGCTTCATGAGGGAAGATACCAAGTCTGCCTCATACATCAACATTTTCCCAATGACTAGTACAGTATTTGGCATACAGCAGCCTCTTCATTTAACCTGAAGAACTGACAAATGCCCTTCAAAATCATTCTTGTTCAGCACTCCAATTTTGGAGATATGAAAATAGAAACTGTAAGAGTTGTTCTTGGAAATGACTTCCCAAAATTGCATAACAAGTTAACGACAAAGCCAGGATTAGAATTTTGGATTCTTTATTCCACATCCACATTCTCCATCCATAACACCACAGAGGTTCTTATACCTAATACCCTGGATGGGCAACACTACTGATGAGTAAGATACAGAAAACTTTGGTTTGCCGCCTATCTCCCAAAGTTCTTTATCAGTTGAAACACAAAAACATTCTCATAAATATGCCTGGTTTATGCATACTTTATGTAGGACTCCAAGAACAGAACCCAAAACTAAATTCTACTGCCATAGCAAAGAGCCAACTTATTCTCTCCAATTAGAGTTGATGCACAGAGGCCAAGCCACAGATGCCAGCTGAATTTCTATGGGTCACCTACTGCTAAATCAAAGATTCTGCTAAACACAGCTTCAATTTGTATGGAAATTTTTAAATTATTTTAAAAATTATTATTTTGGGCTGGGCACAGTGGCTCACGCCTGTAATCCCAGCACTTTGGGAGGCCGAGGCGGGCAGATCACGAGGTCAAGAGATCGAGACCATCCTGGCCAACATGGTGAAACCCCATCTCTACTGAAATACAAAAATTAGCTGGGCATGGTGGCACATGCTTTTAGTCCCAGCTACTCGGGAGGCTGAGGCAGAAGAATTGCTTGAGCCAAGGAGGCAGAGGTTGCAGTGAGTCGAGATTGTGTCACTGCATTCCAGCCTGCCACCTGGCAACAGAGCAAAACTCTGTCTCAAAAAAAAAAAAAGAAATTATTATTTTGGGTTTCTTTAAATCAAATACTTTTAAAAATAGAGGTTTTCTCACTGCATGAAAGAAATAAATGTGAGTTTCTCCGGGGCAGACAAGATGATCTAAAACTGGATTGTGGTGATGGCTGTACAACTCTATAATTTGTTCTAAAAATCTTAAAATTGGTAAATATTATAAATTTTACTGCAATAAAGCTGTTAAAAAATAAGTCTGAAAAGCAGTCACATAGTAAAATACTTCATTTTGTAAATATCTGGTATTAAAACTGTAAAGACATTCTTTAATATCCCCATGGTCTTTTAAGCCCAGCTCCTATACACTTCAATCATGGTTTCCCTAAAAGGTCAAAAGTTTTCCCTGCAATTTTTGTAAGAATAATTTAGGAGACTTACATAAATATCAAAAAAGAACCAATTTTATTTATATACCACTAAGAAATACTGACTGGCATGATTATCTGCATAAATAATCTCCAGATATATTTGTTTAATTAAGCATAGTGTTCTAGTCCAAACCTGCCATTAATTAGCCATTGGGTTTTTAGCAAATTGCAAAACATCTCCAAGTCTCAGTTTTCCCACCTATTTCATGTGTCTCTGTAAACCACGGTAGAGCTAAGTAGCATATAATATACTACAAAGAATAGTAATTGCTATTGTCTAATGGATAGCCACTAACATGCCAGACTATTTAGGTAAATTATTACCCTAAAGAAGGTATTATTAGTCTTTTGTGTGTGTGTGTGGGATGGGGGCAGATGAGGAAATTAGAACATAGAGAAGTTCATTAGTTTTACCAATGTCACACAGTTAATGAGTAGCAGATCCAGGATTCCAGTACAGAATTACCCAAGTCTAAATCCTATACTTATTCTCTATTCCTTGGTAGACTTTGGGCTTTTGGTTCTATCAGATGTGGGCATGAATCCTGAACTTGTCTTTACTATGTTAAGTTAATCATCTTCTCTGAGTCTCAGTTTCCTCATCTGTAAAATGAGATTACTAATACTTAACTCAGGGTCATTGTGAAAATTAAATTAGAGAGTACATCTCCTGCCATTAAAAAACATTTTTAAAAACAGCCTTTTTCATCCTTTTCCCACAGAGGTTCCTTCTTGTGTATACACACACACACACACACACACACACACACACACACACATATAAATTCTATGATTGCCTCAGAGCCTACCTGAATAAACTTCACTGGGACTGAGTTCTATCAAAAGCAATTAGAGTGAACACAAACAACATCCCATTACTTCTTTGCTATCAGCCCTTGGCTCTGTGACTGAAACTGTCAACAACAGTGTCAACTTCAAGGGGTGGGCATCTGTCCACAGGAACTGAGCTGAGGTCACAGACTTGTCTCACTCTGCCCTACAAACAGATGTCTAGGTGACAACTCTTAGTCACTGCAAACCAGGGTTAGAGCCAAACCAGGTGGGAAGTACTGATTTTCTTTTCTAATCCTCTTGGTCAGCCCATTCATTCCCTAAGACAATTCCTCACTGACCATAATTCAAAATAACTAGTTTTCCCAGGATACTATTTTCAACAAAATGTCTTCATTTTGATGATATCTGATTATTCCTCAAGAAAAAGGGAGTGTTTCCTTAATAGCAGTTTGTCAGCAGAAACCTGCTTGATTCTGCATATTAGAATGCACACCTTCAAATGTTTACCTCGAAAGTTGCCAGGTAAAAACTGATGTAATGTGGAGCTCTAGTGGTGGCAAGAGGTAAAGCAGCTGTTAGTGTGAGCCAACAAAAAAGCCTAGGAAATCTCCACTTGTTATTACATTAACATGCTAAGATGAAAAACAGTCCAAAATAATCTAAGATAATATACAGTAAATCTTAAATGTAATAGATTTCTTCTAGATTACAAGTTAGACTTCAGTAGATAGCCTACATTAGACATCATGAAATAATTACATCGTCTCAAAAAACAGAACTCAATGCTGTGGTTGTCACTTTTTTATTTTTTACTAAGTTCATTAAGAATTCTATTAATTAAACACTAGCTATTTTTTCACACAGCTAGTAAGAATACTGTATAAAAAAAACTGCTGGACTCTAAGTGGTATGATCAGTGAAGTCCTGTACCAACTGTCCTGAGAATTTAAATAATCCCTACAGGCTGATGAGGTGGTTGCAAGTTAATTCCCACACTAGAAAAGTGCCTTCCTTGAATATCTGACTTCTGAGATATTTTCCAACTTAAAACAACTAAGAATGAGACCTACACTGTCAAAGGTTAACTATTCATTTTTCTGGTACCTAACCTATATGTCTTCTCCATCAAAAGAGCTTCATTTAAAAAATAGAGCTCTATTATGTTCAAAAATTTAACAGAACATAAATAGTAAAACGTGTATAATGTACAACCTGGAGTTAACATTTAAAATTTCTAAATGTGGTGCCTTGGTTAGCTATGCCAAAACAAGTTATCATGAGGGGTAAAATGTTTCACAATATGAAAAAAAAATACAAGAATTCGCCTTTTCATATATAAGCACCTAAGTATCATGTTCCTTAATATCAAAGAAATTTTAAGAGACTCACTTTCCATGAATTACAATAAAAGAAACTATCATATTCATAAATGTATTAACAATGTTTATCTGAAATAAACATCTCAACTTATGGAAGCTTTTCATGGTTTATATGAGTTGAATGCACTAGACATTTCCAATGGCCATATTCCAGGGGCTTCTAAATTGTTAGGTCAAAGATGACTACCAAGCCCTCAAAGGTCCATGAAGACAGATTTAATGATTACCCAGGGGTTCTTATTTATGATGTCCTTCTCTATCCTTCTACTAACATGCTGCCTTTAATATGGCTCCCTGAAGCTACAAAAAAAAAAAAAAAAGGTAAAAATATAAGCGCCTCTTCTTCAGAAGTCACTGAGAATGCAAGAGTTTGTAATGGGAAGCTCAAGATAAAGAACTTATTATTTTCTTTCAGTCATCATCTCTAGCTATAGCATAGGAGATGGAACCTTTTTAATAAGATAGAAACAGCAGGGAAGGAAGTGAAGATGGTTTACTAACATAATCATATGCCAAAGGGAATAAACCAAAACAAAAAACCCTGCACTAATGCAATATGAGACACCCAGAAATTCAGAACCTAACAGTTCTACAGTCCTTTTTACCAAAGACATCAAAACAATTTAATTGAAGAATATTTCCAAATCTGTGAATCTAAGAAGTTTGGCTTTGTACATCACCTTGCCTATATTTTCTTTGGTGATTACCTCTCTCTTTGCTTTACCATAACAGCCCTTGATATGCTGCTTAAAATAATATTTGGGAATTTATTTGCCATCCTTTTGACTGAAACATGTTGATTTTATTAAAGTAAGTTGAGTCTGCATTCTTTCTTTACTATTATTACAGGTAGACTTGACAGACACAGGACCTTTGTTTCAAAATGCTCTGCTCTAGAGGAAACCTTGTTAAATAAGTTCCATTTTACCTGCTGGGCAGTTACATTCTGAAGGTGCTTCTCTTGCGATTCTTATTTTAGCCATATGTTCATAGGATTTCTGTAGGAAAAGAAGAGTTATTAACAATCATCAGTAGCACTCTAGAGAGATGGAATCTTTAGGGACTCTGGCCATATGCCTGATTTACTGGCATTTCATAACCTGCATAACTAACATTTACATATGTACTTGGACTCTAGTCAAAAAGTAATCATGCCTAAGCCCTAAAAAAATAAAATGACCACTGATAGGGTATCAAGATTGCTGGACTTGTATAACATCTTTCTCCATTCTTCCCTACCCCCCTCTCCGTCAGCTCAAGCATACGCAATCAATGTAAAAACCTAGCACTAAAATGTTGCAGTACTAGGTAAGCTGTGGCTTACCAATAACAGCCACTATTTTACACATGAAGATCAACTGCTTTATCATGCTAGGCTGCAACTACTGCCAAATAGGCTCCCCACTAGAGTACAGTTCCAGAAACCCCCCTTACTCTAGTCTAAAGGTGCCCTTAAACATGACGTAGATTCCTTTCAACTCTCAACGCCAAGGGCTCTGCATTCATAAATACACCGGCACAGCATCCTTCACCAAAAATAAAGCTACTCTAAAAAAAATGTTTAAACTTTTAATACGAAAAGATTCTATGTGTGAAATTATTGATTTTAAATTATATATGGGACTATTTCACTTTTAAGAGTGGTTACCTTTTTTTGTACATTAATAACATCTATGACCCTAACCATCTTACAACACGTAAAAGATATAACAGATGCTACCTCTGCAAGAAATATTCTCTCCACAATTGGGAAAGACTCACGCGTGACTTCAGGAAACTAAAAAGAGATGAAATGCCCTTCTCACCTTTTAGATCTTCCTACATGTATAACATGGAAACATTAAGAGAGAATGAGGGAATATTACAGACAGGCATGGAGATGTGCATATACAAATATATGCTATATCAAGGGATGTGCATATACAAATATATGCTACAGTGAGCATAGATCCTTGCCCCATACATGCACACACACACACAGTCACACCAAGTGTGCGCACAGTAAAGGGTAGTGGCCAGTCATGCACACAGAGTCACGCTTGTGTAAGATGTTGCCCACGTGCAAAATACCCCAGCCTCTCACACCTGAGCCAGAAGTCGCTCCACTTTCTCTTGCACCATAGCCTTGAGCTGATCCAGGGTATCAGGCAGCAGATGAATGGAAGGGGCCCCTTTGGCGGATTCGAGAACGGCGATCCTCGCCTGGAGGTCGTTGGTTTTCACACCAAGGTACAGACAAGACACCATGGCCACCACTGACAGGAGGGCCGCCAGGACGGCGCACGGGGGCATGGTCCGGGCACATCGCAGCCCTGCAGGGCTCGGGTCCTCGGATCCCGGCTCCCGGCCCCCTCCTTTCCCTGCGTGCTTCTTCACCAGCATCGTGGCAGGGTCGGCCGTCTCGGCTTCGCCTCCCACCCTCTACACCTCAAATAATTCTAAAAGGAAAGATAAAGGTCGAGTCCTCCAAAGTTCAGTCCCTGTGGCTGCACAACTAGTTGGTGGAGTCGAGCCCGCGAGCGGAGATGGACCCCTGCCTTGCTCAGCGTCCAGACCCGCAGGCGTGCACCATCCCCGCTTTCTTCTCTCCTCCCAGCTGGAGGTGAAAAGCGCCCTCAGTCCAGGGACTGGGTGGCGGTAGGGTAAACAGCAAGACGAAACCCACCCAGGCGGCTCTTCTGACTCCCAGAGGAGCGACACCTCTTCCGCCGTCCCCGAGAGCGGCCGCTCAGGGTCCGAGGGACAGCGGCCGAGGCGCGGCGCGGGGCCGCGGCTCGCCCTAGCCACGGAGGACCGGACCTGTTGCGCCTCTGCGAGTTTGCCTTATTTCTACCTACTCGGCGTCTTTCGGCACGCCGACCTGTTTCCCACCTGCATCCAATGCAAGGCAAAAAGGTTTGTGAGAGCACGCTACAGCGCAGCGCGAAAGGGGCGGCTAAGCGGGAGAAGACAGAGGAAAAACGAAATAAACCCAAGGAGCAAATGCTAGTCGCGAGGCCGAAGTCGCGGCTGCCCGAAGGATCTCCGCAGCCCCGCGTGCGCGATCCTTAAATACCCTCCGGGATGCTCGTGTGAGTGTGTGAGTGCGCGCGCGCTCCGAGCACGACGTCCCTCCCCCGACCCCTCCCGGCACCCGGCGTCCGGCCCGCAGCTCGCACTGCTGCGCGCCCCTCTTCCCCCGCCAAAGCCCGAGCCCGCCTCATTATCATAATGTATTCACCTTGGCCCAGCCCGCAGGCCGGCCCAGGGGACCCCCCAGGGGGCGGGAAGCTTGGGTGGGAGCGGAGCAGGAGGTCTGTGATTAGCATAATACATGCAAATCGCGGGAGCGGCCACCGTGATTGGAGAGGCGCCTGGCGACCCCTCCCCCTGCGTTGCGCGGAGTAACTTCAGCGTCCCCGAAGGCCACCTCTCCGGCCTGGGCCAGGGGCCGGAGCGGGGTCTGCTGCTCAGGAGGCGGCAACTTTGGCTGATACTGACTCAGCCCAGCGCCCCCTCTTTATCCCACTTAAAAACGGAGAAATGGCCTCCGAGAGGAAGAAGTGCAGCAGAACGCTCTATCTCTCCTGATCTTCACTCAAAAGCAGCCGCAGGAGCTCTCGCTATCTCGCTCTGGTGCAGCGTTTTTCCCTCCTCCCTCCCTTTCCCACATGCCCAGAGGCAAAGTGTCTGGCCAACGTCTGAGGTACATTTCCCCACTTCCCCTCTCTTCCCACGGCCGCGCCGCAGATTCTCCAACGAGATGAAGTTTTCTCTCCCCTCCCCCAGTTTCCTTGTCTTGACGGGACTGAGTCTCCTCCCAGCTCTGTATTCCTAGTCTATACTAGGGTGCTAATGTGTTTTCCTGATTCCCTGTTTTGCGGGATTGGAAAAGGGAGTGTTGAAGTATACACATTTCTCAGGATTTAGGAAAGGAATGAAGAATGAAGTCAGTTTTTCCTCTTACCTGACTCTCTTCGTGCTGTTCCCTCTGGATCAAATTACAAGATCTCTAATGGGATTTTGGAAAGTTGGTAACAAGTAGCATTAGACATCTAATTGACTTTGGGGAAAACAGAAATCCCACCTCTTATTCCAAAGAGTTCCTTCGTATCTCCCCATAAAAAATACCGTATATTTTTCCTAGTCTTCTTATTCAAGCTAATCTGAAGTCATTGCTTACTATTGTAAACAATCAACAAAATACTTCACTAACCTGGTCTTTCACATGTGGGAACAGATATCGCTAGGTATGAAGCAAGGTAAAGAAATAATAACATTAGAGGAGGAAACAGACTAACATTGGAGGAAAATGCAATGAATTTTGCTGTGAAGTCAAAACCATAATTCATTTGTATCACATATCACACAGCGGTTCTCAAAGGATGGTCCCAGACCCATAGCATCAGCATCACCTGAGAACCTATACAACATTTCAATTCTAGGTTCCTTCCACAGATCTGAATCAGAAACTGCTACTACCACTACTGAAATAAAAAACACAGCAACCTGTGTTTTAACAAGCCTTCCAAATGATTCTGATATATACTAGAGTTTGGGAACCACTGGTATAACACTTTCCAAAATATTTTCCAGTACATTTTTTTATTTGAACCTCATAACCCTACAATGTAAGTGAGGAATTACTGTTCCTTTTTTAAATATAAATCAAATTTTTAAATAAATTTTTAAATAAAGAGATAAATTTCAAGTCACATTTAAATGTGATTAAACATGTTTCCAATAACAGGACCCAAATAATGGGTACAAACGTTTTAACGCACCAACTCTTTCCGTGACCTCTAACTATTTGTTACTTTCCTTTGCAGGCTTTTCCTCTGTCATTTCTCTGAATGTTGGTGCTCCTTGGGTCTCTGTCTTACTCCATCTTCTCTTCTCTGTCCACTCTCTCCAGTAGAGTTCCCAATGGCTGTGATTACACTGATGAGTCATAAATTCCTATCAAATGCCCAGACCTCTCTCCTGAACCTCAGATCCATATAGCCAGTTGCCTCTTTGCCATCTCCATTTGGATGTCCCAGTCTCATTTCCAACTGAACCTGCAGCTTACCTCCAAACTCTAGTCTGCTTCCTCTGTTTCCCATCTCAGCCAGTGGAGTTGCCATCCATGCAGCCTCCTCAAGCCAAAATACCCAGTAGTCAGCCCTGACTTCTCCCTTACCCTCCTCTCCTCAATAGAGTCCTTCAATACTTCCGGTTGTCCTTAGGACAAAGATCTTATGTCTTTCAACCCCCACAACACACACTCTTGTCTACCATCTCACCAGCCTCATTGCTCATTCTTCCTCTCAAACTCTCTGCATCAGCTTCTCTAAAGTACAGAGACAATAAGAATAAAGAGCTTTTTCTTTTGGACAACATACCACTCTTAAAATTTCGAAGAAAAGCCATTTTTTCTGTCTTGACTGATGGCTACAGTAGATTACACATTTAATTTGGATGATGCAATGTTCCTACAGCATGCTTTGTGTTAATTGGCCATGAGAAGATACATTAACAACTCTTGCAAGCCCTTAGCACTATTAGATCTTAGTAAACAGACAGAGTTGGAATTTTGTGGCTTTAAGATCTTTATCCAGAGGATTAGATTTGCTTTATGTCTTTAGTGGGCACAATGCCTCAGAAATGTACCAGCCATTAGCGCTGAGATTTCAAAACCCAGTAGATTCTCTGCATCAAGCACAGAGAACATGTGGATCAACAGAGCTCTGAGGGTTTGAACGCATGTTGTTCTGTAGATTCATCAAAGCACAGTTGTTATTTTGGTTCCCATGTGGAGGCTTCAAAAAAGGTAAAAATAGTACTAAAAAAAATGCTATAGTCCAGCTGACTCCAATTTGCCTAATATCAATAGTATTAAGAGTAAAACACAAGCAGCTGGCTACAGGACAGGTATGCAGTGGGAAGAATAAGGGACACCCGAAGTTGTCCATGTCCTAATCTCCAAAACAGTGAATGTGTTACCTTGCATGCCAAAACAGATTTGCAGATATGATTCAGTTAAGGATCTTCAGCTGGGGAGATTTTCTTCAATTATGTGTGTGGGCTCAGCGCAGCACAAGGCTCCTTCTAAGGGGAAGGCAGGGTCTCAGAGTGAGAGGCTAGGTAACAACAAAAGCAGGGGTGAAAGTGATGTGAATACTGGCTTAGAAGATGGAAGGGGGTCACAAATCAAGGAATGTAAGCAGCTTCCAGAGTTACAAAAGACAAGGAACAAGTTCTCCCCTAGAGCCTACAGAAGGAACACACTCACTGTCAACACCTTGATTTTAGGACCTCTGACCATCAGAACTATAATTAATAATTTTCTGTTGTTTTAAACCACTAATTTGGGATAATTTGTTGCAAGAGCAAAGGAACCCAATATCATCATAATCACAAGAAATCAATGTTCATCTGCTACTGTATCATGAGTGATACTGAAAGCACCATAATGCCCTGTAACTCAAGCAGTCCCCGTAGTAACAAATCCCTGTCTCTCAAAAGTTTATACATTTCTATTTCATTGCCCACTGGGAAAGTATCAGAGAGCTATGCCTTCTCTCATGTCATGTAAAATTAGGATGCCCTTTATGAAGGCATATTAAACTGAATAAAATAAGTTCTGTTTCCTTGATGCATCCCATTAATGCAACTCAAAAACAATAAACCAGCCAAGCTGTACAGTCCCTCTCATCTCTCCTCCCTACTAATGCTAGCCTAGCCAGGATCCTGACCCAGGACTCAGCATTGCTACAAATACTGTTTTATTTTATTTTATTTCATTTTATTTTATTTTATTGAGACTGTACAGAGACAGTCTTGCTCTGTTGCCCAGGCTGGAGTCCAGTGGCATGATCATGGCTCACTCCAGCCTGAACCACCTGGACTCAAATGATCCTCCCATCTCAGCCTCCTGGGCAGCTGGGACCACAGGTACTCATCAGGCTAATTTTTTATTTTTTGTAGAGATGGGGTCTCACTGTGTTGTCCAGGCTGGCCTCGAACTCCTGGGCTCAAGTGATCCTTCTGCCTTAGCGTCCTAAAGTGCTGGGATTACAGGCATGAGCCACCACACCCAGCCCACTGCTAGTACTATTGTTAACAGTCTTCCACGCCAGAAAAAATGAAATAAAGGCTAATGACAGAGAGTCACATCAGGAAGTTAAAGTAAGAAAGAAAGCACCTGGAGAAAGAGCAAGAAAAGATAAAGGGAAAAATAGAGACAGAAGAAAGGAGCTTTTTAAGTGGGTAGAAGTGTTCATTTAAAAAAAAAAAAAAAAAAAAAAAAAAAAAAGAATGCATGGTTTATTACAGCCAGCTAGATGTCTTAAGGAAAAAAGTTCTTGCTTATTCATTTAAAAAAAAAAAAAAGACATAATCCATTCCTATATGCCTCTAAGAGACTAATCTTTAAAGGAGATAAAGCATAGAAGTGAGGAACTAGCATATATTAAAATTTCTGGTGGTTTATGTGTATTTAGAAAGATTATTTGCCCGAAGTAAATAGCTGAAATAATCATGGTATGCTCTTTTCAGATATTAACTACATTGCAAAAAAAAAAATCAGTTTCATTAGAAAATATATTTTAGCAGCATTAATTTTTGAGTTTTTTATCACCACAATTTTAGACAAAGTTCACCAAAAAAGCTATCAAGCAGAAGTGAATGTATGAAGAGATTTGTGGCCATATTTATATACCCACAATCACCCATTGTGTCCACTAAGTACCTTAATAAAGAAAATGGGAGAACGTATTGTGTATAGCACTAAGCATGTTATTTTACATTCTTCAGATGAGTATGTGAGCTCATGGAAATATCTTTTAAGAAGACAAAGTTTCCTAAAGAGAATGGAGGAGGCAGCAAAGAGTTAACTGAGCTGAAACTTAAAAGATGCGGTTCTCCCATAGCCAGGCAAATTTCAATAAATCATAAACAAATTATAAATATCTTTAGAAGCAGAAGAGCAAAAAAGAAGGATTTGGCTCTTGGTGACAGGCTGAAAAATTCTTTTTCAAACAGATCAAGGAACTGGTCCCATTTATACAAGCCTGGTTAAGCAAGGGGCTTACAACTGTATGAATGCAATAATCTGGATAATACAAGCCCTCCAAAATATAAATCCTCTATGCAGAGTCAGTTTTATGTTTGTTGTTTGTTCTTCTTTTGTTTTATTTGGAAGGAGGAGGTAATTTTTTTCCTCAAATCTTAAATAACAAGGTAATAGCCCCACTTAATAGGTTCTTCCTCAAAAGTCACCAATTACACTGATAACTCAAACAAGAGGCAACTTTTCATTGAACTTCCAAATCAACTTTTCTTATAATGCTGCATACGCTGAACATGTTCATATCATTTAGTCAGCTCATGATTAAGAACACAAAACTCAAGGCCAGTCTGCCTGCATTCATTATCCAGCTCTGCTATTTAATAGTTGTGGGACCTTGGGTAAATTACTTCACTTTTCTGTACCTCATTTTTCTGGGCCGTCTATAAAACAAGAATGATAATATTTAACCATTCAGATCTTTTGCTGGAATGGTTTGTGAAGGCGTTACCATGCCTGGTAGATATTAAGTGCAATACACATTTAGCACTTGTTGATGCCATTATTATCATTATTTTAAAAGTGTCAGTTTATCGACCCATAGACACTGAAAGGCAAGAACAATGCATACACTTATAGTATGGAGAAACAGTATATCCTAATTGTGACTTTAATCCCATTTCAGTTTACAAGAATAAAATAGCATCAGGGCAACATTTCAGCTACTGGATGATTCAAACTAGTCCCTACAACAGGCAACCATTAATGTATTTTACGTCATTTTAGATTAGTTTTGCCTGTTCTAGAGCTTCATATAAATAGAAGCATATGGTATATATTCTTGTTATTTGTTTTGGGTGGGGTTTTTTGAAGTTTTGTTTTGTTTGAAACAAACACTCTGTCTCCCAGACTAAAGTGCAGTGGCATGATTGTAGCTCACCATGGTCTTAAATTCCTGGGCTCATGTGATCCTCCCACCTCAGCCTCCTGAGTAGGAGGACTACAGGCAGGTACCACCATGCACAGCTAATTTTCTTTTTCAGAGATAGGGTCTCACTGTGTTGCCCAGGCTGGTCTTGAACTCCTGGGCTCAAGTGATCCTCCCACCTCAGCCTCTCAAATTTTTGGCATTACGGGTATTAGCCATGTGCCCAGCCATATATATTCTTATGTGCCTGGCTTATTTTGCTCAACGTGTTTTTTAGATTTGTCTATAGTATCATATTTTTTTCATTTTTATTACAACATAATATTCCATCGTTAGAACATACCATGACTTGTTCATCTCTTCACTTGGATATTTAAATCGTTTAAATTTTTTGCTATATAAATAAAACTGCTATGAATATTTATAAACAAATGTTTATTTTATATATTTCAAAAACATAGAGAACAATTTCATTTCACTTGGAGATGACAGATTAACTAAGACACTTTATTTTACAAAGAAGAACAGAAAAGAAGACATGGTTCTATCAGATAATCAAATATATTACAAAGGTATAGTAATCAACCCAGTTTAGTATTGCTTCAGGGAGAGAAATTAAACCAAAGAAGTGGAATAAAGACCCACATAGATATAGCCACTTAAAATGAGAATGAAATAACACTGCACAGGGATAAGGAAAAGGTGAACTTTTTGATCAATTTTGCTATATATTCACATAGAAAAAAATGAAATTAAATTTTTCTGCATAGAATTCACAAAAATTAAAGGGAGATGGTTTATAAACCTAAATATAAAAGGTGATAATATGCAGGATCTTCAAAAAGTTCATGGAAGATGCAAGTTATGAAAAAACTATGCATGGATTTCAAAATGTTTTACACCAAAATAAACTCAGACTAATTTGTTAGACCATATCTGAATAGTATCTAGTTTGAGATATTAAGGATAAAACATCAGTTTGAAAAAATTCCCTGTCAGAACAACATGAGTTCTCCTAAAATTAAACCAAGAATAGATATCAAATTTATGGAATTTATGGTGAAGCTTGGGTGGAAGAATGGTAAAATAATTGATGCTTTACAAAAAGCATATGGAGACAATGTCCACCAAAAAATCAGTGATTTGCAAATGGTTAAATCATTTTAAGAAGAGACAAGATGGCTTTGAAGATAAAGCCCCAATTCATCATCACAAATACATATCAACTTGACAGATAGCAGGTCCTGTTAGAAACCAAAGTATTTTACCCCAAAATAGGTTTCTTTGACAAACTTTGAAATAGCCCTGCAAAGCTGTCTCTTGTGGGGAAAATCTACATTTTGTAGAAAATCCCCTTCCCTTTTCAGGCATTTTCTCCTTATCCAGGAGAGAATCAACTGGGAGTTTGGCACTTTTTTAAGCCTGAAAAGAAAATTTGCAATCTGTTCTCTCTGAAGCCTACTGCCTGGAGGTTTCATCTCCATAATGGAAACCTTGGTCATCATAACCCCTTATCTTAGCCCAGACATTCCTTTCTATTGATTCTAGACATTTAAACATAATTTAGCTCTTTCAACCACTCGATAGTTCGAAAGTCATTGAATTTATGAATGACCTGAAGCCCTTGCTTTGAGTTGTCCCACCTTTTTGTACCAAACCAGTGTACATCTTACATGTATTGATTGATGTCTTATGTCTCCCTAAACTGTGTAAATCCAAGCTGTAGCCTGATCATCTCAGGCACATGTTCTTAGGACTCCTTGGGACTGTGCCTTAGGCCATTAGGTACTCTCATTTGGTGCAGAATAAATCTCTTCATATATTTTACAGAGTTTGACTCTTTTCCTTGACATGAGAAAAAAATTGTGTTCATCCCTTAATTGAAAAGGACCAACAATTAAGAACATTTTCTGGCCGGGCGCGGTGGCTCAAGCCTGTAATCCCAGCACTTTGGGAGGCCGAGGC
>NW_016107332.1:3014579-3019500 GCF_001604975.1 Cebus imitator
AAAAAAAAAAAAAAAAAAAGAACATTTTCTGACTGTAAAATTAAAGTTGAACTAACTTTCCACTCAATGGGAACCAAAACCATTGTACCGAGATTAGCTGCCAACAATAGCAAAGCTTTCAATGAAAATGTTAAACAAGTGGGATGAAGATCCTGAAGCATTTGTTTGAAGAACCATAACAGGAGATGAAACATGGCTTTACCAGTATGCTCCTAAGACAAAGCACAATCAAAGCAATGGCTACCAAGAGGAGGATGTGGTCCAGTCAAAGAAAAAGCAGCCCAGTCAAAAGCAAAGGTCATGGCAACAATTTTTTGGGATGCTCGAGGCATTTTGCTTATTGACTTTCTGGAGGGCCAAAGAATTACAATATCTGCTTATTATGAAAATGTTTTGAGAAATTTACCCAAAGCTTTAGCAGAAAGATGCCCAGGAAAGCTTCACCAGAGAGTTTTTCACTACAACAATGCACCTCCTTATTCTTTTCTTACCAAACAAGGGCAAATTGGGGAGCGTTTCTATGGGAAATCATTAGGCATTCACCTTGCAGTCCTGATTTGGCTCCTTCTGACTTCTCTTTGTTTCCTAATCTTAAAAAAAATCTTTAAGGGATACTCATTTTTCTTTAGGTAATAATGTTAAAAAAGACTTCATTGACATATTTAAATTCCCCAGATCATCAGTTCTTCAGGGATGCAGTAAATAAAGGGCTGGATGATTGCAGACAAAAGTATCTAGAATTTGATGGAGCTTATTTTGAGAAATAAAGTTTATGTTTTTTATTTTTAACTTTTAATTCCATTTTTCCACAAACTTTTTGAAGATCCCTTACATAAAATATTTAAAAGATAATAAAGGAGAATGTAATCATGACCTTGGATTGAGGCAGGGTTTTGTAAATAATATAAATGAAAAGCTAGCCACAGAGGAAATGATTGATAGAATGTATTAAATCAAGATATTATGTTTAATTAAAAAAGCTTAAATTATTGAAATACAAGACACAGAATAAGAAAAGATATTTGCAAAATGTAGAAATGAAGAAAAGACTATTATCTAGAATGCATAAGAATTCTTGCAAATCAATGAGAAAAAGCACCAGACAACCCAATTTAAAAATATATATATATATCAGAAGCATAAATAGGCCCTTTACAAATAAAAAATAAAAACACCCAATAAACATTTTTAACTTTTAAGTTCAGGGGTACATGTGCAGGTTTGTTTCATAGGTAAACTTATGTCATGGGGGTTGTTGTAAAGATTATTTCATCACCCAGATATTAAGCCTAATATCCATTATGCATTTTTCCTAATCCTGTCTGTCATCCCACTCTCCATCCTCTAGAAGGCTTCAATGTATGATATTCCTTGTTATGTGTCCTATGCTCTTATAATTTAGTTCCCAATTATGAGTGAGAACAGGCATCGTTTTATTTTTTGTTCCCATATTAGTTTACTAAGGATAATGGCCTCCAACTCCATCCATGTCCCTGCAAAAGATGTGATCTCATTCTTTTTTATGGCTGAATAGTATTCCATGGTGTATTTATATCATATTTTCTTTATCCAATCTATCATTAATTGGCATTTAGGTTGATTCCATGTCTTTGCTATTGTGAATAGTGCTGCAATGAACATATACATGCATGTCTTTTATAATAGAACAACTTATATTCCTGTAGTTATATACCTGGTAATGGGATTACTGGGTCAAATGGTATTTCTGTCTTTAGATGTTTGAGGAATTGCCACATTCCCACAATGGTTGAACTAATTTACAGTCGCAACAACAGTGTATTAATGTTCCTTTTTCTTCACAACCTTGCCTGTGATAGCCACAGTCGACAGAACAATTTCCAGGCAAACAGGGACAGGTTCTTGGTGAAACTTGACCCTTAAGCCAAGATAGTCCAAACTCTGAAAACTGAGCTACCAATTCTGGATAGAATCCACAGACCTGAGTATAAGCTTCCATCCCCACCTTATCCACTTTCTCAATTGGTTCTTTCTGAATGATGCCTTTTAACCAATTGAATGGTGTCTTTTCCAAGCCCACCCAGAAACCAATCAGCACACGTTCCCCTATTCTAAGCCCATAAAAATCCTGGACTCAGCCTCACAGACGGCATCCTACCTTTAGATCCCCTCTTGCTGCTTAGAGCTTTCTTTCTGTCACTCAATAAAATTCTCCTCTGCCTTACTCACTCTCCAATGTCCATGTACCTCATTCCTCTTCATCATGAGACAAGAACTCAGAACTCACCAAACTACAGGAGTGAAAGAGCAGTAACACCCCCTTCCACTCACTCTACTATAGGAGGAAAGAAGTTGCTGGATGCTCTCCATCTTGCCAAACTACAGGAGTGAAGAAGCCACTGGGAGCCACTCCCTCTCATTCGCCAAATCATGGGAGTAAAGAAGCTGCAACATTTCTGGGGGCTCGTCCAGGTCCTCAGAAGGATGGGTAAGAGCAGACCCATGACCCTTTATTTTCATTTCTGAGGAGTCTCATCCTCACATTTAAAAAAAAAAAAAAAAGAAAAAAGAAGATAAAACATTAAGTCTCTGTCAGCCAGTTAAGGTGAATAGAGCAACTGCTAATCTACAAGACTGAAAAGACAGGCTTGCTAGGGAGGACATAGTCAGTCCCCCTTCATTCTTGGGTGTTGGGAATGTTGGCCTTGTTCTAATACAGTTTCCTTTCATGGAAGTCTGGCCATCACATGGGATCAGAATAAGATCCTGGGACAACTGAAGGTATCTGGCCAAGGCACACCTTGGTGTTACCTGAAGGTTCCTGGACCAGCTTCAATCCCCCACAGCCCATTCAGGTGTTGGACCAAGGCTTCCAGACCTTCCTATCTCATTTTTCTTTCTTTCAAGAATGTCCTGGCTACTATCCCCTCTTTACGGACAATGTTACAGGTGTTTTTGCAACCCAAAGAGATACTATTACTGGATAGAATAAGTACTTGGCTTAGTCATCAGGAATGTAATCCAGAATAATGTTGCTTCTGTCTGTTCTTAGAAATAGGGGGATGTAACAAGAGAGTTTTTTCCCCGTTGAAGAAATCTATTAGCATAGAACAAGAGGCTATTTCCCCCAGGCACCTTCCCTCCTCTGCATTTAAATTGTTTTTCTCCACCCTGTTAGGAGTCAACATAATCCTGTGAATACAAGGAGCTTTTTTATGCAAAGGATTGTTTTCCTATTGGGAGGTATCTTATTAGGCCAGGCACTCAATTCCCAGGATTCCCTTTCTTACATTTGTTTGAGGAGGATCTGGTTCCACAGCTTCACCTTAGCCTTACTCCAGTGTATTTTCCAAGCTTCAGTTTGGAGCCCTATAAAGAAAACTAGATTTGGGGGACCAAGAGGCAGTCAACAGTAGAAGGATAGGGCACAGCACAGATAGGAATGACTATGCCTGCCCAGTAGGCCTTCCCACTTCACAGGTGGAAGTCATGCTCACATCCATGGTGTAAATGCCATGAGCCCATCCATGGCACCAGCACTAGGTACTGAGATTCAGGGGATGACTCGAATTCAAGATGATAGAGGGAAAGTCTAAAGGATGCCTTTTCTCCCCTCTCTCTTTTCGGATGGGTAACAAACTATTTTCAGCCTGCACTACTCTAGAGTGCATCCTGAATCACTGGGAATCCTTTGACCCACAGATTCTGAAGAAAAAAAAATGCCATATATTCCTTTTCACAAGGCCTTGGCCAGGTTATGAGCAGGAGAATGGAGAAGACTGGCCTTCGGAGGGAAGTATCAACATTAATATTATCCTGCAACTGGACCATTTCTGTAAAAATGGAGGCAAATGGTCTCAGGTCCCATACATGCAGGCTTTCTTTGCCTTGCAGTATAATCTGGACTTTTGCTGATGTTGTAAGATAGATCCAGCCTTCCTAGCAGTCATCTCAGGAGAGGCTGCAAAGGACAGTCCCAACTGGCCAGGGAATCAAACCCCAGTGGTGCCTCCAGCAGGGGGATCAGAACCCTCCAGTCCTACTCCTCTTGGTCCATCATGTCCTCCCTATCCAGGTTCTCTCCCAAGCTTGTCCTCTCCTAGGAATTCTCACTCTAGGCAGGTCCCAACCTCACTCATGCCCCAACAAGAGAAGCCTTGTGAATATGACCCCATTAGGGTCCAGATCACCTTTTCTCTACATGACTTAAGACAAATTAAGGGGGATTTTGTTAGTTTTCAGATAACCCTGAAAGGTATATAGAGGCTTTCCAGAATTTAACCCAAGTATTTGAACTCTCCTGGAAGGATGCTGTTACTTTTTTAATCAAACCCTGACTACCAAGGAGAAGCAGGCAGCTCTACAAATGCAGAGAAGTTTGGGATGAGCTTTACATCTCATATAGTGCCAAGAAAGGGAGAGGAGATGCAATAAAAAGACAGAAAATCTATTGGCCACCCCGCGGGCTTACAAATCGCAGAATCCCCAAGATGCACCTGTTAATTGCAACAAATGTGGCAAACCAGGGCATGATAAAAAGGACTGCCCAGGCAGCCTGAGGAAGCTACCTCAACCCTGTCCAGTCTGTGGTGGGAACCACTGGAGGGTGGACTGTCCCCAGAGATGCAGGTCTCTGGGTCCAAAGCCAGTCTCATAAGTGGTCCAACAGGACTGATGGGTCCCAGGGCTCCTCTCCCTGGCTCTGACAGCTCAGACTGCCATTACCATCCAGGAGTCCTGCATGATTCTGGAGGTTGAAGGGAGGAAGGTGAACTTACTCCTGGATACCAGAGAAGCCATTTCTATTCTCCTCTCCAATCCAGGCCTCCTTTCCTACCTTAGCATGACCATGAGTGGTGTCTCAGGAAAGCCTTTAACCTGATATTTTCCCAACCCCTTAGTTGTAGTTTGAGAGACCTATTGTTTACTCAAGTCTTTTTTT
>NW_016107332.1:3019655-3022916 GCF_001604975.1 Cebus imitator
CTCAGCTCACTGCAACCTCCGCCTCCTGGGTTGAAGCTATTCTCCTGCCTCAGCATCCCAAGTAGCTGGGACTACAGACATGCACCACCATGCCCAGCTAATTTTTGTATTTTTAGTAGAGACGGGGTTTCACCATGTTGGCCAGGATAGTCTTGATCTCTTGACCTCATGCTCTGCCCACCTTGGCCTCCCATAGTGCTGGGATTGTAGGTGTGAGCCACCACACCTGGCCTACTCATGTCTTTTTAATCATGCCTGAAAGCCCAACTCTTCTGTGAGGCAGGGATATTTTAGCTCATATGTGAACCACCACCTTTATGGATCCAGAAAGACTCCTTGCCTCCCCCTGGTGGAGACTGATATTAATTCAAAAAGATGAGCAATTCTAGGGAAAATTGGCTGAGCCACAGCTGCCATACCGATCTGGATCCACCTTAAGGATCCCACCTCCTTCCCTAACCAGAGACAATATCCCCTAAAACTAGAAGCTAGGAAAGGGCTAGAAGCCATCATTGATAAATTGAGGATGCAGGGCCTCCTCAAACCCTGCAGCAGTCCTTGTAGTGCCTCAGTATTGAGAGTACAGAAACCCAATGGGGAATGGAGACTGCTCCAGGACCCCTACCTCATTAATGAGGCTGTTGTTCGAATTCATCCAGTGTTTCCCAATCCCTATACCTTGGTAACTCAAATACCTGAGGGAACTAAATGGTTCACAATTCTGTACCTAAAGGACACATTTTTCTGCATACCGCTATACCCTGACTCCCAATATTTGTTTGTATTCAAGGATCTCTCCAACCAGACCCGCCAGTTAACCTGGATGGTGCTACTCCAAACATTCTGGGATGGTCCTCATCTGTTTGGGCAGGAATTCTCAAAAAATCTCTGGGTTCTTTCATCCTCAGGTTAAAGTTTTACAATATGTAGATGACATTCTCTTTTGTGCCCTAATGGAGGAAATCTCTCAGGCTCTTCTTAATTTTCTAGCTAACAGAGAATATAAGGTCTCAAAATCTAAGGCTCAGATCTGTCAGACTTCAGTGAAGTACTTAGGTCTGGTCTTGTCAGAGTGGACCAGGGCAATGGGTGAGGAAAGATTAAGCCCATCTCCTCCTTTCCCCTCCCCCAAACCCTCAAACAATTGAGGGGATTCTTGGGTATGACAGGATTCTGCAGATTATGGATACCTGGGTATGATGAGATAGCTCATCCCTTATATTATCTTATTAGGCAGCTAAGACTCACTCCCTAATTTGGGAATCAGTGGCCAGAAGGGCTTTTGACCAATTGAAATAAGCCTTGCTTAGGGCACCAGCCCTTAGTCTTTCCATAGGGAAGCTGTTCAATTTTCATGTATCAAAAAGGAAGGGAATGGCCCTAGGAGTTCTAAACCCAGGCCTGAGGTCCAGCCCAGCAGTGTGTAAACTACCTAAGCAAGGAGCTTGATTTGGTAGCTAAAGACTGGCCAGCCTGCCTCCAGGCAGTTGCAGTGGTGGCTTTGCTAGTGCCTGAGGCCACTAAGTTAACCCTGCGGAATAACAACATAATGTGGCAGGACTTCTGTCTTCTAAGGGGAATCTCTGGCTAACAGACAACTGCCTCCTCAAATATCAGGCTCTGCTATTGAAGGGATCTACAGTTCAGTTAAGAACCTGCCCTTGTCTAAACCCAGCCGCCTTACTCCCAGAGGAACCTGAGAAGACAGAACATGACTGCAAACAGATAGCGGTGCAAACCTGTGCAGCCAGAAAGGACCTCAAAGAAATCTCTTTAGAGAACCCAGACTGGACTCTTTTTATGAACGGAAGTTCTTTTGTAGAACAAGGGATCCAAAAAGCAGGGTATGCAGTAGTCACCCTGAATGACCCTACTGAGAATGTGCCTCTCTTTGGGCACAAGTGTTCAACTAGCTGAGCTTGAGGGTGCTTGAATTAAGCAAAAGGAAAGCAGTTGGCATTTATACTGGTTATAAATGTGTCTTCCTAGTCCTCCATGCCCATCCCACTATCGGAAAGAGAGACTTCTTCATAGCTAATGGGTCTCCCATTAAATACTGTCAATAAATTAATAGACTGTTATCCTCAGTTTTCCTTCCATGGGAAGTGGCAGTAATACATTGTAAAGGCCACCATAAGGGGATGAATGAAATAGCTGAGGGAAATAAATCGGCAGAACAGGCAGCTAAATCAGCAGTGATAAGGGCCCAAATTATTCTTTTTGCTCCCATTTTTTTAATGTTTTTCATTTATATTTATTTATTTATTTTTAGAGATGGGGGTCTCACTATGTTGCCTAGGCTGGTCTTGAATCCCTGAGCTCAATCGATCTGCCTGCCTTGGCCTCCCAAAGTGCTGGGATTACAGGCATGAGCCATAGTGCCCTGCCCCATCTGTGTGGTATGTATATTTATAAATATATATAAAATATATATTTTTTATTGCACTTTACGTTCTAGGGTACATGTGCAAACATATAGGATTGTTGTATAGGTACATACATGGCAATGTGGCTTGCTGCCTCCATCCCCCCATCACCTATATCTGGCATTTCTCCCCATGTTAATCACTCCCCAACCTCCCTAATCCTCACTGTCCGTCCCCTATTCCCCCAATAGACCCCAGTGTGTGATGCTCCCCTCCCTGTATCCATGTGTTCTTACTGTTCAACACCCACCTATAGGTGAGAACATGCAGTGTTTGATTTTCTGTTCTTGTGTCACTTTGCTGAGAGTCACAGATTCATCCAGGTACCTACAAAGGACATGAACTCATCGTTTTTTGTGGCTCCATAGTATTCCATGGTGTATATGTGCCATATTTTTCTTGGCCAGTCTATTATTTATGGGCATTTGGGTTGGTTCCAAGTCTTCACTATTGTAAACAGTGCCACAATGAACATACATGCGCATGTGTCTTTATAATAGAATGACTTATAATCCTTTGGATATATACCCAGTAATGGGATTGCTGGGTCAAATGGAATTTCTATTTCTAGCTCCTTGAGGAAGTGCCACACTGTCTTCCACATGGTTGAACTAATTTACACTCCCATCAACAGTGTAAAAGTGTTCCTATTTCTCCACATCCTCTCCAGCATCTGTTGTCTCCAGATTTTTTAATGATCACCACTCTAACTGGTGTGAGATGGTATCTCAATGTGGTTTTGATTTGCATTTCTCTAATGACCAATGATGATGAGCATTTTTTCATGTTTGTTGGCCTCATATATGTCTTCTTTTGAAAAGTGTCTGTTCATATA
>NW_016107332.1:3023069-3060772 GCF_001604975.1 Cebus imitator
GTGCAGAAGCTCTGGAGCTTAATTAGATCTCATTTGTCTATTTTGGCTTTTGTTGCCAATGCTTTGGGTGCTTTAGTCATGAAGTCCTTGCCTATGCCAATGTCCTGAATGGTTTTGCCTACATTTTCTTCTAGGGTTTTTAATGGTGTTAGGTCTTATGCTTAAGTCTTTAATCCATCTGGAGTTAATTTTAGTGTAAGGTGTCAGGAAGGGGTCCAGTTTCTGCTTTCTGCACATGGCTATCCAGTTTTCCCATCACCATTTATTAAACAGGGAACCCTTTTCCCATTGCTTGTTTTTGTGAGGTTTGTCAAAGATCAGATGGTTGCAGAAGTGTGGCATTGCCTCTGAAGCCTCTGTTCTGTTCCATTGGTCTATATTTCTGTTTTGGTACCAGTACTGTGCTGTTTTGATTATTGTAGCCTTGTAGAATAGTTTGAAGTCTGGTAGTGTGATGCCTCCAGCTTTGTTCTTTTTGCT
The DNA here is from genome assembly GCF_001604975.1 of Cebus imitator. Classification (NCBI taxonomy): domain Eukaryota; kingdom Metazoa; phylum Chordata; class Mammalia; order Primates; family Cebidae; genus Cebus; species Cebus imitator. The sequence continues at coordinate 3,023,550 of NW_016107332.1, forward strand.
TCGAATTGACTTGGCTATGTGGGCTCTCTTTTGGTTCCATATGAAGTTTAAGGTGGTTTTTTCCAGTTCTGTGAAGAGGGTCACAGGTAGCTTGATGGGGATAGCGTTAAATCTATAAATTACTTTAGGCAATATGGCCATTTTCATGATATTGATTCTTCCTAACCATGAGCATGGAATGTTTCTCCATCTATTTCTGTCCTCTCTGAGTTCCTTGAGCAGTGGTTTGTAGTTATCCTTGAAGACGTCCTTTACATACTTTGTTAGTTGTATTCCTAGGTATATTATTCTCTTTGTCGCAACTGTGAAGGGCAGTTCGTTCTTGATTTCACTCTCTTTAAGTCTGTTATTTGTGTATAGGAATGTTTGTGATTTCTGCACATTGATTTTGTATCCTGAGATTTTGCTGAAGTTTATTATCAGTTTAAGGAAATGTTAGGCTGAGACGATGGAGTATTCTAAATATGCAGTCATGTCATCTTCAAATAGAGACAATTTGACTTCCTCCTTTCCTAACTGAATACCCTTTATTTCTTTTTCTTGCCTGATTGCTCTGGCTAGAACTTCCAATACTATATTGAATAGGAGTGGTGAGAGAGGGCATCCTTGTCTACTGCCAGATTTTAAAGGGAATGCTTCCAGTTTTTGCCCATCCAATATGATATTGGCTGTGGGCTTGTCAAAAATAGCTTTTATTATTTTGAGATATGTTCCAACAATACCTAGTTTATTGAGAGTTTTTATCATAAAGGGCCACTGAATTTTGTCAAAGGCCTTCTCTGCATCTATTGAGATAATCATGTGGTTTTTATCTTTGGTTCTGTTTATGTGGTGGATTACATCTATAAACTTGCGTATGTTGAACCAGCCTTGCTTCCCTGGGATGAAGCCTACTTGATCGTGATGAATAAGCTTTTTGATGTGCTGTTGCAATCGGTTTGCCAGTATTTTATTGAATATTTTTGCATCTATGTTCACCATGGATATTGGCCTGAAGTTTTCTTTTTTTGTTAATTCTCTGCTGGGTTTTGGTATCAGGATGATGTTGGTCTCATAAAATGATTTGGAAAGGATTCCCTCTTTTTGGATTGCTTGGAATAGTTTTAGAAGGAGTGGTACCAGCTCCTCTTTGTATGTCTGATACATTCCAGCTGTGAACCCATCTCTACCTGGGCTTTTTTTTGGTTGGTAGACTATTAATTGCTGCCTCAACTTCAGCCCTTGTCATTGGTCTATTCAGGGTTTCGACTTCTTCCTGGTTTAGGCTTGGGAGCATGCAAGTGTCCAGAAATTTATCTATTTCTTCCAGGTTTACTGGTTTGTGTGCATAGAGCTGTTTGTAGTAATCTTCGATTGTAGTTTGTATTTCTGTGGAATCGGTGGTGATATCCCCTTTATCTTTTTTTATTGCATCTATTTGATTATTCTCTCTTTTTTATTAGTCTGGCTAGTGGTCTATTTTGTTGATCTTTTCAAAACACCGGCTCCTGGATTTATTGATTTTTTTAAGGGTTTTTGTGTCTCTATCTCCTTCAGTTCTGCTCTGATCTTAGTTATTTCTTGTCTTCTGCTAGCTTTGAGTTTTTTTTTTTATCTTGCTCCTCTAGCTCTTTCCATTTTGATGATAGGGTGTCAATTTTAGATCTTTCCTTGCTTCTCATATGTGCATTTATTGCTACAAATTTTCTTCTAGACACTGCTTTAAATGTCCTAGAGATTCTGGTACATTGTGTCTTCGTTCTCATTGGTTTCAAAAAACATCTTTATTTCTACCTTCATTACATTGTTTATCCAGTCAACATTCAAGAGCCAGTTGTTCAGTTTCCGTGAAGTTGTGCAGTTCTGAGTTAGTTTCTTAATCCTAAGTTCTAATTTGATTGCACTGTGATCTGAGAGACTGTTACAATTTCCATTCTTTTATATTTGCAGAGGAGTGATTTATTTCCAATTATGTGGTCAATTTTAGAGTAGGTGTGATGTGGTGCTGAAAAGAATGTATATTCTGTGGAATTGGGGTGAAGAGTTCTGTAGATGTCTATTAGGTTTGCTTGGTCCAGATCTGAGTTCAAGTCCTGGATATCCTTGTTAATTTTCTGTCTCATTGATCAAATATTGACAGTGGAGTGTTAAAGTCTCCCACTATGATTTTGTGGGAGTCTAAGTCTCTTTGTAGGTCATTAACAACTTGCTTTATGTATCTGGGTGCATATATATTTAGGATCATTAGCTCCTCTTGTTGCATTGATCCTTTTACCATTATGTAATGCCCTTTTTGTCTCTTTTGATCTTTGTTTGTTTAAGTCCATTTTATCAGAGACTAGGATTGCAACTCCTATTTTTTGCTCTCCATTTGCTTGGTAAATCTTCCCCCATCCCATTATTTTGAGCCTATGTGTGTCCTTGCATGTGAGATGGGTTTCCTGGATATAGCACACCAATGGGTTTTGACTCTTTATCCAATTTGCCAGTCTGTGTCTTTTTATTGGGGCATTTAGCCCATTTACATTTAAGGTTAATATTTTTATGTGTGAATTTGATCCTGCCATTTTGATGCTAGCTGGTTGTTTTGCCTGTTAGTTGACACAGTTTCTTCATTGTGTCCATGGTCTTTACTATTTGCTATGTTTTTGGAGTAGCTGGTACTGGTTGTTCCTTTCTAAGTTTAGTGCTTCTTTCACGAGCTCTTGTAAGGCATGCGTGGTGGTGATGAAATTTCTCAGCAATTGCTTGTTTGTAAAGGATTTTATTTATCCTTCGCTTATGAAGCTTAGTTTGGCTGGATATGAAAATCTGGATTGAAAGTTCTTTTATTTAAGGATGTTGAATATTGGCCCTCACCCTCTTCTGGCATGTAGGGTTTCTACTTAGGGATCCTCTGTGAGTCTAATGGGTTTCCCTTTGTGGGTAACCTGACCTTTCTCCCTAACTGCCCTTAGCATTTTTTCCTTCATTTCAACCCTGGTGAATCTGACAATTATATGCCTTGTGGTTGCTCTCCTTGAGGAATATCTTTGTGGCGTTCCCTGTGTTTCCTGGACTTAAATGTTGGCCTGTGTTGCTAGGCTGGGGACGTTCTCCTGGATAATATTCTGAAGAGTATTTTCCAGCTTGGATTCATTCTCTTCATCACATTCAGGTACACCTATCAAATGTAGATTAGGTCTTTTCACATAATCCCATATTTCTTGGAGGTTTTGTTCATTTCTTTTTACTCTTTTTTCTCTAATCTTGCCTTCTCATTTTATTTCATTGAGTTGATCTTCAATCTCTGATATCCTTTCTTCTGCTTGGTCAATTCAGCTATTGAAACTTGTGTGTGCTTTGCGAAGTTTTTATGTTGCATTTTTCAGCTCCGTCAAGTCATTTATATTCTTCTCTAAGCTGTTTATTCTCGTTAGCATTTCATCTAACCTTTTCTCAAGGTTCTTAGTTTCTTTGCATTGCATTAGAACATGTTCTTTTAGTTCAGAGAAGTTTGTTATCACTCACCTTCTGAAGCCTGTTTCTGTCAATTCATCAGACTCATTCTCCATCCAGCCTTGTTCCCTTGCTGTTGAGGAACTGTGATCCCTTGTGGGAGGAGACGTGTTCTGGTTTTGGGTGTTTTCCTCCTTTTTGCACTGGTATCTTCCCAACTTAGTGGCCATATTGCCTAAAGTAATTTATAGATTTAATGCTATCCCCGTCAAGCCACCTATGACCCTCTTCATGGAACTGGAAAAACCCACCTTAAACTTCATATGGAACCAAAAGAGAGCCCACATACCCACTCTCTCTCAATTGGTTCTTTCTGAATGATGCCTTTTAACAAATTGAATGGTGCCTTTTCCAAGCCCACCTATAAGCAAAAAGCACATATTCCCCCATTCTAACCCCATAAAAACCCTGGACTCAGTCTCACAGATGGCAACCCACTTTCAGGTTCCCTTTGCTGCTGAGAGCTTTCTTTGCTCAATAAAATTCTACTCTGTCTTACTCTCCAGTGTCGTTTGTCTCATTCCTCTTGGTCATGAGACAAGAACTTGGAACTCACCAAACTGCAGGAGTGAAAGAGCTATAACACCCCCTCCTGCTCAATGAACTACAGGAATGAAGAAGCCACTGGGCATCACTCCCTCCTGATCACTGAACTATGGAAGTAAAGAGGCTGCAACATCAGCATCTGTTATTTTTTGACTTTTTAGTAATAGCCATTCTGACTGGTGTGAGATGGTATCTCATTGTGGTTTTGATTTGTATTTCTCTAATGATCAGTGATGTTGAGATTTTTTTCATATGATTGTTGGTCACATGTATGTCTTCATTTGAAAAGTCTGTTCATGTCCTATGCCCACTTTTTAATGGGATTGTTTGGACAATAAATATTTTTAAATGTGCTCAACCCTATAAGTAATCAGAAAAAAATACACACTGAAACACCATATGATACCACTATTCACCTACCACAATGGCTAAAATGAAAGAGATAAACAATAACAAATTTAAACAGGAATGTGGAGCAACCAGATCTCACACACTGCTGGTTGTAATGTAAATTTGCACAAGCACTTCAGAAAACTATCACTGTCTGTAAAACTAAACATATGTAAACCTTTATGGAAGGACCTTGAAGAAAGTAATAGAAAAAGGCTGAAAGCCTAGAAAACTATGTTAGTAGATGCCTTTATCAGTCCACTTTAAAACTGCTATAAAGAACTACCTGAGACTGGGTAATTTATATAGAAAAGATGTTTAACTGACTCACAGTTCTGTGTGGCTGGGGACACCTCAGGAAACTTACAATCATGGTAGAAGGCAAAGGGGAAGCAAGGCACATCTTACTTAGCAGCAGGAGAGAGAGAGAGAGAGGAAGTGCCACACTTTAAAACCGTCAAACCTCATGAGAACTCACTATCATGAGAATAGCATAGGGAAAACCGCTCCCGTGAGTCAGTCACCTCCCACCAGGTCCCTCCCTAATAGGCAGGGATTACAATTCGAGATAAGATTTGAGTGGGAACACAGGGCCAAACCATATAATTCCACCCCTGGCCCCTCCCAAATCTCATGTCCTTCTCACATTTCAAAACACAATCATGCCTTCCCAACAGTCCCCAATTGTCTTGACTCATTCCAGCATTAGCCTAAAAGTCCAAGTCCAAGTCCAAAATCTCATCTGAGACATGGCAAGTCCCTTTGGCCTATGAGCCCATAAAATCAAAAACAAGTTAGTTACTTCCAGGGTACAATGGGGATACAGGCGTTGGGTAAATGCTCCCATTCCAAATGGGAGGAATTGGCCAAAACAAAGGGGCTACAGGCTACATGGAAGTCCAAAATCCAACTGGGCAGTCATTAAATCTTAAAGTGCCAAAACAACCTTCTTTGACCCCATGTCTCACAACCAGGCCATGCTGATGCAAGAGGTGGGCTCACAAGGCCTTTAGGCACCTCTGCCCTTTTGGCTTTGCAGGGTACAGCCCCTCCGGCTGCCTTCACAGGCCAGCATTCTGTGCCTACAGCTTTTCTAGATGTGTGGTGCAAACTGTTGATGGATCTACCAGTCTGGGGTCTGGAGGATTCTCACAGCTCTACTAGGCCGTGCCCCAGTGGGGACTCTGTATGGGGGCTTCAACCCCACATTTCCCCTCTGCATTGCCCTAGTAGACGTTCTCCCTGAGGGCTCTGCCCCTGCAACAGACTTCTGCCTGAACATCCAGGCATTTCCATACATCCTCTGAAATCTAGGCAGAGGCTCACAAAGCTCAAGTCTTGTCTGCTGTGCACCCGTAGGCCCAACACCATGTGGAAGCCACTAAGGCTTGGGGCTTGCACCTTCTGAAACAATGGCCTGAGCTGTACTTTTGCCCCTTTTAGTCATGGCTGGAGGTGGAGTGGCTGGGACACAGGGTGCCATGTCCTGAGGCTGCACACAGCAGTGGGGCCCTGGCCTGGTCCATGAAACCATTTTTCCCTCCAAGTCTCCCAGGCCTGTGATAGGAAGGGCTTCTGTGAAGTTCTCTGAAATGCCTTGGGGACATTTTTCCCATTTTCTTGGCTATTCACATTTGGCTCCTTGTTATTTATGCAAATTTATGCAGCCAGCTTGAATTTCTCCCCAGAAAATGGGTTTTTCTTTCTACCACACAGTCAGGCTGCAAATTTTCTAAACTTTAATGTTCTGCTTCCCTTTTAAACATAAGTTCCAATTTCAGATCACCTCTTTGTGAACACATATGACTACACACTTTCAGAAAAAGCCAGGTCAACTCTTGGGAGTTATAAACTTTCCAACATCTTTCCGTCTTTTTCTGAGACCTCCAAACTGTTCCAACCTCTCCCTCTTACCCAGTTCCAAAGTCACTTCCACATTTTCAGTTTATCTTTATAGCAGTACCCCACTCTTGGTACCAATTTTCTGTATTAGTCTGTTTTCACACTGCTACAAAGAACTAACTGAGACTGGGTATTTAAAAAGAAAAGAGGTTTAATTGACTCACAGTTCTGTGTGGCTTGGGAGGCCTCAGGAAGCTTGCAATCATGGCAGAAGGCAAAGGGAAGGAAGGAACATCTTACAAGGTGGCAGGAGAAAGAGACAGGGGAAGGAAATACCACACTTTTAAACCACCATATCTCATGATAATTCACTCACTATCATGAGAACAGCATGGGGGAAACCACCCCCATGATCTAATCACCTTCCATCAGGTTGCTCCCTAATATGTGGGGATTACAATTTGAGATGAGATTTGGGTGGGGAGGCAGAGCCAAGCCATATCAATGTCTAATTGTTTTATAAGAGACTTCAGATGACAGCATAAAGGATAGTGAGGAACCCTGAAAACTATAATGAAAGAGATTTGTACTAGGTAGAGGCAGATGCTACAATGTTGTTGTCTGCAATAACAAGACTCTGTCTCAAAAAAAATAGAAACATACTTAATGAACTATGTGACCTACCTGAGTAGATTCCATTTAGAGTTTTGAAGATGCCAGTGGGTTTCTTCTTGTTGTGTATGGTAAAATATAAAAGACAGATAAACTAATGACAGTTAAAAGAAGCCAGGAATTGTTGGGATTAAAAATTCTCAGCCTCTCTGATGATAATTGACACTAATATTAAGAAATGACTGTTGAACAAAGTCAAATCAAGAGACTTACAGAAAAGCTTACAGTATGGTTATAAAATCTTTTTAAGACCTCAGATATACCCCAGAATGCTTAGTCAAACAATGGAGCTTCTTGAAAGCCTGAGGGTGCTGTTGCTCAGTAGGCTCAGCAGAAACTCAAGGAGGAGTCAATGCCAATAATATTTATAGAAGTCCAACAAATTTTTAAAGAAAATAATAATTTCAAAAACATCTACTTAGACCGAAATGAACAGAAACAGTAAAAAAGGAAAAGAGGCCTTTGGATCCCAAAACCTCTATAGGCAGGAAGCAGGCAGAAAAAATTGTAGGGCTGCAAACACAAGCTACCTTTTACAGAAAGGAAAAGTAACTTAAAAGCAAGAAAAAAAAGAGCCAGAATACAGAGCCAAGAGCCACAAAAAAATCATTCCTGGAAAGGAAGAGGCCTCAGTCCTAATCAAAGACCCTCAAACATTCCAAATTCTAGCTGAATTTCAGAAGTTCTGTGGCCTGATTATTCCTCTGGTCTTTTTTCCCCACTTTTAAACAGGAATGACTATAGCATTTACCTTACGTCAATCTCACTATCATATATTTGGTAGATGTGGAGCACATAACTTGTCCCTTTAGTTCACAGGTCCTCATATGAAAGGTAACTATACTTGAGGAAAGGAACTTGAGGCTTCTAATCAAGGAATCACATTTGAAGTGCTTCATTCACATCTGGATCTGATCTAGATGATGAGATCTTTGATTTTCTGGTATACTAGGACATACATAATATATAGTGTGCCTATGAGAGCCATAATAAGGCCCACACAAACATCTCAGAGAACCAACACTATATGTCACTTAGCAGCATAATACAGCCTGGCCTGGGGATTTCTAACCCTGGCCCAGGGGTTTCCAGGAGACAAAATCACCTCAGCACAATACAACTCATAAACCTTAAAACATTGCTTACTGTTATAAGAATAGCTTAATTAAACACCCTTTTTGAAAGAAACATCTGAGGCTAGGCATGGTGGCTCATGCCTATAATCCCAGCACTTTGGGAAGCCAGCACAGGAGGACTGCTTGAGACCAGGAGTTCAATATGAGCCTAAACAATAAAACAAGACCCTGTCTCTCCAGAAATTTTTTTTTTAATTCGTTGGGCATGGTGATGCATGCCCATAGTTCTTAAGAAGTGGGAGGTGGGAGGATTGCTTGAGCCCAGGAGTTTGAGGCTGCAGCTACGTGATCTCACCACTGCACTCCAGCCTGGCCTGGAGACCCTGTTTCAAAAAAACAAAAAGAAAACAAAACAAAAAAGGACCCAGTAACTGACCCAGATTGAATACAAATATGAGAAAGGGGGAAGAATCTCCCAAACTCTGGGAATGGTCTTCAGAGGAAGACCTCCTGGTCAGGTGGCCATCTGACTCCAGACTGTACCTGGCCCACGCTACAGTCTGCTCCTGCTCTCCATCTTGTAAGAATGATGCCAGATGAATAAACTGCTTGAATATCAGACAGTTTCTAAGACTCATCTTTAATACAAAGTGGATCAAAGGGAAGTTGTTCCTGGGGAAGCTGGTTAACTAGGACCCCCCAGGAGCTCTGAACATCACACATTTCAAACTGATGTTGCAATGTAATGAGATCTGGGGAGGGAGGGGTCTTGGGAGAGAATCAGTGTAGTTTTCTTCCCCGTGGATTGCTTTCTCTAAGGAAAGCAAGTTGCCATGTCAATTAGACTTTCAACCAGCCTAAGAAGAAGCCCATGTGGGGAAGAACTGAAGCCTCCTATTAATAGCCAGGACCAGTTTTCCAAGTATGTGGATGAAATGGATCCTCCTGCCTCATTCAGGCCTTCAGATGACAGTAGTGCCAACCAATATTTTCAATGAAATCTCATAAGAAAACTAGAGTCAGAAATACCCAGGCAATCTGCTCCCAAATTACTAATTTATATTTGAGGGATCTGTTTAAGTTGTAACTATTTAAACATTTTTGCTACTGTAAATATACCATTGTATGACTATTCCACAATCTGTCCATTCTCTTGCGGACAGGACTTTGAGTTGTCTCTGTTTCCTTCTCTCTTCCCCCATATCAAGCAATGCTGCTATAAGAATTCTTCCACACATCTACTTTTACAGATGTGTGAGAGTTTCTCTAGTTTTTTTTTTTTTTTTTTTTTTTTTTTTTTTTTTTTTGCTCTGTAACACATTATCCCAAGATATAGCAGCTTTAAACAACAAAACTTAATTATTTCACAGTTTCTATAGAACAAGAATTTGAGAATGGTGGCCTTAAGGTCTATCATGAAGTTGCAGTCAAGATGTCAGCTGGGGCTATAGTCATCTGAAGGGTTGATTGGGGTTAAAGGATCATTCAAGATGGATCACTCATGTGGCTCTTGGTGAGAGGACTTTGTATCTCCCCAGCTGTTGTCAGGAGACTTCAGTTCCTTGTCACTTAGGTCTATCCAAAAGTCTGTTTGAGTGTTCTTATGACATGGCAGCTGGCTTCTCCCACAGAGCAAGTGATCTGAGAGAAAGCAAGAAAGAAGCTATAATGCCTTTCATGACCTATTCATGGAAGTCATACACTGTCATTTCCACTATATTTTATTCATTAGAAGTGAGTCACTAAGTGTAGTCCCTATTCAAGAGGAGGGGATTAAGCCCCACCTATTGAAGAGAAGAGTATCACACAATTTGTGGACTTATTTTAAAACCACAGCTATGTTTCTAGTTGATAGGATATATGTCTCATCTGGAGCTGGAAGCCATTATCCTCAGCAAACTCACACAGGAACAGAAAACCAAACACTGCATGTTCTCACTTATAAGTGGGAGCTAAACAATGAAAACTCATGGACACAGGGAGGGGAACAACACACACTCAGGCCTGTCAGAGGGTGGGGTTAGGGTAGGGGGAGCATTAGGAAAAATAGCTAATGCATGCTGGGCTTCATACCTAGGTGATGGGTTGATAGGTGTAGGAAACCACCATGACATACGTTTGCCTATGTAACAAACCTGCACGTGTACCCCAGAACTCAAAATTAAAATAAAGAAAAAACATATGCATCATCAACTTTGTTAGATAATGCCAAATTATACTCCAAAAATGTTGTACCCATTTATATACCTACTAGCAATAGATAATAGTTTCTCTTTTTCTGCTTCCTTACCAACTGGCATTGTAACACTTTTTATTATTTTCTTATTTTTACATATTCTAATAAATCTGCACTAGTTGACACTTCAACAAGACTAGCAAAATTAACTCAATTGCAGTACTTATTACATTGCATTAAGCAAACACCAGAAAATGATGATGGAGTGAGACATAAATTATACAACCATCCGGAAAAAGATCACTGCAGAAAGTGGGAACAGGCTAGGGCTCAGAAATGGGTGCATATTGGGTGTGTCTGAGGAAAAGCAGAGTCAGCCTGTGAGAAGTACAGTAAGCACGGAGAGGCAGGGATAAAGTTAGAGGTATAACAAAGTGGACAGCGGATCATCGAGAACCTTACAGAGCTTCACAGAAAGTATCATTGGACAGTAGAGATATGTAGGAGTCATCCATATAGAAATCAGTAGTTCTCAACTTTTGCTGCACAGTTGAATCACCTGGACTCTCTGAACCATGAATTATCACTGTAATTTGCCTTCCCTGAATCTACTACATGTTTCTTCAGGGCCACTGCTTCTCCACGTGGCCTTTTTCTGTGGTCTTTTCACATCATTTCTCCATCAGGGTAGCTGGGGCTTCTTCTCATAGAACAGTGTCATTTTCATGGAATTTTAGGGTTAAAACAAGTTGTGTTACGTGACTAACAATTTCAAGAGGAGACTACAGACAGACAGAAATGCAAGGAGGCCTGATTCCCTGGAAACTACTGATACAACAAACTACCACATAAGGGAAGTATAGATACCAGGGATGTGAGGGATAACGAAAAGATGTGCAGATAAATGGATTATAGATCCCAGTAGATGTGTTGGAGTTAGGACACTCAAAGCAATGAGATGGGAAAATAGGTGGTGGAAACTGGAGAGTAGAATACTTGATATAAGGAAAGAATTAAAGTCATTGGTGATGGCAATGTCTAGGGCAGTGTTTCTCAAACCTGGTGGTATGTTAGAAATATATTTCATATGCCACAAGATTTTGATATCATTAGGCTGGAGTGGGGCTATCATTGGTATTACTTTAAAGGTCCTCAGATAATTCTACTTGAGAGCTAATTCTAATTCTAATTAAGAACGACTGATTTAGAATATGTCCTTAAGGGAATGGCTGAGACAAGCTGTAGGACAAAACCATTTGGAACACAAAAGTTAAACAAAAAATGAGTCACCAAGGGATTGAAATAATTACCTGCATGACCCCTGAAATTACACAAAAATTTTGAAAGGAGCAAGTGATAAAATGTAAGACGTTCAGGACTAAAAATTTCAAGGAAAGAGGATGAGTACCTCCAGGTTTCCAGTTTATGGAAAAGTGATGATACCACAGGCAGAAATGGGGAAATACGGCAGAGAAATTTATTTGTGGGGAAAATGTTCAGATTTTTAGAATAAATAATATAAAGACATAATATGGCAGGGACAACTGCATATCTATGTGCTAAAGAATGAAATTGGATCCACTTCACAATATATATAAAAATTAACCCAAAATAATCAAAGATCTAAATGTAAGAGCTAAAAATAAAAAGCCCTTTGGGAAAAAAATAGGGATGAATATTTATGGCTCTGGTTTAGGCAAAAATTTCTTAGATACAACACCTATAATCTATGGCCATACCACCCTGATTGTGTCCAGTCTCATCAGATACATCACCAACATAAGCAACAATAGAAAAAATAAATAAATTGGGCTTCCTCAAAATTAAAAACGTTTCCAAGATCATCATCAAGAATGAGAAAAAACACCCCACAAAATGGGAGAGAAATTTACAAATCATCTATCTGATAAGAGACTTGCATCTAAAAAATACAAAAAACTCTTATACCTCAATAGTAAAAAAGCAAATAACCCAAGAACAGAAAAAAAATCTGAATAGACATTTCTACTAAAGAAGATACATAAATAGCCAATAACTGCATGCAAAAATGCACAACACCAGTAACTCTCAAGGAAATGCAAATCAAAACTGCAATGAAATACTACTTCACACCACTAAGATGGTCATAATAAAAACGATGAATAATAACAAGTGTCAGTGACTGTCATGGCCTGCTTAACAAAATATCATAGACTGAGTGGCTTACAAAGAACAGATCATCAGAGACAGCCATTTTCTCACTAGAACCTCACATAGTGGAAGAGGTGGGAGAATCTCTCTGGGATCTTTTTTACCCTCATCACCTCCCCCAAAAGCCCCACCTCCATATACCATCACCTTGAGCAGTTCCTCAAAAGGTTAAACATAGTTACCATATAACCCAGCAATTCCACTTCTAGGCATATACCTACAAGAATTAAAAATGTATGTCTATGCAAAAACTTGCACACATGTTTATAGCAGCAATATTTATAATAACCAATAAACAACTAAAACGGCCATTAACTGACGAATGAATAAATAAGATATAGCAGGCATATTCTTACAATAGAATATTATTGAGCCATGAAGAGGAATGAAGTACTTCATACCTCTACAGCTTGAATGGACTTTGAGAATGTTATGATAATTGAAACATGCCAGTCACAAAAGGCCACATATTGTATGATATTGATATGAAATACCTAAAATTTCTAGAAAAAGTACATCTATTGAGAGAAAAAGTGGACTAGTGGCTGCCTAGGCTTGAAGATGGTAAGGGGAATGGGAGGTGACTGCTAAAGAGTACAATGTTTCTTTTTGACATGGTAGAAATAGTTTTAAATTGTAGTGATGGTTACATAGCCCTCTGAGTATACCAAAACCATTGAATAGAATACTTTAAACGGGTCAATTTTAGGATAGGTGAATTCTATCTCAGTAAAACCATTACAAGAAAAGATACATGTTTAGAATTCAGAGATAATCAGAATGTACAAAACTTGGTTATATTTTGGCAGTCCCTTAAAAAGTTAATGTAGCATTAACATATTACCAATTATCCAGCAACACTACTCCTAGATATATACTCAAGAGAAATGAAAACATGTCTACACAGAAATTTGGACACAAATGTCCCACCAAAAGGAAGAAACAACGCAAAAGCTCATCAGTGGACGAGTGGACAAACTGTGATACATGCATGAATGGAAAATTATTCTGGCATGAAAAAGAACAAAATACTTATAAATGCCATAAGTTGTATGAACCTCAAAAACAGTACATAAGTGAAAGAAGCCAGATGAAAAAAAAAAAGTCACACATTGTATGATGGTTTTTATATGATATATCCAAAATAGGCAAATCCAGATACACAGAAAGTAGATTCGTGGTTACCACGTGATGAGAGAAGAGAGAGTGATTACTTAATAAGTCTGAGAGTGTTCCTCTGGGGAGATGAACAAGCTTTGAAACTAGAGAGAGGTGGTGGTTACCCGACATACTGTGTGACTACACTAACTGACACTGAGCTGTATACTTCACAATCATTAATTATATGTTATGTGAATTTTATCTTAATTTTAAAAACTTATGCATTAAACTTCTTTCCATATATCAAATATTCAACAGAATGAAAACATTAAAAAGACATCAAGATTAAGCATCTCACCCATGCATCGTATCTACCACATACAAGTTGAAATAGAATATAACATGCAGTTAGAGTTCATAGCTTTTCTGGGGAAAATTTAAAACAAATTTTACTGAATTCTCCCAACACAGACTTCCTCATGAAGTCTCAACATCCCTAAAACACATATTAAAGACAGAAGTGTTTATTTGTGAAAAGCAAAAATCTTTTCCTGGAGCACGTTGACATCTCAAAGAATAATTGAGGTCTCACTTTTTGAGACATCACTTACTATAATTAATAGTATATTTAGCTCATTGCTAACATGATTTCTGTGTTATTACTCTTGTCATTAATGTGTCTGGATCTAAGACATGTGATTAAGTAAATTCCTAGAAGTAAGCACTGCATGGAAATCTCTACTAGTGGATGGAGCATGGCATCAGTGGGTGCAATAGGCTATCAGCAGAGATCCAGACAGGCTATGCATTTTAATCACCTCATGAATTAAGTCTTCCAGGCCACCTATTATGGAGGCATCTATTACACATCTGGCACCTGAGAAAGAAGTTTCTCTGATTTGGGAATCCAAGCCTTACAACAGGACTGGTGTTAGGTACAATTTTGTCATCATGACTTGGCTACTCTGGTATTATCATAGAAACAAATCCCACACAGGGAAACTTACACAGCCCCAGCTTCAGAAAGCTCCCAGGATGACTGATAGTTTGCTTCTTTTCAGTAACCCATTTTGGGTCCTATAATCAAACACTATGTTGGGTCTTGTGGGCATTCAATTTCAGAAGCAAACTCTGTCCACACCTCTCTACCCCATTTCAAACACACACACAGACAGCCTGCCTTGTAGCCCCCTGTGGGCCTGGGGATACACACCCCAGTGGTAAGTTATTAAGTTATACCCTTTGGAGGATGGGCCTGACGAAGAAGGTGAGGCCTATGAAATGGGCATTGGCACTATTCGATAGGGAATTCCACTTTCCACTATGTTGAGCATGGCTGGGATGGGAAGAGAGTACAGCACTGGAACCAGGTGGGCATATGCCCTTGGCCCAGTGGAGTCTTCACTGTGAGGAGAACAGCTGAAGGGGGGTCCAAACAGGGACTCTGGAAAGGACAGGCCTGGAGAATCGAGTGGTACTGCCTCAAACTGATGCTCAGCACACTTTGCATAGCTTTAAACAGCTGCAGTCATTTCACTTAGGACTAGCCTTGTCAGAGTGAGTTACAAGGAGAAAAAGCTGAAGAAGGAAACCCAGGCCAGCAGCCTGTTTCAGGGAAAGGGTATGTCACAGCAGCTTCTGAGCTCAGATGTTTCTGAGCTTTTATTACTGACACTTTAAAGCACAAAGCACTGCTCAGTTTCCCCAAATAGGCCAAAGATATAAAGTTGGAGAAGGAGAGAGAAGCAAGGACATGGGAAGAAAGGTGGGTAGGTCTCTAGGGTTTCTGTCTTGTTCTCCAGCCCTACCCTGTTTATCAATCTCCTTGTTTCTATCACCTCCAAAGGACGACAAATGATCCCAAGATAAAACACTTACCAGTTCACCAATTTCTGCCTTACACTCACCCTGTTCTCTCGAGGCAATTCTTCCCAGTCTTCTTAGGTCTTTATGCTACTAACAAATGTTTTCTATATTTTGTCTGGATATATTTTGTAATTTATTTTGTAAGGAGGTTGGACTGAATTATAGTTGACTATTACTGGAAGTGGAAATCCCCAATTGGCTTTCGATAGTTGGTTTTTGGCAAACTGTGTTTCAGTGAATGGACCCCAAGTAGAGCTTCAAGTTTCCTTAGATTAGCTTTGAAAATGCAGTATTGAACAAACACTTCTTTAACCAGCACTGACTGAGTGTTACCCTCATTAAGGCACTATAGTAAATTACAGAGAAAATACAAAAATGAATACAATGTAAGTTGTGTCATTAAAAGAATGTATAATCTTGAGGGGGAGTCATACATATAAATAATAAAGGAGTGAAGGAAGAAGGTGAGGGGCAGAGAATGAACTGAGTCTGGAAGTAACATGCCTCGAGATTACAAATTGGAACAGAAATGTCATGTTTTGTGAGGACTATAAATCAAAGGTCTCAAAATGGTAGGCCACAGACTGAATTCAGCCCACAAACGTGTTTGGTTTGGCCCACATCGTGTTTTAAAAATAAGAGACTTCCCATTTTTAAAAAAAGTCTGGATTTCCATCTTCTGAAAACTCAGAAGATCTGGCAACTGTCCTCATTGCCAACTGGCAAGCGTCAGCTGGAGCTGAGTGGAAGCTGCCTCCTTGGAGAGGGCCTCATTTCTTCAATTCACCACATTTCCCATCAGTCCCCCACCATCAGCCTTCACACCCCACACAGTTCACCTTCTCCACCTAATGAAAAGTGCTACATAAATGCAGCTTCCAGCCCTTCTTCTAGTAATCAGAGAGCCAATTTTAGGCCCTCGATTTCATCCCCCGCACCCTGCTACACACACACACACACACACACACACACACACACACACACACACGTTAACCCCATTTTTCTATATAGAAAATCTAGACCACAAGGACTCACCACCACCGTCAGTCATTGAAATATCCTTCCTGTAGGCACTTAAGTTTATGACCTCTGTGTGTTGATCCTATCCCTGCAGCACAGTCCGTGGGAGAGCCAGTCCATGAAAGTTCCTTCCCAGCAGTTTTACTGCCAGAGGCTTTAGAGGAGAAGCCACCCCTAAGAGTTTTGCTTCAGAACAGGGTTTAGGGATTGGGTACTATTACGTATAACTTCAAGTTTGAGTATCAGATTCTACCATTCTTCCATGAGCCCTTAGGGCATATTTAATCATCTAATCATTCTGAACTAGAGGAAAATTTGTAGTCTAGCTCACACATGCAGGAGGAATAGAAACTCATCTGTAGAAGACCAGGGATCCTGGCCCTAGCTTCACACCAGATTCCTAGCATTGAGAAAGCTCCTGCAGCTTGAGCTAACTGGTGAAATCCTAAGGAGGAACAGGTTTCCAGATAGATGTTGGTAATTAGTGATCATGATTAACAATAGCCCTATTTCATGTAGGCCTGGTGAAAGCTTGCTTGATTCTGTCAATAAACTCCCTGTTTTCTCTGTCAAGAGCCTCCAGTCAAAGCTCGGTATGGCCCATTAAGAGGTGTCCCTTCCAGCTAGCTAATCAGGAAATATATAAATCTATAAATATATAAATAAAAGACAAATATATAAATGTAAATCTAATTGATGAGTAAAGTTGTCATCTAACAGAGTGGGGCTTAGGTCAGAATAACATGAATTTCTAAGATCTCACTCTATAAAGAGGAAATAAGGAGCCAGAAGCACAGTGACTGGAAATTTAAAGTATCCATGCATTTAAAGGAGCAAGAAACAGTGTGCTAAAAAGGAAGTGCACAGAGCAGATTCCAGTGGAAAAGAGTCAGGTAGGGAAGCTTAGCAATGAAGACAAGCACAGTCCAAACTGACTGGAAGGGCAGGCAGCCACTGACTCTAAGTCAACACCTTAGAGTGGGGAAGGATTGAATGCCTGCCACTGAGGCCCAAACTAAGAGAATGGTCAAAATCTTTTGCCCATTTTAAAAGAGTTCTTTATGAGTTCTGGATCTAAGTCCTTTGTGAGACATGTATTTCAAGTATTTCTTTCTCCATCTGTAACTTGCCTTTTAATTATTTAACAGTATCTTTTGTTAAATAATTTTAATTTAATGAAATCCAATTTATCAACGTTTTCCTTTATGGTTTGTGCTTTCAGTGTTCTACAGAATCTGCTTAACCCAAGGTTATGAAGATTTTCTTTTAGGTTTATCTCTATAAATTTTATAGTTTTAGTTTTGTAAATATTGTGATGATTCATTTTAATTAATTTTGTATATGGTATGATACAAGGATCAAGAGTCCTTTTTTTCCATATGGATATTCAGTTGTTCCAGCACCTTTGCTGAAAAGACTATCATTTCTTCTCATGGCGTTAACAATCTTTGTGAAAAATCAACCAATAATATGTATGGGCCAACTTATGGACTCTCTATCCTAGTCCATTGATCTAGATTTGTGTCTTAATGCCAATGCCACGCTATCTTGAAATCTATAATTCTGTAAGTCTGGAAACTAGGTAGTATAATTCTCCAACTTCATTCTTGTTTTTAAAAAAATTGTTTTAGCTGTACTGCTTCTTTTGTCTTTCCATATAAATTTTAAAAATCACCTTGTCAATTTCTACAGAAAAACCTATTGGGATTTTAGTAGATTTTGTGTTGGATCTAACTTTGAAAGAAGTGACATCTTAACCATATGAAACCTCTAGTCCATGAACATAGTGTGTCTCTCCATTTATTAGATTTTCTTTAGTGTCTAAGCAATGTTTTCATAATTTTCTTTGTATAGGTCTTGCTTATATTTTGTTAAATTTATCCCTAAGTATTTTATATTTTCTATGTAATTGGCAATAATCTGGCCTTTCCCATTTCAATTCCAATTAAACATTGAAAATATTTGGAAGAACAACTGATTTTTTAATATTGTCCTTGTACCATGTGACTTTATTAAACTCAATCATTAGTCTGGTAAGGATTCTTTGGGGAGATTTCTTAGAATTTCTCTGCATACACAATCATGTTTTTTGTATATACAGACAGATATATGCCTTTTACTTCTATTTCCTGCTTTGTTGCACAGACTAAAAATTATAATAGATAGTAGAGCACGAATAGCAGGAGTAAGCATCCTTGTCTTGTTCCAGATGTTAGGGAAAAAGCATTCAGCTTTCTGATAATATGTATGATATTATGTTCCAGTTTACTGTAGATGACGTAGATCAGATTTAGGAAAGTTTATTCTATCCGTAATTGGTTGAGCCATTGTCTTTTTTAAAAAGTCATGAATATATGCCAGATTTTGTAGAAAGCTTTTTCTACACTTATTAAGATGATCATATAGTTTTTCATTTTTAATCTGTAACTATGATTAATTACATTGATTGATTTTGAATGTTAAATCAACCTTAAATTCTTGGTCCTTTTATATAGTATTGGGAATTAAATTCAATTTTCATTTCTTATACTGTCTTGGCCTGGTTTGGATATTGAGATAATATTGGCCTTGTAAAATAAGTTGATACATGTTTTTTCCTCAGCTTTCTAAAAGAGTATATGTGAAATTGGTAATATTTCTCCTTAAATAAGAAGCCATCTGGGCCTAGAATTCTCTTCTGGAGAAGGCTTTAGTGACTAATTCAATGTATTTAATAGATAAGGGCTATTCATATGACTTCAGTAAATGTCATAATATATGTTTTTCAAGGAATTTGTCGGTTTTATTTAAATTAGTAAATATGCTGGCACAAGTTGACCACAATATTTGTAGTTTGTCTCTATTATTTACCTATTTTCTTTTTATTGACTTTTGCTCTTATCTTTAACATATTCTTTTTTATAATTATTTTGTGTTAGTTATTATTTGTTTTTTGCTTTTGCTTTTTCTAGTTTCTTAAGGTGAAGTTTAGACCACAGATTTTAGACTTGTCTAATAAAAGCATTTAAAGACATACATTTCCCTCAAGGGGTGCTTTACTGTATCCCACAAATTTTAATGTTGGTTTCTATTTTGATTCAGTTCAAATTACTTTGTAATATTTCCTATGACTTCTTCTTTTACCTGTAGTTTATTTAGAACTATCTTGTCTAGTTTCCAAAGCTTCAGATTTGACAGGTAAACTTTTTGTGTTTGCTTCTAATTTAATTTCATAATAGTCATAGAATATCATTTCTATGATTTCATCCTTTAAAACTTTTTGATCATCTGGGTGCAATGGCTCACACCTATAATCCCAGCATTTTGGGAGACCAAGGCAGGAGAATCACTTGAGGCCAAAAGTTCAAGACCAGCCTGGGCAATGTAGCAAGATCCTTTCCCTAAAATAAAATACAAAAACGTTTAAAATAAATCGGTTCTACATGTTTTAAGGACACCATATCATCCATCTTGGTAATGGTTCACATGAAGTTAAAAAATTTGTATTCTGCTATTGTTAAGTGTTTTATAAACATCAATTAGGTGGTTGGTTTGATAGTGTTGCTCAAGTCTTCTATTATCCTTAGTGATTTTTTTTGTCTATTTTTTTCCCTTCAGTGATGGAGATGTGAGCCATAGAATCTTTCAGTGTAATTCATAAAGGTTTATGTTCTCTTCTTTTTTCAGGTCTTTTTTATTTTGTGTACTTTGAAGCATTGTTTTGGGTTGCATCAACATTTAGAATTATATTTTCCTGATGAATTCACCTCTCTGTAATTATGAAAAGATTCTCTTTATGCCTAATAATATTTCATGTTCTTATGTCTAATTTATATGATATTAATACAGCCATTTCATCTATTTGTTGTGCCTAATGTTTACATAGCATAAGTTTTTCCATCCTTTTATTCTTAACCTAACTGTATCTTTTCATTTAAAGTGAAGTTTTGTGCATGTGTGTTTGTGTATGTATATGTATTCTTTGTTGTTGTTGTTGTTGAGTTTTGCTTTTTTATCCAGAGAACTGTATTTTTATTAGAACATTTATATACTTTACATATATTGTAATTATTGATACAGTCATATTTATACCTATCATCTTGCTATTTACTATTTATCACATTTGTACTTATAATTTTTTTCTCTTCTTCTCAATCATTTAGATTAATATTATTAGCAGGATGTAAATATTTAACTTGTTTTATTATGAAACTAAACTGATATTTCCCCTTTTGTTTCATTAGGAGGACTGACTTCACACATGGGAAATGAGTGGCTTTACCTTACTCCTAGGCTATATGAAATTGTGAATTTTTTTTGGCCAAACTTTTTATTTAGTATTCTGTAGTTGTTTAACACACACTTAAATGGTCTTATGGGGGGAGGGGAAAGAGAAGGTTCTAGCAAATTCCCAAGGAAATGTCAGAAAGGCAAAATGCCCAGCATTATCCATTTGCTTTTTTGGGTTTACAGGGTGAATAACACTTTCCTCACATAGGCATCTGATTTCAGGTTTTTCATACAGAGAACATTGAGATTTCAGCTAGAAAACACCCTGAAATCTTATGAGTAGCATACCCCAACCACCCCCTAATAGCTAGCTTGTTTTGTATAGGCAGAACGATTCATCTTATGTTTTTGTGGAAGATCTTAGAATTGCTTGCCTCATTTACTGGGAAAAATCAGATAGGAAGTTGCCTTAGGGACACTTTTGCTTGGAAAGTTACAACACTAGTATAAGTCTTAACATATTTAACATTTGCTTGTTGAAAAGCAATGTCATAAAGTCAAATAAAATTAAACATGTTTTACTTTTTTCCTCACAAGAACAAAAAAATTATGGAGGGGAATTTAAGGTGATATTTTAAAAAGATAGCACAATTTTTCCTTTTAGTAGCCCTTGGGTAGTTATAACAGAATAGTTTCCATTTTTTGTTTGTTTCTTTGAGCTGGGATTTTGGTCCGAAGTTTTGTTTGTTTCTAGTATCTGCTTCTGCCTCCCCCTCTATCAGATCGGCTTCCTCTAGGGCCACCACCTCTTGGTGCTCCGCAGCTTGAACTGCTGTAGGAATCACGTGGAGGAGGGTACCCTCTTTCCATAGAAGGGGGAAGCCCTCTTTCTCGTCTGCCAACCCAATCATGACCACTTGAGTAGAGATCACTTCGGCTGCTTGAGTAACTGTCTCGACTTCCACCATGTCAGTCACTGTATGAGTGAGCTGCTACAATCATCATATCAACTGCTTCCACCGTAAGATTGCAGGAGGCCTCATGTAGGTGGAGCACTATGTGAGTTACCATAACTCTCATATGAATCTCTCTAGGAACTTCCACTTGGATGATGTGAATAGTCATGATCACAACCATATCCATCTCTATCACTGCAGCCTCTATATAATCACAGTAAGTATAATCTCTTGGTGGTGGTGCATAATTTCTTGCATCATGAGAGCTTGGGTAATCTCTGCTTGAATAGCTGTCTTTAGTAGAATACCCATCATCTCTTGGGGACAAATAAACCTCTCTATGAGAGGGCAGTGGTTCCCTTCAAGGTGGACCTCCATAATTATCCTTTCCACCTGATACAGGAGTTCTTCCTCCCATTCCACTGCTGCTTGGAAGTGGTCCTGAAGGTGTAGATCTCTTAGGAGGAGGACCCCCCTCCCCACTTCTTGGGGGTGGTCCTCTTTTTACTGGGAGTGGTCCCCTGGAAGAAATCATTTTAAAATTCATGGAATATTTACCATCATCCATGTGTCCTTCCAGTGAAGGAGGTCCCCTGGTTCCTCAACTTCCTCCTCTTCCATCTCTAAGACCTCTTGGAGGGCCTTGACTTCCTGGAGGTGGAGGCAGCCCACACCTACCACTTTCAAATGATGATTTGGTGGCTTGTTCCACCTTGATGGCTTTTCCATCTAATGACTTTCCATTCGTGTCTCTAGCTGCATCCTTAGTGTCTGCTGGGCTTTCAAAGGTGACAAAAGCAAATCCTCTCGATTTGTTGGTTTCACGGTCTTTCATCAAGAGTACTTCCACTGTTCATCCATATTTGCCAAATACTGCTTCAAGAGCTTTCTCATTTGTTTCTGTATTAAGCCCATCCATTAAGAGCTTTCCTGAGCAATCTTTTTTTTTTTTTTTTTTTGGCCGATGAGTCAGAGGGATGACAATGGGTTCAAGCTCCAAGGAGCTCTCCGGCAGGGGCTTCCTAGCAGCTTAGCACCAGTAGCGGCTGCCGGGTCCAAGGACCCAACTGTGAAGCTGCTGCTAGCGCTACTGCACAACGGTGAATTTTTAAACTCTTTCCTGAAAAGTAGAAAAGAAGTTATGTTTGAAGACTTACCCCTCTTTGTTCTCCCAAAAAGAGGGAAACTTTGGGCTCTATTTTTATAGCCTATTGGGGAAAGAAATTAAGCTACTGGAGGGCCGGGTATGGTGGCTCACGCTTATAACCCGAACACTTTGGGAAGGGAAAACTGGTGCTTCCCTTTCAGAAGTGTGAAGAGCTGAAACGTGACACCACAGAGAAGGAACCTTATCATAAGGGGCACTATTCAAGTGTGCAAGGGCTGTGTATTATGTTGTCTTTGCCAGCTGGTCACCCAGTCTTCCCACTGCCCTACCCACTTACCTCTGCCTATTCCCTCTGGATATGCTTCAGCTCTCATAATTGAAAACAGGCCTAGTAGGGTAGTGAGGGTAACCTCTTTTTGCTGAGGGCCGAACTTAGGGAACCTACAGGTAGGTTCATTGAGATTTCAAAGTATTTATATGCCTGATGGCTAAATATATTTAACAGAATAACACAGCAGAAAGATTGAAGTCGGGCTAACCTGGCCTTGAACCCTGGCTCTGTCCTTTACTATTATGTGCCTTTTCATCTAAGTTTCAAAGTAGTCATGAAGATTAAATAATACACATAAAGTATTGAGAATGGTGCCTGGTATATAGCAACTACTCCATAATTGTTAGCCTTTATGATTGCTTCTCTTTATATAGTGTTATGGATTGAATATTTGTAGCTCTTCAAAATACATATGTTGAAATCCTAACCCCCAGTGTGAGGATATTAGATGCTGGGGCCTTTGGGAGGTGATTAGACCATGAGGATGCAACCCTCACAAATGGTATTAGTGCCCTTACAAGACAGACCTCAGAGAGCTCCCTTGCCCCTTCCACCATGTGAGGACACAGGGAGAAGTCAGCAGTCTATGAACGAGGAAGCAGGCCCTTCCCAGACACCAAATCTGCCAGCTCCTTGATCTAGAACTCCCCAGCCTTCAGAACTGTGAGAAATAAATGCTGTTTAAGCCACCCAGCCTATGGTATTTTTATCATAGAAGCCTGAATGGACTAAGGCACAAAGAATCCATAAATTAGTAAGACTTTTATTTGGGATCTTTGTCATTCTTAATTATACCCCTACATTGACGGGAGAGTAAGAATTAAATGAGTAAATAAAAGCTGGTGTATTTGTTACACCATGTTTTACATGTATAAGTCATGGCATTGTTTGAAAAATGAGGAGATTTTCACATATATGGCATGACTATATAAGAGTAAATGACTTATAAATATAACGTGACTAAAATAAAATAAAAAGGCTAGTTTTCTTCTCTAGCCTTTTATATAATTATAAACCACATAAAATTGCCACATTCTCGTCCTGGAGAAGCATCATTTAAACCCAGGCAGAGTTTGGCAGACCATTCTAAGTTACTGTGTGGCAAACTGCTCCTACCTCAAAAGTTTAGTTTTTAAACTCTGGCACTCCAGCCTGTCCCTGCCTTTGGTCTTATTTGATATCCATTATCAGACAAATTACCAGACACTTATTTGTGGCTATTCTGACTCAAGCTTAAGTCTCCTCAGATCTTTTGAATATCAGTCTATATTGTTATTTATCATGACCTAAGGTTTTACCCAAATACAAAATCTATCACCGAGTGATTTCAGATTGCAGGCATTGGCTGCTCCCTTCCCCCAACTTTTCTTCCTATTTAAAGCTCTGCATCACCTAGTATTCCGAAAGTTCTGCCCTTATAGGTAGAGTTTTCAAGAATCTATAAAAGGTATACTTCTTTGAGGAGGAGGGTAAATTTTTTATTGAAGATTAACACACATACGAAGATAGAAAACTGCACAAATTCTAAGTGTACAGCTTTATAGCTTTTTACAAAATGAACACTTCTTTGTAACCTGTACCCAGATTAAGAAACAGTTGCAATCCCTCTCCTTTTTCCTATTGGAGACCTACTAGTTTAATTTGATCTGCTTCATATTAACTTTCCATAAATCAAATTGAACAATACTGATTTGTCTTTATCTGACTTCTTTGCTCAATACTATGTTTGTGAGATTCATTTATATTTCTGCAGATGGTTGTAGTTCACTTATTTCTGTTACTATATGTATTTCTTTACTTGATATAACAATTTATTTACACATATTATTAATGAGTATTTGGGTTGAATCTAGTCTTTTGGTTATTAGAAATGTCATAACACACTTGCTTAAGTCTTTTGGCAAATATCTAAACATTTCTGTTGCTTATGTACCTAGAAGTGAGATGGCTGGTTCATATGATTTGCAAATGTTTGGTTTTAATAGATACTGCCATCCAGTTTTTCAAAGTGGTTGCAATAATGTACCTACCACTATAGTGCATGAGAGTTCCAGGCACTCCATGTTCTTGCCAAAACTTGGTATTGCAGAGCACTTTTATTAGGTTGGTGCAAAAGTAATTGTGGTTTCTGCCATTAAAAGTAATGGCAAATAAATACAATTCCTCATAATAAATTTCCTCATTTATGCTATACAGCTCACCTGCCTCCCACTGTGCTGAGAGAGTTTTGGGCTTCCCAACCACACCTTCTAACCCGACATTCCCTGTGCTAATAACTATTTACATTAAAGTTAAATTCAACCCTCTGGTACTACCTGATATGCAGTATCATCAGTAAAGAAATGGTACTATACACTATATAATCTCCTCAGACTTCTCATCACTTTTCCTAACTTGGAGCTATTTGGTAGTTACAATCATAGATATGTAGTCACAGACACACATACACACACACACACACACACACACACATACACCCCTGGTGCTAGTAGGTGAATGTACAAATTTTATACACCTTTTATTTAAAAAAAAATGCTATATTAGATCCTGAAATATAAAGACCTCTTTAAAATGACTAAAAACAATGTGAATGGGAATAAGAGAGCAATATTAGAGACTTCTTCACAGCAAGAAGTATGACTTCAGTGCCATAATATTGGAAACATCATAGAGTGAAGATTAAAGTGTAATGCAAGTGTATGATATTGAGTCCCTCTAAGATCTGCTTCTTTTTTTTTTTTTTTTTTTTTTTTTTTTTTTTTTTTTTCTTTTTTTTTTTTTTTTTTTTTTTTTTTTTTTTTTTTTGAGACAGAGTTTCGCTCTTGTTACCCAGGCTGGAGTGCAATGGCGCGATCTCGGCTCACCGCAACCTCCGCCTCCTGGGTTCAGGCAATTCTCCTGCCTCAGCCTCCTCAGTAGCTGGGACTACAGGCACGCACCACCATGCCCAGCTGATTTTTTGTATTTTTAGTAGAGACGGGGTTTCACCTTGTTGACCAGGATGGTCTCGATCTCTTGACCTCGTGATCCACCCGCCTCGGCCTCCCAAAGTGCTGGGATTACAGGCTTGAGCCACCGCGCCCGGCCTAAGATCTGCTTCTTATTAAATTTACCCAAAAGAGAATCCACTCACGTACTTCTTCCTAAATGTAGTTCCTTTTACTAGAAAAGAGATCATATAAATTCTTAGGCATTCAATTTCCCACTAAAGCATTTCTCAGTGCTAAATTCAACTTTTTCCAAATGCAGAGAATAGATGAGACACTTCAAAGAAAGAACTTCAGGTAAGACATTGCATTTTCTTCAAAACCACCCTCATGTTCATGCATTCTTCATTACGTAAGTGTGTGAACACCAATTTAATACACATAGAATTATGAAGAATAAAGTGGAGGATTATAACGTTCCTGGTTTCAATAATTTATGGATTATAAGAAATAAGTAATAAATATGCATTAAAAATTTTTTTATTTGTAACCTCCAGCTTTTCTCTCTAAACAAAGACATTCTTAGTTTTTTATCTCTTTTGGATAAAGGACTTTATTGTTTACTTGAAACTCTATATTAACTACAGCAAAGCAATTTCAAATTATT
The DNA here is from genome assembly GCF_001604975.1 of Cebus imitator. Classification (NCBI taxonomy): domain Eukaryota; kingdom Metazoa; phylum Chordata; class Mammalia; order Primates; family Cebidae; genus Cebus; species Cebus imitator. The sequence goes on from NW_016107332.1 coordinate 3,050,104, forward strand.
CTCCCAGAAACAGATTTCTCCCTCAATTGAGAGATTTCCATCTATTACTTTGTGCACTATTATGTACTTTTTAAAATCTGGCTTGATTATATTCCCTTTTGTAAATAACCAAAGACTAGAGTTTAGTTTCTATGGAAATCAACCTCTCTCTCTCTCTCTCTCTCTCTCTCTTCCTCTTCACCCTGTCCCCCACTGCCACCACACACCCACACACACAAACACACACAAACACACACACACACACACACACACGCACATGCTGTGAAAGCTGGGAAAAATGAGCTGAATTCTCTATACAACTCAATATTCCAATTTGAATGTAAATTATAAACCTTGCACAAGGGATCAATTTTACCACCTGGAGTACAAGAATATATTCCTTAGCATTAATCCATGATTTTGGGAGCTAAGTTTGAGCTTACTTAAAATTATTTTCCCTTTGTCATTTTATGGGTTTTTTTTTTTGCCCTTAGTAAAGAAAAATACATTATACCATTAATTAAAATTAAATGCTTCTCTTGCAGATACCTATACGTCTATTAGACTCCTAAACTACCCTTTGTCGTTTTTAATAGACTTTTCCTAGACTTCATGTAACCATACATACACAAGTCACTCTATTCTTCTCTTGACTCATGCATTTAGGTCCTATTAACACTAATGGAATTTATATGCATTCACACTGAGGGAGAATAAGCCCCTTAAACACCTTTTTAATGGAACAGTTTTGTTTCTTTCCATTCCTCTTCACACTCATCTGTTTGGACTTTCTCTTACCAGTCTGTGCTTCCAAATAATATAGTTCTGATTTCTTTTTCAGCTCTTCTACTTTATTTTTTATTGAATTCCAGTGTTCAAGGTAGGACTTGACTTCCCCTCTTTTATTGATCATTCCTGGAAAAAGCAGCATGACTAAATCATTACTACTGTATTACATTTTCTGGTTTCAGAGTGAAATTCAGATGTTGCTTTCATTCCAATTCTTACTTTCCAGCAAATATATTTAATAAACAGTCTATTTTTTTTTATCCTCCTGAAGACTTAACTAGCCAGGAGCCAATTAAGATAATGAATATTTACCGAAGAGGCTAAAGATTTTTCCACATTAACATGCAAATAAATAGGCGTGTTTTCAGACTCTCCTACTTTATAATGTTTTTATTTGTTTATACTTTAGGGAGTTTTTTTTTTTTTTTTAAGTACCTATCACATAGGACCTCAGCAACATGTTCAAATTTAAAACAGTAACGTAACAGGAAAACAAACTATACCTTTGGGACCATAAATCTGCAGGAAATAAACCTCTAATGCATACACTAACAATCGTATTTTTGTTTAGCTCTCAGAAATGCATTACTCTTTATTGTTCTTAAACTAAATAATCTTTATCAAAAGACAGTTTTGTTTTTTCTTCTCCTGCTAAAGTGAGGGGCTGAATAAGACTGTGATGACCAAGTGCCTAGCAGAGTGCCGGACTCACAGCATTAATTTGAATCACGTGAAATTGCCATTTTGGTAGATCAAAAGCTCTTAAATAAGCTTTTAAAAAAAAACTGTTGAATACATCTGTTAAAAACATAAATAAGTGAATGAATAAAGTCTTTTTCAAGAGTAAAATTGTATTTTTAGTCTAGTTTCAAAAATTAAAAACATAGTCTAAGGTAGTTAAAACATACATTAAGCAATGGACTTTTCCCAGTCATTTAATGGAATAAAACTCTAAAGCTGACTAATCCCTGTTGTTTTCTAACTCATTTTGGGGGGTATAATAACAGAGTACAGCAAACCTAATATTAATTAACTGGCACTAAAGGTGAGCTTAAATTTATATTATAGAGAGATGATGTTCTGATATATTTGAGCATTTGGAAAATAAATTGATATATGAAAAATCTGATGGTATGTGTGGAAAGAATTGAGGATGAACATATGAAAAACTGAATAAGTAAATTCAAAAATTATGCAAGAAAGAAACCATAATTATCATATATTACTTAAGTGCTCAGTAAATAATATTCAGATATCACAACTATATAACTCTCTTGAGTTATTCCAAAATATTATCTAAAAATACAAATGTCAATACCAGTAGGAACAGTTCAAAACATTGAAGCAGATTATGGCTAGGAAGTATGAAAAGGCAAGGGGCAAATTTCTACTTTTAATTATGACATTTAGAACTTCAGGAAAACCCCTTGATCACATACCTCACAATATTATGAATTTCAGTGTAATTGAAGGAACTGGTGACGGGTTCCCATGGTCTGAACTGGATTCACCCCAGTTATGTCAATTTTACAACACTGCAACCCTATATTCTACCCAACTGAATTTTTTGACCCAATTTAGACTGTTATATGGGGTTTTACATCATTTGCATTTTAACTGCATGCAAATATTAATATGATTTTTTTAAACTTAGAAAAACTTGAATTTCCTATTGAACCTATCCAAATTTTATTCTTTTAAGCAATTAACTCCAAGTTGGAAGGTAAAGGTGATAGAGAGGAGGGGAACTCAGGCCACTCCTAGGTAACTTTAACTCGACTTCACAATCTTACCTTTTCTTCTCTGATTTCTCACTATTTCCAGCTACATTTTTCTCACAGCTGACTGGCAGGAGGGTATGGGGACACTTTAGTTGGTATGGCCAGCATGACCTGGATAGGAAAAGAATCATTTCAGTTTCTTAGTTTCCCTGCTGTAAGCCTCAATGCAACCTCATTATTTTAACATTAATTTTGCATTCATGCAATAAAATAACTTTTACTATATTGTAGGAATGTAAAAAGCATGAGAAGGTAATGCAATTCATGAAAACTTGCTTTGTATTCTCTGACTTTCAAAGTTAGAAAATTAAACTCTGGAAAGAATGTATCTACCCACCTTTTTCATGAATGTATTATCCATTATGTCTAATTTATTATGGGAATCAAGTGTCTTTATCAGGATGATTAATCTAATCAAATGGTTTTGAGCACATTCTGGAGCTGTGATGTCTACAATCCTTGCATACAAAGGTGAGCATTATAAATGATATATGGTATTTAGTAACTACTTAATCAGAAAAGCTTTTCAGTTCAATGCACTGTTATTTTGGAGTTAAAAGGAGATTATAATTAAACAATTATGATGACTTTTAACATTAGCCCCTTGCGGACTCAGGAGAGAAAGTTACCCGGATAGTGGGGCCAGAGCAGAAGCAAAATAAATCAAAACAACAAAACAGATTAGGTAATGTTTAAAAAAAAAAAAAAAAAAAAAAAAAACCTAAATGGGCCCTCCTTTAAAAATGTCTTCTCTGTTATTCAGAATTGGTAGCCCACCATGCCAGGTCCACTGGGCACTCCCTGGGGGTTAAAACCCACTAAGGCCCCAGAATAATACTGAACCCAGGTTCCAGTTGCAGATCCAAAGTGCTGGTACCTGGCATCCTCCAGTGGCTGCTTCCAGACCATTGTTCTAACTTGCTCATTCAAAAATCCCTTTTCTATGCGTCCCACACCATCTTTTTCTAACCATTTTCTCAGATAATAAGCAAAACATGGTGTAATTAGGAGCAATAAGCTATATAACAGTAGATTTAAACCTCAGATTCTCCACTTAAGTGTGTGGCCTTGGCAAATTATTTAACCTCTCAGTCTCAATTTCATCATCTGTAAAATGAGGGTAATTATAATGCCTGTTTCACAGATTTTCTGTGAACACTCAATGACTTATCACATGTAACATAACAGTGTCAAGTGTGTAGTAGGCATTTTGTAAATGCCAGCTGTTATTAAACAGGCTGAACTCAGTAGGTGCACTCCCTCTTCCCCCCCACCCCACACACACACACGCAGAGTCCCTTTAAACCCACTGTAAGATCTTGTTTCTTCCTTGGATGAAATCTTGGACCGATCCTATAACTTTTCAATAATTTTCAAAATTACTCCAATCATCTTCTATCCTGATAAATTATATTTGAATAATTAAAACACCCAGTAGTATTAAATCACTAGAATTTCCAACTTTTATCTAATTTAGGGATTTTCCTCTATCCCAGCTTGAAAACCTTTATACCTGAAAGGCTTCGTATCTTGGATTGGATGAGAGGTGATATGAAGGGTCAGCTTTTGCTCTCGGTCCTTCTTACTAACTAGCTTTACGCTATCTCCTAGCAGCCTTGTCAGCATCCCCTCCCCTTCCAAAGCCAGCACCAGGAGAAGCGGGTATTGTGGGAGCACTCTGAGCTCCGCAGCTGATTAGAGCTGGCACTTTCCCTTGCAGAGTGCTTTGGAAGTTTTATCAGAAGTTTACATTTTTTAAAGGACGGGGTCATTTTTCTCTGGCTTGTCACTAATTACCTCAATTCTAATCTCCTGGGCATTTCCCAGTCCACTCCGGCTTCTCTCTACTGGGGTTCCATCACCAGCCAAATGGCCCTCTCAGCAGCATGACTTTTAAGTTGGGTCCAAGAGTCCACTCCCCTATACCAAGCTCCAATGGTCTCTCTTGTTTCACAGGAAAACTCAAGCATCCTTGCCGTGCTTCAAGGTGTGGCTCTCCTTTTTTGTCTTCTCAATTGTGGGTCAGTATCATTAAACCAAGCAGCCTCAACTCCAGGGCACATGTATCAAGTTTCCAGGTGGAAAGAATCGTGTACAACCTGTGCAGGCCTTCTCCTTTCTCCAGTTCTGGAAGGACTGGTCAAGCACACCCCAAATCTCCCCAAGGAATCTTCTCTCCATCCATGTAGCATGTCCTGAAGAGGCAAATCAGCGCCTCCTCTGGCACCCAGTAGTGATTGGGCAGATACTGGCTTATTCTCAGTCTTTGGAGCCTCCGCCAAAACTGTGATGTAAAGTATTCCATCTTATATTTTGTTACATTTGTTTTTAACTACTGCTCACTTCCAAGCCACTCAGCACATTCACTGAGGTCTTTGCTAGATTAATCTTCTTTTTACATGCTGATGCCTTTTCATCAGGGAGGGATTTAATTTCTGTGAATTTAATTTTACATGCCTGTGGAGCGAGGGATATTGGGTAGTGAAAAGATAAATAACAATTTCAACAATGCCTGCAGTTCCATGGCCATTCTTCTCAGTGAATTTATAACCCTGTGTAAGCTCCAGCTGGAGTTGGGTCTGCTATTTCCTAGGACATATTCTGTTCCTGATATGCTCTTATACTATGAGCATCTCACCTTACTGTGCATGAGTCTATTATTTAAAAATATATGTTTTTCATACCTATAGCCCTTAAATGCAAGCCAAAATACATGTGGTTCTTAATGAAGAAACACTGTTCTTTTCTAAAGCTAGAGGGGAAACTGAAAATTCACTTGTATTAAAAAAAAAAAAAAAAAAAAAAATAAAAAAATAAAAAAAAAAAAAAAAAAAAAAAGGCCAGGCACCATGGCTCACGCCTGTAATCCCAGCACTTTGGGAGGCTGAGGTGGGCAGATCACTTGAGATCAGGAGTTGGAAACCAGCCTGGCCAACATGATGAAACCCTGTCTCTACTAAAAATACAAAAATTAGCTAGGAATGGTAGCAGGCACGTGTAATCCCAGCTACTCAGGAGCCTGAGACATGAGAATCGCTTGAACCCAGGAGGTGGAGGTTACAGTGGGCTGAGATTGCACCACTGCACTCCAGCCTGGGCAACAGAGGGAGACTCTGTCTTTGAAGGAGAAAAAAGACAAAGAGAGAGAGAGAATACAGGAATAGGGTCACCAGTTTGTCCTGGATTGCTCAGGAGTTTCCTAGTTTTAGCACTAAGAGTCCCATATCCTGGGAAGCTCCACAGTCCTGAGCAAACCAAAGTGGTTAATGACCCCACTAGTCGGGTCCAGCATGATAGTTAATTTTATGTGTCAGTTTGAGTGGATTAAGGGATACCTGGATACCTGGTAAAACATTATTTCTGGGTGTGTCTGTAAGGTTGCTTCTAGAAGCAATTAGCATTTGAATCAGGTTGCAGTGAGCTGAGATCATGCCACTGCACACCAGCCTGGGCGACAATGAGACTCCATCAAAAAAAAAGAAAGAGAAAGAAAGAAAGAACAGAGAGAGAGAGAGAGAGAGAGAGAAGGAGGGAACGAGAAAGAAAGAAAAAGAAGAAAGAAAGAGAGAGAAAGAGAAAAAGAAAGACAGAAGAAAGAAAGAAAGAAGAGAAAGAAAGAAAGAAGAAAGAAAAAGAAAGAAGAAAGAAAGAAAGAAAGAAAGAAAGAAAGAAAGAAAGAAAGAAAGAAAGAAAGAGAAAGAAAAGAAAAGAAAAAAAGAAAGGAAGGAAGGAAAGAAAGAGAGAGAAAGAGAAAGAGAAAGAAAGAAAGAAGGGAGAAAGAAAGAGAAACCAAGCTCACTCCATCCTTACCAAGTTGGGTGGGCATGGGCACCATCCAATCTATTCAGGGCCCAAATAGAAAAGAAAGTTGGAGAAAGAAAGGGCAAATTTGCTCTTACTTCTTGAGACATCTATCTCCTCCTGCCCTTGGGACATCTATCTTCTTCTGACCTTGCACATCAGAGCTCCTGATTCTCAGGCCTTAGGACTCCAGGGCTTACTCCAGCACTCCCTGCTTTCCAATCCTTTGGCCTCAGACTTGGAGTTCCACTGTTGGCTCCCCTGGTTCTCAGGCCTTTGGACTCAGACTGAATTACCCCACTGGCTTTCCTGGGTCTCCAGCTTGCAGATGGCATGTTTGGGACTTCTCAGCATCCATAATCACGTGAGTCAATTTCCATAATAAATCCCCTTTTATATATCTCTCTATATCCTATTAGTTCTGTTTCTCTGGAAAACTGACTAATACAATCCAGGCATCAGAAGGAGCAAAGGTTCTTGGAAAAGCGTGAGGCTGTGCCTGAACACCCCACAGCACAGGCTCCAGCTCTCCTCAATGTCACTCTCTCCCAGTTCTCTTCCTGTCTTTCCCACTGTTTTTGCCTGGGCTAAGCGAGGGAAAGAAAAATACGCCTTAGATGGCTTAAGTCAAAGTACTAAAAAGCCAGGTTACTAATATTTTATGCAAAGGTTTTTTAAAAAGGGATTTCTAGAACTTTTCACTGGGTGTTTCTCAAAGACTCTTTTATACCACAAGGAGGAAAAGGAAATGAACCACGAAAAGCAAAGTGGTCCGTCCTTAGCCACACAACAATTATGGGGAAGAGCTACAGTTTCCTGTTGTTGGCCTAGCCTGCTGAGCCATTTCTCTTGGTGAGTTACTTAAGCCTATCTGGGCTTCAGTTTGGTTTTGTTTGTTTTTTAATGCTTAACTTTTTAAAAAAGAACTGTTATATTTTCTGTGTAAGCCACTGGCTGATGATGAGGCTCACATAAGAAAAGTTTGGCAATACATGTGAAAAACCCCACTCAGACCTCCTTCCTCTAAGTCTCCAGGCCACTCGCACTGCCAGCTCATTTTGGCCTACGTGTATGCTTGTTCTCTCTATCCCAAACATTAAAACTTGTCTGTCCAAGATTCCTCAGCATTCGTTTCATTGAGAATGTCAAAAGAAAACCAAGTAATATGAAAAAAATAAAACACGAAAACCTCTTGGCTAATAGAAGAAGGTAAACGGGTCTCACTCTCCTCCTAGGCTGCATTGTGGGCTTCCCTTTAGAAAGAAGACCCTAGATTTTTCTGGTCTAGAAGAGTGGTATCTAATGGCAGGAGTATCACATCAGGTAGAATGTGATGGCAGGACCATTTGAGAACAGACAGAATTTTGGAGAGTTTCTTGAAATTGCACTAAGCCATCCATGACTGATTCCGTTAACTCATAGTTAACACTGAAGTGATAGAAAAAGGATTCAGAGTGAGAACTCAACTGATGGATCCTGGTGGTCAAATCGAGCAATGCAGGGGCATTTGTTCTATGTCTAACGTCTTTACATACTAGAATGATTTTCCAAAACTGTGGCCATTTTCAGGGACAGATATAACCAAAATCAAAAGAACAAAAATAGATAACGTGTTTTAAAATTAGAAGCATATATCTCAGCCAGGTGCAGTGGCTCACACCTGTAATGCCAGCACTTTAGGAGGCCAAGGCAGGCAGATCACTTGAGGTCAAGAGTTCGAGACCACCCTAGCCAACATGGTGAATCTCCATCTCTACTAAAAATACAAAAATTATCCAGGTGTGGTGGCTTACCCATGAAATTCCAGCTACTCAGGAAGCTGAGGCAGGAGAATCACTTGAACCCAGAAGGCAGTTGCAGTGAGCCGAGATTGCTCCACTGCACTCCAGCCTGGGCAACAGAGTGAGACTCCGCCTCAAAAAAATAAAATAAAATAAATTTTAAAATATGTGTCTGAAGTTTTCACTTGAAAAGCTAAGCTGCAGCCAGGTTGAGAGTATTAATGCATAATACTGATGTCAGCAGGCATTATTTAATCAGTGATAATGATGGAGATAGGGTCTGTTTAAAAGACCGCAATCACCTTTATAAGCTGCTGGTTATTCTTCATTTGTCATATAGTTCTATCCTGTATAGAGAACTGTCGGGAGATCAGAGAAAGCTGGAGGATGGAGAAATTGGGGGATATGTTCTGCATCCTTTCCTATCCAACTCACTCTTTCTCTCTGCCAGGCTCTGGTTTGAAATGACTGTGTTACTCTATGTAGGGCCAGAGTTCATGTTGGATGGGCTTTGTGGCATGGCTACAGTTCTCATCAGCTTTCAGTAAAGTCATTTCCTCTCCACTTGCCACTTCAGGCCTCATGGTTCTAACAGCTTCCCTCTGATGCTAGTCCTTAGGTAGTCACCATTTCTTATTGGCTCGTAACCATACCCAGCCTTTGTGAATAGTCTCTCCATCAAACTCATTTCAATTGACCCCTTTAATTGTATTATCTGCTTCCTGCAAGGACACTGACGGATACATTACAGATGATAAAATGGAGAATTGAGGATATTTCTAGACTATACAGACATAAAAGAAAATATAAAAAGACTTTTATCTGAGATTTTTACATAATTAGAGTATTTCATCCTTTTCCATGTGGACAGTGCAAGAATCAACTTCATTCAAAGTAGTTTCTTCATTTTCCCCAGTTTTTTTTTTTTAATCCAGGTTATTTTAAAAATCGTAATTATAGTATTAATTCTTTAACTATCCTCCAAAAGATTGTTCACCTCTTGGAGGTATTTGAAAGATTTTTGTATAATGCCAAAAGAGAACATTACAGTTTTTCATGTAATATGTCCCTGGTTCAGCTGGGCGTGGTGGTTCACGCCTGTAATCCCAGCACTTTGGGAGGCCAAGCCGGGTGGATCACCTGAGTCGGGACTTCGAGACCAGTCTGACCAACATGGAGAAACCCCATCTCTATTAAAAATACAAAATTAGCTGGGTGTGGTGGCGCATTCCCGTCATCCCGGCTACTCGGAAGGCTGAGGCAGGAGAATCGCCTGAACCGGGAGGTGGAGGCGGTAGTGAGCCAAGATTGCGCCACTGCACTCCAGCCCGAACGACAAGAGCGAAACTCTAGCTCAAAAATAAATAAATAAGTCAGTCCCCGGTTCACTCCCAGGGGTGCCAAAACCTGGGAATGAACTGGGGACTTATAACATGAAAAAATGTTGCTAAAATATATATGAAGTCATCTAGCTTTTTCCCAAAGCACAGCAAAAAGATGAGCATAAATTCAGGGATACTGGAGGTGCTGACGAAATCAAATGAAAACTCTAGATTCTAAATGAAAAAAAATCGCTACAAAAAAAGACTGAAAATCATTAGACAATAGATGTAATACCAAGCAAAAGCAGCCATAATCCCACTCTGTTTAATAGATCTTTAATTTTATAAAGGTCCCTGCAGTTTAGAAAATGTTTCCATATATGTAGAGGTTTGCTAATTGCCTCCCATGTGCAATTCTTCCCCTTTGCCTTGGGAACAGAAGTAGAACTCTGCATTTTAGTAGAGCATATAGCCACCAAGCCAACAGACTACATTCCCTAGCCTCCCTTGCAGTTAGTTGTAGCCAGGTAGCAGAGTTCTGACAAATGAGATCTGAGTGAGGTTGGTGGGTCATACAGCAAGTCTCCTTAAGAGAAGTGCTATTCTTCCCTTTCCCTCGTTTTTGTTGGCTGGAATACAGACAGGATGCCTTGAGCTTAGACCAGATGCTCTGAACCACAAGCAGCATGCGGATGGTATAGCAGCAGCATAGAAACGGCCTGGGTCACTGATGATGGTGGAATTGTCATACCGCCCCTGAGTAACCCACCTCCAGACTCTGTTCATGTAAAAGAAAAATAAATTTCTATCACGTTTAAATCACTCTTAATTTGTATTTTTAAAATCATATAAAGCCAATTGTAATCCTGAGCTATATAATTTATATTATTTTATCTAATTGTAAACTAAATTAAATTGTGTGAGGGCAGAAGTCATGTATTTCTTCACTGCTAAACCCGCACAGTGCCAGCACAAAGTAGGCACACACGAAATCATTTCTCTAATTAAGTGAATAAACGAATGTTCCATAAAAACTCCTTTAAAAAGGCCGGGCGCGGTGGCTCAAGCCTGTAATCCCAGCACTGTGGGAGGCCGAGGCGGGTTGATCACGAGGTCAAGAGATCGAGACCATCCTGGTCAACATGGTGAAACCCCGTCTCTACTAAAAATACAAAAAATTAGCTGGGCCTGGTGGCGCGTGCCTGTAATCCCAGCA
>NW_016107332.1:3060902-3074383 GCF_001604975.1 Cebus imitator
AATGTTTTCCAAATGTGAACAGTAATAATAGGAGTACTTTTTAAAAAGGAAGCATAGCACTGAGGATAAATGTGCAGGCTCTGGAACCACTCTGCCTGGCTCCAGTCGTTACTCTGATAGTTACCAGCTGTAGATTGGAAAACTTCACTTAATTTCTCCCCATAATATGTAAATAGAGAAAATATCAATATCTACCTAATAGAGCTTTTATAAGAGTTAAGTGAGTTAATATATTTTAAACCTTAAAATAAATACTGGCATTAGCAAGCACTCAACAAATATTAACTAGTAGGAAGTACATATACAGCTGATTTTCATTACTCACACAGTCTGTATTTGCAAATTCACCTCCTCACTAAAACGTTTTTGAACCCCAACAATCAATGCTTATGGGCTTCTGGTGATTCATAGAGCAGTGAAAATTTTGAGTCGTCCAATGCACTCTTTCCCCACTGAGTTGAACAAGGTGACACCCTCCATTTTTCAGCTTTCATACTGTAAACAAGTAGCCTTTTCTCAGTCTATTTAGTTTTTACATTTTTGTGCTTTTTGTTGGTGGCTTCACTGTTTAAAATGGTCCCCAACTGTACTGCTGAAGTGCTTTCCAAAAGCACAAGAAGGCTGTCATGCACCTCACAAAGAAAATACTCAGGAAAGGGAAGCTTTGTTCTCTCATGCGTTACAGGTCTGCTGGTCATACATTCAATGTTAGTAATTCCACAATACATATTAAATAAGGTATCTTTAAACAGAAATACAGATAAACTTGGCTATATATTGATCAATTGACAAAAATGATTAGAGACTCACAGAAATCTAACCCTATATTTCCCTTAGGTTCACTATTCACTAATTCAAAATTGGCAGTAACATTATAGAACATAAACTACTAACAATAATGAGAATTGACTTTGTGTGTGTGTGCATGCATGTGAGAGTGTGGGTGTGTGTGTGTGTGTGTACATAAAACAATAAGTACTTTCTTGGCGGGGCACAGTAGCTCAGGCCTGTAATCCCCAGCACTTTGGGAGGCCAAGGTGTGTGGATCACTTGAGGTCAGGAGTTCAAGACCAGCCTGGCCAACACAATGAAACCCCATCTCTACTAAAAATACAAAAATTAGCCAGTGTGGTGACTCATGCCTGTAGTCCCAGCTACTTGGGAGGCTGAGGCAGAAGAACTGCTCGAACCCAGGAGGTGGAGGTTTCAGTGAGCTGAGATTGCACCACTGTACTCCAGCCTGGGCCACAGAACTCAATTCCGTCTCCAAAAAATTAATTAATTAATTAAAAAGTACTTTCTTTCCTAGGACCAATTTATGGCTAGCTTTGATTTATGTTTTTGTTACATGAATCTTTAAGAGGAGGACTTGGTGATCCTTTCCATGGGGAGAAGAATTTCTAGATGGACTTGGAGGGCTAATAACACAAAGGACAAAATTGCAAAGCCAAAATGAATTTTTAGTTAACAACAACAAAATCAACAGGCAGTTGATCCAGAGGATTAGCTGGCGGGCTGAAGTGACAACAAGGAATTCCTGAATGAAAGTGTTTGTGCTATTTTAAACTTCTGTCAAGTTACTCAACTAACATAAGACTACATGGGAAGTATATTAACAATACAATTCACCTGCACACTAAAACATATTTGAACCCCAACAATCAATATCTAGCCCTGTCTATATCTAGCCCTGTAGTGGATAGGAGTCAAGTTCTAGACTTGACAGTGTAGACTAGAGGCAAGGTGAGTTGGGGTGATCCCTGGAAAAGAGAAGGCAGAGCAGAAAACTCATATTTGCTGTTACAGTTATATATTAAATAAAACTCTTAATAAAGTAGGTGATGTATTCCTCAAAATTAAAAAGACAATTTTGTTGTTCAGCAGCATTGGCTTTGGAATCAACAGACCTAGGTGTGAATCTCAGCTCCACTATTTCCTAATTTTGAGGTCCTGGGCAAGCCAGTCAACTTTGGTTTTCTTTTTCGTTGTTGTTGTTGTTGTTGTTTTTGACAGAGTCTCATTCTGTTACCCAGGCTGGAGTGCAGCGATGTGATCTCGGCTCACTGCAACCTCCACCTCCTGGGTTCAAGTGATTCTCCTGCCTTAGCCTCCAAAATAGCTGGGACTACAGGCATGCACTACCACACCAGGCTAATTTTGGCATTTTTAGTAGGGACGGGGTTTCACCATGTTGGCCATACTGGTCTCGACCTGAAGTAATCCACCTGACTCAGCCTCCCAAAGTGCTGGGACTACAGGCATGAGTCATCATGCCTAGCCAAAAGTGGTTTTCTTATTGATAAAATCAGGAACTAATACCTACCTCAAAATATTGTTTATGTGTTTCAATGTAGTATGTGTATGGCAAATATCATACAACTAGCCATATAGCCGGTTCTCAGTAAGCAGCAATAAGTATATATAATCCTAGGCTTTGTCTTTCTTTTCAGTAGAAAAGGAATCCTTAGTTTATATGTATACCAAGATGTGCTTATTTTAGCAAATATTTTAATATGCTTTGAAAATAACCTAAGTATTTGGTGTGTTTCATCTCAATTACAATAATCATATCAATATTCAATCTCTGCAATTCTTGTTGTTTTTTTTTTGTTTTTGTTTTTTACTTTAAGTTCTGGGGTAGATGTACAGAACATGCAGGTTTGTCGCATAGGCATACATGTGCCATGAGGGTTTGCTGCACCTGTCCATCCACCATCTAGGTTTTAAGCCCTGCATATTTGTCCTAATAGTCTCCCTCCCCTTGCCTCCCACCCCTTGACAGGCCCTGGTGTGTGACGTTCCCCTCTCTGTGTCCATGCGTTTTCATTGTTCAGCTCCCACTTATGAGTGAGAACATGTGGTGTTTGGTTTTCTGTTCCTGTGTTAATTTGCTGAGAACGATGCTTTCCAGCTTCATCCATGTCCCTGCGTAGGACATGAACTCATTATTTTTCATAGTTGCATAGTATTCCATTGTGTATATGTGCCACATTTTCTTTATCCAGTCTATTGCTGATGGGCATTTGGGTTGGTTCCAAGTCTTTACTATTGTAAATAGTGCTGCAATAAGCATACGTATCAATCTCTGCACTTCTTAATGCCTGAGAAATGTGGCAGGGAAAACAAAAAAAAACTTATTTTAAGGATTTTTAATTACAGAAATTTGGAAGTCAGCTCAGAACATCTTCTTCTAGAGACCTTTCATTAAGGAAAGCATAATTTTATCACTGAGACCCAGGTTGATATTTAGAGATTAGACATCTAATCACAATGGATTGACACATTTATTCATTCATTCATTCATTTATCACTTGTTGAGAATACAATAAATGCCAGATTCTGTCCAATGCCCTGGGAATTTAGCTATGAGCAGCATATGTATAGTTCCTGCCTTGTGGTCTTGGGAGAAGGGGAGGAAAATAAAAGAATAAAACAATTACACAAACAACTGTCTAATTATCAAAATGATACACCTCAAGAAGTGTTACATCAGGATACATGTGATCCAGTCTCAGCATTCTTTCAAAGAAATAATGAGTAATTATTTCAGGAACTAACGAGCCATTCCAGGAACTAATGAGTAAGTCCAAGAACTAATGAGTAATTTTAGCATAACAATGGGAAGGACATATTTCTCCTTCAGCGACACTTTCAAAAATTCCCTCTCCTCTCTTACTTGCCTCACTCGTCAGAGCCACAGAACATCTCATCCCCTATCCTGAGGCCACATTGGTTTAATTTCTATTTCGTTCCCATTTTCCACTTCCCTGGTTTCTTCCCCATTCCCATTCCACTCCCCTCTCCAACAATATCCCCAAATCCTCCCTGGAGGTGTAAGAGTGGAATAAACAAAGCAGCACACTTTTTACAAGTTGTGAGGAAAAGGCCAGGAATATCCTCTGATATTAATTTTTATTACTGTGCAGAAGAAAAACTACAGTGTTTAATAGAAGCATTCAATAGGAAAGCCCAACTAGTCTGGTAAAAATAGAGAAAAGTCCCTGGGAAAAATGACATTTAAGTTGAGACTGGAAGAAGAAGCAGTTCGTGGAGAGAGGGAAGAAGAGGACGTGAATGAGATAGAAAAGAGCATGGCATTGGTGGAACACAGAGAAGGTCAGCATGGTCAGGGCAGAGCAGGGAGAAAGAAGTTTCCCTCATTTGGTAAATGAGGGTGGATTGGCAGGGAGGGGCCAGATCATGCAGGGTTTTATGTTAAAAGCAACAGGAAGCCACTGAAGAATACTTATTTTGTATTTATGAATATAATTATTGTTTACATTTTCAGGTCAAGTTTTATGAATGTTTTTGGTAACACTGGTTTTTTAAAGCCAAGAATATTACTCTGAACTTCTCTCATCCACTATCATAACATACCCACCAAAGCTTTTTATTTTGAAATGAGAATGATCCATGTACATTAGTCTTTAAATTTCACTTTTCTTTAAAGTGAAAATCACATAGAAAAAGTGACTATATCCTGCAAGTATGCACAAACGTATTCCAGTGTGAATTGCTATAGACCATGCGCTGAAACACCCCAAACAAGGTTATTCCAGGAAATATCGCATCGTTATAGCTCAAAACGTAGCTCTCCTTGATTATATTATGAAACCCAAAATGGACTTCTGACACAGGTTCATTTTCAAACGTTCAAATGCATACATTTTTATCTTCTCTATGCTTTTAACAAAGATTCCTTCTCTCTGTGTTCACAGTGAATGACCGTGTTCAGCAGGAAAGAAACCAGTCTCTCATACCATTCTTTTCCTAAACACCTGGTTACTCAGTTTTAACAAGGTGACTGGTTTCCACCATAACTCTGCTATTTTTCCACTTGGCTGAGTCCCTCTGGACCTTAAAGTAAAAATCTATGTAACACTAGCTTTCCTACTAACACTATATGGGTTCTACCTACATCATGCCACTAATTTATGGGGGATACTGTGAATAATGCAAACAGAGATTCCTTCCTGTGCTCTTTCTTTTGAATCTCTGTGAGATGGACCAAAAGACAATATTATTCAGTTCTTTCATGTTCTACATCAACTAATATTTCACTGATTTATAAGCACAGGTAAAACTCTTTCATCTGCTGCTGGCTCCTTTCCTAGTTTATTGTGTATTTGAAGTAACCATAAAGCGAAAAGATTTGCCAAGTTGGCTTATTTATAGGATTAGAATAATGGTTGCCATTTACCTTTCAGACCAAAGTTCTTTCAAATATAACTAGAAGGAGGTCATTCCACAGTTGCAATTACCCTTCCAAATGCTATAGAAATGCAAGGGAAGAATGGTCGTCACATCAAACCCCCAGGTTGCATACTTTATATGCAGCAGTAAGGATGTACCTGGTGCTTACTGAGACCATTCCTAGTTTGAGAGCAGATGGACTATAAACACCAGGTAAACAATACTGGCTTTCATCATTTTTAATTAAATGGAGAACTTAGAAGTTGACCACAAAGTTCTCCTTCCTACCTGGCTGTGGGGGAACAATATTACATGCATTGAGGTTTTAAAAGACAAGTATCATTCTTAGACCCAGGTGAATGGACCCTTGTCCTAAGCCCCATGCTGTAGAGGGCCCCCCTCTTCCCCATGTTGCAAGTAGTCTCCTGTGCCCACTCAGAGGCTACACCCCCCACCCTTCTGGACCATTTCTGAATTCCAGGACCCCAGAATTCCTTGCCCAAATAGTCCTCAGCCTACTTCCAGAGTTTCTAGACCTAAGGGTGATCCAGTGGCAGCTGTCAGAGAGGAAGTGTGGTTGGAGCCTGGGTAAGGAACTGGGGTGTCCACACATGCACAGGAAGCCCCTTGCCATGTAAGACACAGCCAGCCATGGAGGAGAAAGGGCCCAGCTCTCTGCATGCCTCTGTGCTCTGGTAGGAAACTCCAGGTTAGGAGAAAGAACATCTCTTATTGAACGATTTGTTCACTTATAGCTTGGAAATATTTAGATATATGATTTGTGGGCCTCTATTGATATTCTTGCCCCAAATCTCCCAATTGTGAAGAGTAGCCTTTAGAAGACTATATTGAGTTCGAGACATCAGTGACTAATAGTAATTTGGGAAACTTTATATTCTTTTCTAAACATAAATCACTAGAACTGTAATACAAAAGATGTGATGAGGAAGGGGGAGTGGGGCTCCACTACTTAGATCAAACAGTAGATTCAACCTCTTAAGTTGTGCTCTTTGTACATTAAGCACGAGGAGCCGGATAGAACATTCTTCTCTCTACCACAAGAATTCCATCTGTAGAACAGAGGCTCCCAGGCTGCCAGCTGCTCTTCGCTCCTCTGTCGTAAGAATGCAGCTGAGGTTGAAAACTTGTCACCAAGTTGGAGCCAATATCCACCTGTCCCTCTTGTCAGTCTCTTTCTATAAAGTCTTCCTGGGATTTAAAAACTAAAGCCATAAAAATGGAATTTGCCTTGACTCTTTCTAGAACAACCATATACCATGCATCATGTGTCCCACAATGACGGTATCTCTTAAAAATCGTGATATTTAAATAAAATAACAGCTGTGCAGTACTATGAACAGCTATGACAGATATTCTTAGAAATTGTTTGCTTATTCAAATTCCCGTGTGTGGGTTTTATTTTTCAAACAAACCAAAAAAGAGAGAAAGAATAACAAAAGGAGGGGTGTTCACAGTTATAATTTATATAAAATCATGTCAAAATATTTTCTACTTCTCAAAGACAAAAAGCTAACATATATATCATAAGAGTAGTCTCTTTTCTACAGTAGGAAAAACAATGCTGCTATATAATAGGCATGTCAATAGCCCATTAATACCTATTATATTTGAAAATACATAAATCCTTAATGGCTTTTGCTTAAATTTGGAAATTATATATAAGAGCACATCTCTCTTTCCATCAGATCATTACTAGGAAGACATGATTATGACACATATTTTTAAAATTTTATTTGCAAGAAAAGTATTGTAAAGATATCTTATGTAATCTCAAATTTTGTCTCTAAAATCAGAGGGGTGTAGCTAAACACATAAAGCAAAATTCCTTTGGGATCTGAAAGTGTCACTGGGAGGAAGAGAGTCAGCCTGGCTCCAGCTCTGGATGGATGTGCAGTGCTGCTCTGCAGCAAACAGGACGGGCAATTTGAGTTTGCAGCTGGGCCAAGACTGGGGTATGGTGAGCAATAGTCATCTACACATTTTGGAGCACTATGCTTGTTCCATGACTGCCTTTGTTGCAAGCAAAAATAGTTATCTGTTCAAGCCCTTTCAATGAAGAATTCAAAAGAAAAAGAGAAAGAAAATTGACTTCTGGACTTCCTAGGGCCACACGGCTCTTATTTAGGAACCAGAGGGGGATATCAAGTGAGGTATTTTGTATCTTATTAATTATAATCATACATAAATGAATTTCCTTTTTTTTTTTTTTTTTTTTTTAAGGTAGAGTCTCACTCTGTCACCCACGCTGGAGTACAGTGCCTCGATCTCAGTTCACTGCAACCTCTGCCTCCCCGGCTCAGGTGATTATCCTGTCTCAGCCTCCTGAGTAGCTGGAATTACAGGTACCCACCACCATGCCTGGCTATTTTTCTATTTTTAGTAGAGAGGGGGTTTCACCATGTTGACCAGGTAATCCATTCACCTCAGCCTCCCAACGTGCTGGGATTATAGGTGTGGGCCACTGCGCCCAGCCATAAATTGATTTCCTAACGGACAGTTTTTTATACCTATTGAAAATGCTCAATCCAGATATACAAAAGATAGTGTACCATGCCACTGGAATGAATAAAATATAAGAGAATAATAAGAGCCAAAAGCCAGGCACAGTGGTTCGTGCCTGTAATTCTAGCACTTTGAGAGGCCAAAGCGGGCAGGTCACTTGAGCTCAGGATTTTGAAACCAGCCTGGGCAACATAGCAAGACCCAAGACCTTGTCTCTAACAACAACAACAACAAATTAAAAACTTAGCTGGGCATGGTGGCATGCACCTATAGTCCCAGCTACTCGGAGGGCTGAAACAGGAGGATCACTTGAGCCCAGAAGGTTGAGGCTACAGTGAGCTGTGTTCATGCCTCTGCACTCCAGCCTGGGAGACAGAGTAAGACTCTGTCTCAAACAAAACAAAAAAAGAGTCAAAAGAGACTCTACAGGAATATATATCACAGAATTAATATTACACAGAGTAATGGGAAACCAATATTTAACAGTCAACCATGCTCCCCGCTATGTACAGTCAAATCTTTAAAGATGGTATCCAATTAACAGATTCTGATTACGCTAGAGAGAATGACTGAATAATGATATTTATCCAATCTGTATATACACTGATCTTTAAAGATATTTCTAATTTTAAGTTTTAAAAAGTAAAACATATATTTCTATATTTGAGAGCTTAAAAGTGGATATGCCTTAGGGAAACATACTGCAGGCTTACAGAGCCTCCTGAGCATATATCTTGTCCTGCTGACACTGAGATCGGAAAATAAGTGAAAGCAATTCCCTTCATTGGCTCAATGTAGCTTAGTTATTCTTGAAACAGAGCTTATCAACAGGAAATCGGCTAGGAAAGTCACTTTTCAGTTCTCAACATTTCAATCGTGGAAGGTGACACAAATGTAACAGGCTGAGATTTCCTCACTCCCTAATTTGCTTTCCCTCATGCATGCTACTGTTTCCTTTGGAGAGGAAGGAGCAACTGGAAGCCAGCAGCTGAAGGTTTGCTCCTTTCTGTTACTCCCTTCACTTCACACTCCTCACTTCACCATCTCCTTCACTTTTAATGCTGTGAAGTTCCAATATAAAACCTAAACCTGTGGTAGCCCTTTCTAAACCAGAACTCACAGCTCCACTTGGCAAGGCACCACATCTACTTTTAAAATATACACCGTACCCAGGCACAATGTGGGCACTCAGCACCGAACATACGTGTCAAACGGTAATAACTTCAACATTTGCTCACCATAACCTCGGCATATGTTCAAATAATATGGGCTACTAAAATTTCATTACACATGTACTTTCCTGCTACCTCTTCTACACAGAAAGCTCATTCAACTTTAAGTCCCAGCAGCACTGAAACATGTTTATTTATAAGATTATTTTCCAGTTTGGGTGGAGAGCCAATTTATACACTTACAATAATTTCAATAAATAAGTAGGCTGTATCCTTCCTATCACAGTCTTCATTGTATGTCTGTTATCATATACAGCAAGACTATTTTCTTAATGTTGACTGTGCCACGTGTGAGTTTGTGTGAATCAATAGATATAGATGCAGATAGCTGTCATTCATTAAATGCTTACTCTATGCCAGGCAATCTGCTAATCACTCCACTCATTTGTTTAACAAATAGTTATTGAACACCTCTGATGTGTCAGACACTGGATTAGATACTAAGAACATAGGAGCTAAAAAGACAAATATAGCCTGGTCCTCATGAAGCTTCTAGTCTAGTAAAGAAGACAAACTTTAAAAAAAAAAAATTATAGCAAGGAATCTAACCAGCCCAAGGGTTTGACACTGGTAAAGCAGCATCTTTGCAACCCGGGAGATAGTATAGCAGGTAAAAAGTGGGTGCAGAATGTTCCTGTTACAGGAAATGACACATTAAAGTATGCAGTGGGTTTGAAAAGGTAAAAAGAACTCGAGGGGAAGGGGAAAAGTGGTTAATGGTGACACCGGAGGAGTGGCAGTGGCAAGGTCAGACGGGTCACTTTAAACACTTTAAGGAATTTTGGCTTTACCCTGAAGACAATGGGAAGGTGCTGAGGGGATGTAAGCAAGGCAGTATCACCATCAGATCCGCATCTTGTAAGAGTCCTCTTTCCTTAGTATGAAGCAAGGAGCAGAGTCAGAGAGGGCAATTAGAAGCCACTGCATGAATCCAGGCTGGAGATAATGATGAACTACACTAAAGTGCAAAAGTGAGGAGGAACAAAAGGAATGGATGCAAGAAAATGGATGTGGTGATGTCATAGGACTTGAAGACAGATTGAACTTACAGGAGAGAAGGGATCAAGGTCTCAACAATTGCCCTGTAGTTGTAATTGTGGTAGACAGCCAAGCCAGGTTATTCTTCTGGGAACACAGCAAACATTTTCTTTATTGTTTATTGTTTATTTACTGTCGTGCCTTGATTATCTTAGTTCTCCATGTGGATGATATATACACCTAGGATACCTACAATAAGAAAGACTCGAAGCACTTTTCAATTAATAGGCAAGCACTATCTCCATTTCACACATAGAAAAAAACATAGTTTATACAAAAGGACTATTTGTACTTCATTCCTTGGCTCCATCTGAATCTTTTTTGAAGACCATGAATAGAAATTGAGACCCTGTTTCTAAATGAGTATGTTTTCCTAACACTCTACCACTTTATCATTCAAATTGTTTTGTTTTGATTCTCAGGCACTCTAGGTTCTGTCAATTTGGGAATATTACCAGGAATCCTAAAAATTTATGATTTTAGAGTCCAATAAGCAGACTCTTAAAATTTATTTAGTTGCTTAGTGATTATGCTCAGCAACATAAAAGCTAAAATTGACAAGAAGCCAGCAGAGCTATTTCAAAAATCAGTAAACTCCATTCCAATAACTTTCTGTCAACGTCTAAAACGTGAAAGTCAGACCTATAAGACCCAGTAAAGGATCAGTGAGAACAAGATTGAACACAACCCAAAATGCACATTTATTAACAGGATACGGTACCTATTTTATGAAGTGAGTATTCTACCTTTTCTAAAAATATATAAAAAGCCACGGTTAAGATGGCTTCATGATGTCTATTGTCACTGGTAGTGATATAATTATAAGACTCTACATACTTTGGAAACTCCCCAGAATTAAGTCCCTGTCTTATATGAGATAAAAAAGATGTATGTGGAGAGAAGACATCTGGTTAATGCTTTCTCTTATTCTACAAATAATTCCCAAAATAGTACAATGCTGATTCTTCACTTACTTACCCAGTGGAAACAAGAAAGAATTAAAATTTAGGACAATGTCATCCACGTGGCATACACACAGAAAAAAAACAAACCAAACAAAGTAAGTAATTGTAGTGCTGTTTCAAGAGGACAATATATAAAAACAGATTGTCTAAGAAACTGACTATCTGGGGAAAAAATGGATATGATTCAAAGCTAACCATGAATATAGTAGAGTATGGAATTAGCAAGTTGAAATATCTAGCAGAAACGTATACAGACACAAACAGCTATGTATTCTCACTGTCCTGAAACACTACAGGATTAAACTTATCCTTGTATTACCTACTTTTTAACAGAAGTGCATAACCTTTTGTTCCTATGTTATCATTTCACAAATGTGACAATGTATCAATTATTCTTAGAACAAACTTAAAAAAGATTGTCTCTGGTGGATTTTATGTGGGTGGAAAGAGCAAAGGTCAAGATGAGCTGCATCAACAGAACAGAGATCACCATTCTAATCAACAGGGTGCTATTGTGCATCTCATACACTACGGTTCAGAAAACATACATTTTTTGAGACAGGGCCTCACTCTGTCACCCATTCTGGAGTACAGTGGCACAATTTTGGCTCACTGCAGCCTCAACCTCCTCAAGTGCAAGTGATCCTTCTGCCTCAGTCTCCCAGGTAGCTAGGACTACAGGTGCACATCACCATGAGCAGCTAATTTTGTTTAGGCGGTTGCTTATTTTTATTTTTTCTGTGAGACAGGCTCACTTTGTTGCCAAGGCTGGTGGTGTACTTATGGACTCAAGTGAGCCTTCCACCTTTGCCTCTCAAATTGCTGGGATTACACGTGGGAGCCACCTCACCCAGCCCTCCTCTGGAAAATTGATGTAGAGATCTTCAAACCTAGGACTTGTACTTTAAGTCACAATCCACTACAAGCCAAGTTTCTAAAATGCTAACATTGATGAGTGAATTCGTGAATTTACCAAGGGCTCGCTATAACTTTAGTGGTAGTAAAATAGCAGAAAAGTCATGATGTCATTTATTTCAAGAGGAGAAAGAAAGGGGTAGGAAAGGATAAGGAAGGGAAGGAAGGAAGGAAGGAAGGAAGGAAGGAAAGAAAGAAGGAAGGAAGGAAAGAAGGGAGGGAGGGAGGGAGGGAGGAGGGGAGGAAGAAAAGGAGGGAGGGAGGGAGCGAAAAAAAGGGTTTGCAATCTATAATAGAGTGAAAGCAAATTGCCTCAGTCCCTATAAGCCCAAACCCTTTAAAGTTTCCCCAATAATAATAATAATAATAATAGCAACATTTTAATGGTACTTACTTTATGCCAGGCTCTTACTAAAAGTGTCATATATATTAACTCAGAGGTACTATTAATATGCTCACATTACAGATGAGGTTACTGGGGCACAGGGAGGTAAACAACTTGCCCAGAATTACTAGGAAAGTGGAATCAGCATTTGAACCTAGACAATTCTAGCTTCAGGAGCTAGCTGCTGTGTCCTTTATTACAGTCTTTATTACAGTACCTCTAGATACAGTGCTACTCAAAGTGCTTGTGCATGAAATGTTCATTACTGGTCTACAATGAGATAAGCCCTTGCAACCAGAATATAACAACTATGTCACTAAACACACCAACCAGATTAGCTGACATTATTATTATTATTATCATTTTGGTGGACTTTATACATAAAAGAAGTAGTGCTCCTGTTTACAGCTTGGCTCAAGTTGCTTATCTCATCCTCAACCAGTAACAGTTCATGGACTAGGAACAGTCTGAAAATTGCCTTTTTTATTTTTTGAGACAGAGTCTCACTCTGTCACCCAGGCTGGAGTGCAGTGGTGCAATCTCAGTTCACTGCCTCCTCTGCCTCCTGGGTTCAAGAGATTCTCCTGCCTCAGCCTCCCTAGTAGTTGGGATTACAGGCAGCTGCCATCATGCTCAGTTAATTTTTGTATTTTTAGTAGAGATGGGATTTCACCATGTTGGCCAGGCTGGTCACAAACTCCTGACCTCAAGTGATCTGACAGCCTTTGCCTCTCAAAGTGCTGGGATTACAGGTGTGAGCCACCGTGCCCAGTGGGCAAATCACCTTTTGAGTGGTGTGACCTTAGAAGATTCTCATCCCTGGATTTAAAGAAGGAGAAACTTTTGAGCAACAAAATCACCTTGACTTTGTCCATGTGATCCTGCAAACAGCCCTGTAAGGCAGGTGTTAATCGATATGCTGAACTCTCTAGTTCACAGTCTTACAGCTAGTAAGTGGAATAGACAGGATGGAGATCAGACTGGTGCTCAAACAGGCTGCAGGCTATGCCATGCCACCTCCCACTTCCAAGGAGCCACTCAGACCAAGAACAAGGAATAAAACATTTCCAGGGCTCTGGAAAATGTGTGAAGTGCACAAACTTGGAGTTAGTTTTTCTCAGCTTCCAGTCTTGCACCACCACCATCCTCAAACCCTTTCCTACCCACTCACCCTCTGGACATGGCCTCTTTTTCCTTTTTTTTCTTTCTTTCTTTCTTTTTTTTTTTTTT
>NW_016107332.1:3074413-3118523 GCF_001604975.1 Cebus imitator
CAGAATCTTGCTCTTCTGCCTAGGCTGGAGTGCAGTGATGCAATCTCAGCTCACTGCAACCTCTGCCTCCCAGGCTCAAGCGATTCTCATGCTCAGACTCCTGAGTAGCTGGGGCTACAGGTGCGGGCTACCACACTTGGCTAATTTTTGTTTTTTTTAGTAGAGATAAGGTTTCACCATGTTGGCCAGGCTCATCTTGAACTCCTGACCTCAAGTGATCCACCTGCCTTGGCCTCCCTAAGTGCTGGGATTACAGACATAGGCCACCGCACCCGGCCAGAGATATCCTCTTTTGGTGCATTTAGTCAGATGTGTCTCCCTGAGTTCTTTTCAAATTAAGCTACATGATTTGTCTAATCAGACTTCCTCCAGCCTGACCAATGACAAGTTTTCTGTGAGTCCTGTTAATATATGCCCTGCTTCCAACTAAGGCAAAATACAACATGCTGTGAGTGTAATCTCACTGCATTCCTATTGGGAAGATAACTTCACATTTAGGAAATAGAAATGGTCTCTCCCCCATCTCCGGGGTATGTGTAAATGGAGGGTAGGGATGGGAGGGGGTTGCTTCTCTTTCCCACACTGGTGAGCACTTCTAGTCTCACGCTGTCCCTTCCTTGCACAGACCCTGGTATCTAAATGGGCCACCAAGTAAAGGGCAGGTGAATCACAGGATCTGCCAGGTGGAATGCAAATCTAAACTTCTGCCTGAAGACCTTTATGCCTGAGAAGTGGTCATCTGAGTTCTGCATAAACTTTTTGTGATAAAGAAGTAGCCACATAAATTAGTAGACTTGGGTTCCGGAGTCAATTGTCTGAGTTTGAATCATGGTTCTACCAGTTCTTAGCTGTGCAAATGGGGAAATTTATTAAACCGTTTTGTCTCATATTTTTCAACAAAATGGAAAACTGACCTTATCACATTGCTGTGACTACTTAGTGGCATAATGATGTATATAGAGCACATAGTAACTATTGAAAATGTTAACTATTGCCATTACTCCAGAGTACAGTGAGACTACACATTTCTTGCTTGGAAACTGTGATTCTACTAAAGGAATCTAAAATTACATTTGATTTTTCTTTCCAGTCCTTGTTTATTCTTCCATTCAATAGGTATCTGTCGAGTTCCTGCTGTGATGAGGTAGAGGGATGGGTGACTTGGAGGGTTAGGAAAGGTGCTGTATTAAATCAATTCATCAGGGTAGGCCTCAATGAGAAGGTGATATCTGAGCAATGATTTGAAAGAATGGAGTTTATTACAGGTATTCCAAGAAAAAGAATGTTTTAGCAGTGCGCAGGTGCCGTAGTGGAACCCACCTGGCATGTTCTGGGAATGAAAAAAGGCCATTGTGGCTGGAGCCCAGTGAGTGGGTCGGGGAGCAGTAAAAGACGAAATCAGACAGGTGCATGGCAAACCCTCGGAGCTGGTGGGTTTCTAGCTGAGGGAAATCTACAGCCCCTGCATGGATTTGAATAAGGAAGGGGATGATCTGATTTGTATTTTTAATGGACCACTCTGGATGCTGATTTGAGAAAAGACTTGAATATCTTTCCTCTCTGGACCTCTTGCAGGCTGAGGGGAAAGCAAGGTAGATTCTTGCCATATCGTAGGAAAAAGGTGACAGCGACTAGCCCAGGGTGGTGGCAGTGGAGGGGATGAGGAATGGTCAGATTCTGGGTCTAAAGAAATGGGTGTCAAGAGCCAAATGAAGAAAATGTATGTAGCAGAAAAGCACAATCAAATGCATCCAATGTGGCTGGCAGGGCCAGTAAAGTGAGGACTAAGCACTAGATTAAACAACCTAAAATCAGGGCTGACCTAGACAAGAGAGATTCCGAGGACATGCTGGAGGCAAAAAAATCTCACGGAAGTGGGCTGAAGAAGAATGAAAGACTGTGTGCAGTCATGATGAGGCACTAGAGACTGAATTTACCCTCCCACCTTAAACGCCTGAAAAACTGGACAAATTCATGAAACAATGATATTCAGACAGTGAGAAACACACAGCGCAGAACACTGATCCCTGAGAGCTGCGAAACAAATGAGGTGCTCCGTATGACTCCCCAGCAAACTACATAAAGAGAGATTCCTGCCACAGTGCACAGCAGGCGAAACCAGAGTGCCCCGAGGTGAGGGACAAAGTTGAGAATTCAGGGAGAACAAGGCAGTGGAGGAATTCACAGAGCAGAGCAGCACAGCGAAGAGGATTGCTCAAAGAAAAAGCTCTGGAGGGCTGCAGAGGTTCC
This sequence comes from Cebus imitator, assembly GCF_001604975.1. Lineage (NCBI taxonomy): Eukaryota > Metazoa > Chordata > Mammalia > Primates > Cebidae > Cebus > Cebus imitator. The sequence goes on from NW_016107332.1 coordinate 3,076,664, forward strand.
CTCTAGAGAGGCTTCAGCTGAAGAAACTCCCCAAGGCCAAGGAGAGAAACACAGAAAAGGAGCGAGAAACAATTCCCAGAGTCACACAGGACTGGAAATCATTCAGGGAGTAAGAATTGCATGTATCAATGCTAACGGGAATTATTCAGCAGAGAGGGGACAATTGATGATGTAGGAGAGGAAGAGAATTGCCCAGGCAATGTCTCTGTGGGGTCAAGAAGGGTGCCTCCACAAATAGAGGTATGTGCTTGAGATGGTTCTGTCACAGGCAAGAAGGTACCTGTGGGTGGAGATGCTGTGTGGTAAGCGGATGCTGTGGTGACGTGGGATCCGTGCAGCCTCTCTTATGATCGCTTCAGTTTTCTCAGTTACGCAGAAAACAGGAGCCTCAGCTTAGAAGGAAGATAAGGGAGGAGATACTGAGGAATTGAGGAGAGAGGAGAATGTGTGAAATACTCACTTAGGGGAGTAAAATGAGGAAAAGTCCTAGGACAACCAGGAGTGTTTATATGTTTCTACGAGTGGCAGCATTAAGGGCCTATTTGGTCATAAATTTAAAGTAAGGACTTCCTGTGTGGTTGTTTTTCTCCTGCCATTTGCAGCTGCAGACATGCAGGTGTGGGACAGTAAGGATTGGATTTCATCTGGGTTGGGGATTTGCTAAGTGAGTAAGATAAAAGGAGAGAGGGGCAAGCAAGCCATGCATCATCACGGTTGACTCTGAATGGAGTCCTTTTTGTTTTTTTCTCCTATGAACTGCTGCTAAACCAGATCAATCTCACGGCTGTATTTATGTCACTGATTCTTTTCACCCTAAGGCCATTCTGTTCATATATTTTTATTCCATCACTCATCATTAAAAGCTGCTCTTCCAATTCTGGATCAGTGAACTCTCTCTTCTTCCTAGTCACCACCAGAAATATCGAACGAGACAAAGTCAAGGGCAGGTTCTATTGGTTCACCTCTGAAGACTTCTTATTGGACAAATGATTTATTTGTCAACATCAAGCTTGGTAAATCCATGTAACCAGCTTTCTGTTCAGACAACTCTATCATCATCAAATTAAATATCTCCATCTTTTTTCAGTGACATCAAGAGAGTTTATTAATTGCCAAAACCAAGACATTCATATCTAGTGCATTCCCCCACCTCTCAGTGTAATTTTAAAAAATGTTTTATAAAGTTAGTGTGGCACAACTTGTTTACAAATTCATATTTGCTATTAGCAGTTAATGTTTTGGATTTTTCCCCCAAGTACTTTAAAACAAGATAGAACTCTTCTGGGTGGGCCAGCCATATTTGCTCAAAGTTGTAGAAAGCAGAATTATGATGACTGATAACCAGACTACCTTTCCTGGAACAACCACATATCTTTTACCTCTATGCTGGTTCTAATTTATTTCAAGATTCACATGAGTTCCCCAAGTAGTGGGGGTCCACATATAAGTATGCTGGGAAGGCAGCGCTAGTTGCTTCACCAATCTTTCCCTTCTTCTTACTAACTAGACTCCTAATTTTGTCCTGGGCAACAATGTGCTAAGCTAAAAATAGAAAAAGGAGAAGGGGTTTATATTTCTTAAAGTTTTTGTTGCAGAGAGTCCATGTCACTGTTCAGGTAATGAGAAAAAAAGCAGGATCTTTGGGGGGAAGTTTTGCATTCCTGATACCTATACATGGAAAACATATTTCTCATCGTCATTTCTTCTCTCATGGAAATAGATGTGAGGCTGGAGGCTGTGAGATGGCAAACATGAGGAGAAACGCTGCTTGTCAGGGATGGTGAGGTGGAAAACTAGCACAGCTTGGTGTGTTGTTGATGTTGTGAAGCTGCTTCTCCAGCCCTGAGCCGCCTGCCTGCAGGCTTTTTGTTATGTGAAGACTACAAACCCCCTTTGGGCTAAGTCACTAATGCAGAGTTCCTGTTCTGTGCAGCAGAACTTGTACGTATATATATGGATAGAAGCTGAAAAGCTGCCAGTCACAGGAGCAGCCCAAAGAACTGGGTGTTCTGTCTCTCCCAGCTCCCAATTGCTACATGGTTTGTTTATTATGGTGTCTAATTTTTCCTGAATATTTTTTATATTTCTTACTCAAACGATTTGCTTCCTTATCTAATCACTTTATCTGTTCTCTAAGTCTAACTTTCTACTTACTAGTAATTTCTGCTCTCGTGATTTTGGTTAACCACAGTCCACCCTGGCCTTTCCAGCATATCTATACTTCATGATGTTTAACTTTCAGCTCCCACACGAATTTTCTCATTTTTTGTAATTCCAGATTCTGGAGAGGAGTATCACAGTCCTGTTATGTTTAGGCCACAGGCCAATCTATTGATCGGTCACCCCTGGGTGTGGTGTCCACCTCTAATCCAAGCAGCTATGGTTTGGGGGATGAATGATTTTAGGAATCCTGTAAGAATCATAGCCTTCTATGGGGGCTTCTCAGCAAAGACTCTGGACAGATCAGGGCTGGCAAGAAGGGATAGGGCAAGCATCATAATGCAGCTCAGGTCTGCAACATTGTACCAACCGAAAGCATACCACCCCTGCAGACCAAACCCAGTTAAAGTCTCATTCTAAATTATGCACATTTCAAAAAACATAACCTAATAAACTATGACGGGGAAATTCCAGGACTCAAGTCTTAATCCCAGTTTTTCTATTAACACACTATGTGAAAGTTTGAAGATCTCTTTGTGCCTTACTTTCTTCATCTGTAAAAATAGGGAACTCATATCTATTACCTCTTGAGGTTGCAGAGAGGAACAATAAAATTGATTTGCAAAGTGTTTTATTGCCATAAAGTGCTATGCTGAAAACAGCCTGTGTTTAAATAGCCTGATTTGTTGCAGTATGTAATAAAGAGTGCTATTTAAAGAATACATTCTAAATAAATGCATTCTTAATTTTCTTTCTGTTGTTACTTTTGTGACACTCACTAAAATCCAGGAAGAATACTGTGAGATGTTAGTCTTTATTCACACTAAATTTTTCCTTACCCGAAAAATAAAATTATGGTCTCATATTCTTAGTTTACTCTCCCATAATTCATTCAGCTAACATTTAAATATAAGAACTAGATCCCAAATTTTATGCTTAAATGTATGGAATCCAAAGTAATGAGTGCAGCCAGAAATGACTTTTGAGTGTCACTTATGCTCACCTCTTCCCATCTCCATCTTCAGTAATGTTATAATGATACCTTGAAATCAGCTATTTTCAGAGTATTTACACCACAGAAGTGGGCAAATGTATAAATGAAGTCTTTACCTTTCTCTTTTCCAGAGAACTGGTTATTAAGCACCTGCCAGCACACCACTGGATTTCATGTACCTAGAACAGAAAAACACGCAGATACAAATACACATCATCATTATCAACAACAGCAACATCAAAAATAGGCCTAAAAGCATCAGAGAGATTAATTTTTAAAATAATATATTCTTTCTTCTTTAAAAACTTTTTCTATGGGAAAATGTTTGCTACAAGTGGATCCAGATATTTTCTTAGCCTAAAGCAATGATTCTCAAATGTTAGCATGCCATCAGAATTACCTGGAGAGCTTATTATGAAAACAAACTACTCAACTCCAAACCTTGAATTTCTGATTCAGTAGGTTTGGGATGGGGCCTGTTAATTTACAACTCTAACAAGTTCCCAGGTGATCCTGATACTACTGACTTAAATGTATGTGGGATAACAAAAAAACAAATCAAAATGAGATTGCTTTGTTTCTGGGCCTTTTCACAGTAAGCAAAGTTACTATAATTTGTTCTGGTAGATCTAAAATGCTGTGAATTTGGAATCAGAGTTTTGACTTCAACAGAAAATCATTTTGCTTCATTGGGCTTCAGTTTCATTATCTGTTAAAAGTGAGAATTAAATTTCATGTTCACAGTTCTGTGTTAATCTGTTATAAAATGAAAAAGAATTCACTCACAGGTTTCCCTAACTAATGAAGTTCTGTTGTAAAAATAATAACAATTATATCAGAAAATAAGAAACCAGAATCTCAGATTCCAAAGACATGGATGAACAGTACCTAAAGCAGAGGTAGCTCACGGAATGGAGTTTGGGAACTGAGTCATCCTTGGAACCCAGTGAAGCTTTTACAACCTGATTACTTTGCTGCCATCTCATCAGCAGGCTCATGGATCCCAAAGCTAGTGTTGTAACATTACCATGACCTTGCAAACCTTCATCTCTGCTTCTATTAATATGTCTCTCTTAGCTTCTCCTTCTACTACCAAATGGTCTCTACTCTCCTTTTCTCATAGCTTCTCTCCTTCTCATGGCTTCTGCATTTCCATGTAATGTAACTATTGTATACCTCCCAGCTTCTGCCACCATTTTGATGGCAGCAGCAGCCCATCTAGAGCGGCCATTGCCATGATACTCGCTGCAGTGGGGGAGGTACAGCTGGGGCTGTGCACTCCATGGAGCCGGTGGGAGCTGGGAACAGGTGGAAGCCCCACCCACTTCTCTGTTGGCAGGGCAGGAGCTTCACACTCCCCAGGCACAGCTGCAGCCTCCTAGCCATGGCCGCAGACCGAGGTCTCCCTATGCTTTTGGGGTCTGGGAGCAGGCAGGAACTCCGCCCTTCCAAATGCAGCTGCAGCCACCCAAGCCACAGCTGTGGACCTGGGCATCTCTGCACTGTCAGGGGCCCAGGAATGTCCCCCCTACCCCCACAGGCTCAGAAATGCCTGTTCTTGCTGCCTGGCCTCTCCCTGCTCCCAGCACCCAATTCAATCTCAAAGCAAAGCTGAGACTGAGCCTGGGCGCTGAGACTATCTGGATGGGTGTATGCATGCTTGGGGCAGCACTGACATGCCAGCTTCCTTCCATCTCAGCCCACTCTAGACTTTAGGAACCAAGGAGCATGAAAGGGAGACTGAGGGGAGGTAAGGGTAGCTTGGCATGGGCCTGCAGGCACCCCTTGGCATGAACACTCTGGGCACCATGAACAGCAGCAGGAGGCAGACAAGCTCCTACACAAAAAGGGGTGGTTCCCCAGTGAAGCCCCACCTTCAAGCTGGGGGGGAAGGCCTGAAGCTTGGGGGCCAGGCTACCAGGCTGGAGGACAGAAATGGGAACTTATGGTGCTTTTTGTGGCCTGCCCATGACCACTCATGAGCCAATCAACATGTATTTCCTCCCTTATGAAGCCTATAAAAACTCCACACTCAGCCAGACTTGGGAGACATTGGGACAATCAGCTACAGAGAGGAGCTACCCACTCCAGGGTCTCCTCTCTGCTGAGAGCTGAGCAGACATTGGGATGACCAGCTTTGGAGAGGGGCTACTCCCTCCAGGGTTTCCTCTCTGCTGAGGGCTGAATACTTATCAGGACACCCTGGCTGCAGAGAGGAGCTACCCACTGTGAGTCTCCTCTGAGCTGTTCTATTGCTCGATAAAGCTCATTTTTTGCCTTGCTCACCCTCTACTTGTCCATATACCTCATTTTTCCTGAATGCAAGACAAGAATGCAAGGCCCACTGAATGTCAGGGCTGAAAGAGCTGTAACACAGACAGGGCTGAAGCATGCTCCTTGCTCACCACATTGTGGGTTACAAGAAAAAAAGAGAAAAGCCGCAGCCCTTCAGAAAGCCCAGACCTAGGAGCTCCCCAAGCCAGGGCTGTGACACCCTTTTTGGGGCTCTATAGTTACTAGCATCTCCAGCCTTCCAGGTGCCACCATGTTCCCCCACGCCAGGCTTGGAAGCTGCTTGCAGGATGCCTGGTCCAGCCATAGCCTCATGGGGAGCCAGCACCCATGCTAGCACCTGAAGCTGCCCACCCCACCACAGCCAGTATGCCTGGCTGTGTGCAGTGGCCAGACCCCACACTTGCTCCCTCACATACCTTTCACCACTCCACTCCTCCCTGTCAGGCATGGGATCCAGAGCAGTAGCATGAGCTAAGCGCAGCCTGCAGCCTGCCCGGCTGAGTGGGTGCAGTGGGCCTGAGCAAAACAGGCAAAGGCACTGCTGGCCACAGAGGTTTCCAGCTGGTGAAGTGACACCCCAAGAATCCTGTAACAATTTTATTCTTGCCATCTCTATAAGCTTTGCATTCAAAGCCTAATAAAGGATGAGTTTAAATCTACCTTGTTTACTGCTACATTCACAATGCCTAATATAGTGCTTGGCAAAAAATAAGTATTTTTTGAATGAATGCCTCATTTAAGTCAACTCATAGACTGGCCCACTCCAGATCTATTTATATTTATAGCCAAGAAGTCAAGCTTATACATTATGGAATTTGCCCAATTACACATAGCAAATCTGAAAATCAGCCTAGGTCAGCAGGAGTCTGTGAGGAAGGCTGAGAACATGAATATTTATCTTCAGCCATTCACCTTTGGACATTCTTTGTCTTCTTTAGGCCCAGGAGAGGAAACAAACCGGGTCTGCTGAGAAAAGGGGTTAATAAAGATCACCGTTACCTGCTGTCTAGGATCATCTGAAAACTCCCACCAGCTGAGTTAGTTTTCAGCCAGGATGCCAGTGAACAATTGTTTACAAAGACGGGGTTCTCCTAGAGCAGATTCTGAAACAAAGTTTTGAGTGCTGTAGTTCATTTGATTGTCATCCCAATGAGGGAATAAAGAAATGAGACACGAGGAAAAAAAAAGTCAGCTAATTAAGATGTTTTCACCCTGGGCAACTGGAACTTAATTGCTCTCTGGAACTCTGAATGTCAAGTCTCAGAGTTATCCCGCCAGAGGAGTGAAGAAACTGGGACACTTATATACCTCCTCACATCAGTTACTGGTAGGGCTGGGGGGCTAGGAAGGGGTCATTAAATTCCTGGCTTATCCAGCCTGCCCATGCTGACAGAGAAAACGTTGATCAGGTTGTCAGAAGTCAGTGATAGTAGTGAACTACAATGACAAGGCAGAGAGGAAACAGACCAGGAGCTGACAGTGATTATTACAGACTCTCTTACACTGTGTGGTCATGCCTGAGAATTCACTACCCCAGAATTTTAGAATTCCAGGAGACAGCATAACTCTATTCTGTTCCTTAAGTCTCTGACCTACAACACTTATACATGACAACAGAACCATCACTCACAATCCCCTACCCTCAGAAATGTTAGTAGCAGCACAGCTGCCAACATTCTGTATCCCACTACAAAATCCAAAAGTAGAAAATAAAAATCACTATAGCAATTGCCATAAGGTAATGCAATTTTCTGCTTACTTGCACTCCACCCAAGCTTCTCCCCTTCACCCATATACATCCATACTATGAACTTATTGAGAAAAGTCTTCTCTGTCATTCATTTTTAAATCTTGCAAATCTAAAACAGAATCGGGCAGGTAATTGGTAATCAGTATTGCTTAAATGAATTAACTAAATTGACAAGCCTAGTTTAGATCCATGATATCACAACATCTATCCTCGGAATCCCACACACGCTATCCTGGCCATTTAATTCCAAAACAGAGCATGTTCACTACATAATTGGGACTGACTACTTTGTCAAATCCAAGCATCATTTCTGATACATGAGAACATTGCTGATTTTCAGTCAAAGCTGTGTTGCATACTTTACTAATTAGGAACTGTAAAGCTATGGCACTACGGTTACCACTTTGGGGACAAGAAAGAAAAAATACTAACAAGATTTTTATTTCCTGAACCCCCAAAAGTATCTGTTCCTAGTGCCTGTGGCATGGGAGTAACACATCTATTACTAAGAGCACCGAGTACACTCAAGGGAATAGAACTGATTTTTATTTTGTCACTTACATTTACAGGTATCTATTTATTTATGTTTCTCTGGTTGAATTCCTCCTGAGGAGTTTACAATTTAATGTGTAACTTCTTCTTTTGTAATTCTCCAAAGTACCTAGTAGAGTGCTTGGCACATAAAGGATTGTCAATAAGCCGTGGCTGATGGGTAGAATCGCCCTGCTAAGTAGGTGGAACAACCCTAAATAAGCATTAATTGCTAGATTTCTTGAGTCCTGAAAGTAGTCAGTGTCTAAAACCTGGTAAACAGGCTGCTCTGGCCACATCAGTGCTCAGGAATGACTAAACATTTCATTTCTGCAGACACTGAGTTTGTTTTTTTTAAAGTCATCTCCAACGGCAAATAAACATATAGTGACCTTACATTTTTATGACCCACTGGTATATAATAAATGGTAACCATAAGGTAGGCACAATGGTTTGTAACAGATAGCATAAGAGCATTCATTTGAAAGGTTGGCACTGAGAGACTCAAGCTGTGGAAAACAGAACTGAATTCTGTGAGTGCCTGTTTGTTAGCACAAGTGAGGTTCCAGTAGAGATGTCCGCTCTCAACCTCTAGAAATATTAATCTCTTTGCTTTTTACACCTTCTTTTGGTTACCATGAGTAAAATCAGAAGCAAATGCGTGGAGTAAAATAAAAATTAGGAACTCTAATTTCTTAAGAATAACTCCTGCATTGTGATTTGATAGGGTCAGGAGCTAGAAGGAAGGATTCAATTTTCAGCCGCTCTGAAAGCCTTGCAGCCCGCCATGTGTTCCAGCTTGGCCTTGATCTGCAGCCGTCCCTGTTTGCTATGTGACAGACAGCTGTTCCCTCCCAGCTCTCCGCGGTCATTCCTCCACCTCACACATCAATCCCTGTGTGAAATGAGGCACTGGCAGGAACTGCAGCCCAACACGAGCAGTAGTCTTTGGCTGGAAGGCTTAATATCAGACCAGGACTGATCATCAAAGTGCCTTCCCAAGGGAAAGATAAAAAGGCAGAAAACAAAATGTTCTCCTATATAAGACTACCAAGAAATAAAGCTTACAATATGCCGCAGAAAATCTACTTGTACTTTCTATCATATCTGGTTCTATTTTCAGCTGTTGCAGCTTTCCCTTCACCTGCTGGCTTTTTCTGAAATAAAGATATCAGGAGACTTGAACCTCCATGTGGCTCATGATTGAGAGCTCCCTGCTAAAGCACACTAACCACACCTGGCTCAGAGTTGCCGTTGCATGTAGCACATGACTTCTGGTTGTAAAACATCCAGTCCTCATGATCAGGCTCAGCAGTCTCACCACCACACTTTTATTTCATATTTTAAACATCTGTATGGGTGTGCCTGCCCATGAGCATGTTTATAATGCAATGTTCAGTTTGCTTTTGTTTTATATTTTCTGTTTCTGGAAAATGACGATTAAAATGAGGTAGAAAGGATTATAAAGCCCAAAATACAGATACTTACCTTTTTCCTTAGAGTGACTTATTTTAACATTTTGAATGATCTAGAGCCTAGTTAGCCGTCTGTCAGAGACTGAATAGGGAATGCCTACTGCAACTGAGAGGTTGGACCAGTGACCTTCCCTGTTCCTCCCAAATTAGGAGTTCTGTGATTGTCATGTGCTAGGCAAATTGCTGTTAAAACATTTCTCAAAAAAATTATCAAGCTCAAACTCAGCTGATTCATACAGACAACTGCTGATACAATTGGTATATTTTCTGTTTAGACAGGAAGAGAAGGATAGAGAGGAACAATTCCATGGGACTTGAAAGTAGAGACATCCATTCAGGCAGTGACTGAATCAATATCATAGCTTCACATTTGCAAAGCTGTCTTTATATGGTTGAGTTGCAGTTTTCATTACAAGTCTCATTTTCAGAGCTTTGTAATTCACACCTAACTTGACATTACTGACTTTAACCTGGGAAGAACTGTTTCTATGAAAAACTATGAAATTTATTTTATTAATTTGCTTTAGAGATGGAAAAACTAATACAAACACATAAAGATGATTTTACATTCCAAGAAACCTGTTTACCATGTCTGGTTTCACTAACATACAACCAACACTGAAGTCACATTTTCAATTAAGAAAGGAAAGGGATACATAATCCCAGCATTGGCCACCCAAGGGGAGTGCAAACCAAGTCCTGCTGCAAGGACCCACCCAACCCAAAACATTCTTATGCTGGTAAAACCTATGAAAATAAAAATCTAGGGCAATGTTGAAGAGTGAAGAGTTTTGGTTTTTTATTTTTATTTTATTTTTTTTTTATGCAACTAACCAGCCATAGAAGTGGGGGAGAAGAGGGGAACACTTGCTAATTGCTAGTCGCAAACCTGGAGCAAAGCAAATTTAAAAGATAACTAACTGAGGCCGGGCATGGTGGCTTATGCCTGTAATCCCAGCACTTTGGGAAGATGAAGTGGGCAGATCACAAGGTCAAGAGATGGAGACCATCCTGGCCAACATGGTGAAACCCCGTCTCTACTAAAAAATACAAAAATTCCAAAACCTAAAATGCAATAAAAAAAAAATACAAAAATTAGCTGGGCACGGTGGTGCATGCCTGTAGTCTCAGCTACTTGGGAGGCTGAGGCAGGAGAATCGCTTCAATCCGGAAGGCGGAGAGGGCTGTGAGCCGAGATCATGCCACTGCACTCCAGCCTGGCAACGGAGCAAGACTCCATCTCAAAAAACAAAAAAAGAAAGAAAAGAAAACTAACTGTACGGACTGTTTATAACAGTCTTGAATGATTTTTAGCACCAGCTGTTAGGATCAGCTCCCTCACCCTATAATGACACTTCATAGCACAGGTCTTGGACAATTACCCAGTTGAAAATTATTGCTAAAATAGTCCATTGAGCATTAACATCACATCGAAGACTTTAAACTACATTTTCTGTCATCCAGAAAGGTAAGCATTTACAACACCAAAGAGAATTAATAATTGATATTATTACTCCAATTGTGCAGATAAGGAAACTGAAGTTCAGAATGATTGCTTAATGTGCCCAAGCCATACTGCAAGTATTGACTGCAAGAATTTGAAACTTCATTTGACTGACTCTAAAGCATATGTGCTTCTCACTACACCAGAAGGCCTTTCACCCATGTCTTCCTGTTAAAGAGAGCTCTGCTCTCCCTTGTTTTGTCACTACTGAGAGGAATGAGTCTGCGTTCCTTTGAAATGCTTTGCTCTTAAATTAATATAATGACTGGAGATGACTTTTTTCTAATTAAAAACAACGACTAAAACATAAGAATCTAAACATCAGAAATTAATGTATTAAAATAGTTGTTCATTGAGATATGGAGGGCTTTCTATTGGCAGAATGTTTTGTGGTACAGAAGAGTGGCTCAATTTTTAGTATCACTTGTTAGGTAGTAGCCCTTAAAGTAAAAACTTTCCATGTAAAGTTTCATTAGATAATGAGATTAATCAACAACATAGAAAATTGCATTACTACCAAATCACAAATAGGAATCTAGATGACAGCTTCAGTGGGTAGCATAGTTTTAATGACTTGGGGCAGAGTTGAAAGAGCATACTGTGTGAGGAATCAGGATATCAGGAGATTGTGGGATCTACTCTTGACTTTCGGTGGACTACCATAGTCAGATTGCCTAAGCTCAGTGCATCTAAAGTTTTTGTTCTGTACAATGCACTAAATAACCTCTAGTTCCACCTAGCTATAAATACCTATAATAGATTCAATATATCCACATGCTGTATAGAAGTTTTGGTTACATATCACCTTTGAATAGTATTACTTTTTTTAAAAGAATGATTTGAAAAACTCATCACTGATATTTTGATTACATCCCCATGCTCCAATGATACTGTATTACCTAGCTTAAATCAATGAACATTCTCTTTTATATTGTAGTCTACTCAGAGCTTGACATAATATAAGGTAGACTTACAGTTCCACATGGCTGGGGAGGCCTTACAATCATGGCGGAAGGCAAAGAGGGACAAGTCACATCTTACACGGATGGCAGCAGGCAAAAAAAGAGAATGATAACCAAGCAAAAGGGATTTCTGATTATAAAACCATCAGATCTCATGAGACTCATTCACTACCACAAGAACAGTATGAGGGAACCACTTCCATGATTGAATTATCTCCCATTGGGTCCCTCCTACAACATGGGGGAAGTGTGGGAGTTGCACTTCAAGATGAGATTTGGATGGGGACACGGCCAAACCATATCATTCTGCCCCAGCTCCTCCCACAACTCATGTCCTCACATTTCAAAACCAGTCATGCCTTCTTAACAGTCTCCCAAAGTCTTAACTCATTTCTGCATTAACTCAAAAGTCCACAGTCCAATGTCTCATCTAAGACAAGGCAAGTCTCTTCTGCCTATGAGCCTGTAAAATCAAAAGCAAATTTGTTACTTCCTAGATACAATGGGGGTACAGACATTGGGTAAATATGGTCATCCCAAATTGGAGAAATCGGCCAAAACAAAGGGGCTAAAGGCACTATGCAAGTCCAAAATCCAGCAGGGAAGTCAAATCTTCCAAAATGATCTCCTTTGACTCCATGTCTCACATCCAGGTCACGTTGATGCAGGAGGTGGGTTCCCATTGTCTTGGGCAGCTCTGTCTTTGTGGCTTTGCAGGGTACAGCCTCCCTCCCAGCTGTTTTTGTGGGCTGGCATTGAGTCTCTGCAGTTTTTCCAGGTGCACGGTCAAGCTGTCCATGGATCTACCATTCTGGGGTCTGGAGGGTGGTGGCCCTCTCCTCACAGCTCCACTAGGTGGTACCACAGTAGGGAGTCTGTGTGGGGGCTCCAACCCCATATTTCCCTTCCACACTGCCCTAGCAAAGGTTCTTCATGAGGGCCCTGCCTTTGCCGCAAATTTCTGCCTGGGCATCCAGGCATTTCCATACATCCTCTGAAATCCAGGCAGAGGTCCCCAAACGTCGATTCTTGACTTCTATGCACGTTCCTCAATACCATGTGGAAGCTGCCAAGACTTGGGGCTTGCACTGTCTAAAGCCATAGCCCCATTTATTCACCTTGGCCCCTTTCAGCCATGGCTGGACCAGCTGGGAGGCAGGGCACCAAGTCCCTAGCCTGCACACAGCAGAAGGAGCCTGGCCCAGCCCACTAAACCACTTTTTCTTCCTAGGTCTCTGGGCCTATGATAGGAGGGGTTGCTGTGAATACCTCTGACATGCCCTGGAGACATTTTCTCCATTGTCTTGAGGATTCACATTAGGCTCCTCATTACTTATGCAAATATCTGCAGCCAGCTTAAATTTCTTCTCAGAAAATGGGATTTTCTTTTCTATTGCATTGTCAGGCTGAAATTTTTCTGAACTTTTATGCTGTTTCTCTTTTAAAACTGAACGCCATTCACAGTGCCCAATTCTCCTCTTGAATGCTTTTCTGCTTAGAAATTTCTCCCACCAGATACCCAAAATCATCTCTCTCAAGTTCAAAGTGCCACAAATCTCTAGGGAAGGGGCAAAATGCTGCCAGTCTCTTTGCTAACACATAACAAGAGTCACCTTTGCTCAAGTTCCCAACAAGCTCCTCATCTCCATATGAGACCACCCCAGCCTGAATTTCATTGTCCATATCACTATTAGCATTTTGGTCAAAGCCATTCAACAAGTCTCTAGGAAGTTCTAAACTTTCCCACATTTTCCTGTCTTCTTAGTCCTCCAAACTGTTCCAACATATGCCTGTTACCCAGTTCCAAAGTCACTTCCACATTTTGGGGTATCTTTTCAGCAGTGCCTCACTCTACTGGTACCAATTTACTATATTAATCTGTTTTCACACTGCTAATAAAGACATACCCAATAACTGGGTAATTTATTCAGGAAAAAAAGGTTTAATGGATTTACAGTTCCACAAGGCTGGGGAGGCCTCACAATCATGGTGGAAGGCAAGGAAGACCAAGTCACATCTTACATGGATGGCAGCAGGCAATAAGACAGAATGAGAACCAAGCGAAAGTGGTTTCTCTTTGTAAAATTATCAGACTTTGTGAGTTATTCACAACCACAAGAACAATATGAGGAAACCGCTCCCATGATTCAAGTATCTCCTGTGGGTTCCCTCCCACAGGAGGAGGGAATTATGGGAGTTACAATTCAAGATGAGATTTGGGTGGGGACACAACCAAACCATATCAGGTAGAATAGAGACCATTTCAAAGTTAATGAACTGATTGTCAAGGCTATCTGTGGAGACCCAGCTCACTGCTACCTCTCTTTCTACTTCCCACATACCCACCAGTAAAAAATATATTGGCTTCATAATTAAGGGACATTCCATAAAGTATCTGGCTTGTAATCTTCAAAAATGCAAAAAAAAAAAAAAAAAAAAAAAAAAAAAGGCCATGGCTGAGGTGCAAAGGGTGCAGCCATGGGTCTCTTGGAGCTGTTCCTAGTGGAGGCCTTCAAGTCCTGGTGGGGCTGTCAGGTCATCAGCCCCTTCAGGAGGTTCACCTTCATCACTGGCCCCAATGGCTCTAGCAATTATCTTTACCTTTTTTGGTATATGTTCATTTCATCTGATGCACAGCTCAAATTCAGATTTCCTCATTTAACTCCAAAATGTTCTTTGAAACACTTATACACTGTTGGTGGGAAAGTAAATGAGTTCAGCCACTGTGGAAAGCAGTTTGGAGATTTCTCAAAGAACTTAAAACGGAGCTACCATTCAACGCAGTAATTTCATTACTACATATATACCCAAAGGCAAATAAATCATTCTACCAAAAAAGACACATGCACTTGTATGTTCATCATGCAGCACCATTCACAATAGAAAAGACATAGAGTCAACCTAAATGTCCATCAACAGAGGACTGGGCAAGCACAAGGCAGTACATATATATGCACCAGAGAATATTACACAGCCACAAGAAAGAACAAAATCATGTCCTTTGCAACTTCAATTGCTGACAACAGTTGAAGCCCTGGGGTTCCTATATTCTTGAGGCCCAAGCCACAGCTTTGTCTGTTCAATCTTTTCTTTCATTCAGTGAGACAATAAAATAACCTTCATATCTCAACAAATTTGAGTTGAGCTCCTGCCACATAACCAAAAGCAGTCTATTAAACTTATTAAGATTTTATCATCAACATTCCTGTGATGAGATTCCAGTACTGTCACCCTAAAATCTCATCATATAAATAAGATCAAAGTAGAGTAACAATTATAAAAACTTCACCTCTAACCTCTGTATTTTTCTCAGTAGCGAGGTTTTGTTTTTACTTATTTTTAAATTGGGACCGTTTTTAAATTGCCTCAAATACGTTATTTATTTATCCACGGCTGCATATATCTTTGTACAACCAAAACTAATCAGACTTGGTAAAACATTCTCCATCTATCTTGAGGATAATTTTGTGGGAGAAGTACCAAATAATGTCTGTTTTTAGAAAGGACTTGACATTTTTTAAAGAAATGTATTTACTGGGTATAAATTTTACGCTAACTGAAAAAATGTCTGGTGGTAAAAGAAATCTAAAAGGAAGCGAAATACAATTCAGCCTAGAAAAACAACTCAAATAATTTATTTTGGGGGGCAGGAAACAAAAACATATTTATTTCCTGATCCTGAAAATACAGCAGTGTTTTGAGACCAAGGAAAATGGATGATTTTAATGTGCAGCTAAGTTGAAAAAAATGAAAAAGAAAAAAATCAAGATATATGCAAGACACACACTTACTTTATAGACAACCCATTAAAAAACAGTCCCCAGCACACATTTTTACATTTCTCATGAGATTTTGGAATTTGTGCTGCAAAAGCATGTGTGGAATACGTGCAAGTCAAGACACAGTCGAATCAATAGTACAGGAATGCACGTCATGGGGTGACAGTCCTCACAGGTTCTCTGTATCTCCCACAGGGGCTATTTAACAATGAAGAGTCTATTGTTCAGGCTCCTTTTTCCTTCCCAGAATAATATTTCAAATGATTATACAGGATATTTTAGTATATAAGAAATACCCTAAAAGGAATCATTGTAGATAGTAACAGTTTAAACAAGAAGCTCCGTTTCATGAGTTTTTCACAGACCAGTCATTCTCTTTCCTTTTTAATTTGCTTCTTATCTATTTCATTATGACTGTGTTTACACAAACAGAAAATTGAAAGTTTAATTTTGAAAATATGAAATAGCCTTACTAGATTACTTATATCAAAGCAATCATCTGAATAAAATTTATTTTGAAAGGCAACTCAAAACAAGATATATTCATGAATTATCTGGAAGCTCTCAAAGTTGTAATTCAGTGGTGCCCAACCCCTGAGCCACAGACGGGTACTAGTCCATGGCCTGTTAGGGAGCGGGCAGCCCAGCAGGAGGTAAGCTGTGGACACAGGAGTAAGACTGCCTGAGCTCCGCCTCCTTCCAGATACGTGGTGGCAATAGATTCTCACAGGAGCATGGACCCTATTGTGAACTTGCACATGGGGGGACCTACGCTGGGAGCTCCTTGTGAGAATCTAATGCCTGATGATCTGCAGTGGAACGGTTTCATCCTGAAACACCACCTCCCACACACCCTCCCCATGGAAAAATTATCTTCCACAAAACTGATTCCTGGTGCCAAAAAGGTTGGGGTCTGCTGGAATTCATTCTGTCAGAATAGATACAGCCTGAAAATAATTTTTATTGTATTATTCTTTGAATACAGTGAATGATAAAAGTGAATGCCTACCTCTTATTTTATAGACAGTCAGTGTAAACGTGGTTCTCATTTCTCTTATTTTCCATTTCTTGGTGAAAGATACCTAGATTTTTCTTTTGGAAAACAGTATAGAGTGGTGTTAAACAGAAGAGTTCTAGAATCCCAGTAACTTACCCTCTATATGTCTCAGTTTCCACATCAATAAAACTGGGATCTTAATAGTACTTTGATTTATAAAGTTGTAGTAAGGATCAAATAAGATAAATCTAGTAAAATACTTAGAAAGTATTTGAAAACTGGATCTTGAAGAAATATTTGTACACCCATGTTAATAGCAGCATTATTCACAAAACCAAAGGTGGAAGCAACCCAATGTTTATCAACAGATGAATGGATTTTAAAAAGGGACGTATGTGGTATACGCATAGGATGAAACATAGTTCAGTCTTAAGAAGGAAGGAAGTCAGGTGGGGTGGCTCACGCCTATAATCTCAGCACTTTGGGAGGCCGAGATGGGAGGATTGGTTGAGGCCAGGGGTTCAAGACCAGCATGGTCAACATAGCAAGACCCTATCTCTAACAAACAAACAAACAAACAAAAACTCAAAGAAATGGTGAAATTTCTGTTGGCTAGACACAGTGGCTCATGCCTATAATCCCAGCACTTTGAGAGGCTGAAGCAAATGGATCACTTGAGGTCAGGAGTTCAAGACCAGTCTGGGCAACATGGTGAAACCCCATCTCTATTAAAAATACAAAAATTATCTGAGTGCGGTGGCACATGCCTATAATCTCAACTACTTGGGAGGCTGAGATGGGAGAATCACTTGAACCCAGGAGACGGTTGTTGCAGTGAGCCAAGATCACACCACTGCACTCAAGCAAAAAAAAAGAAGATTCTGACACATGCTACAACATGGATGAAACTTGAGAACATTCTGCTAAACAAAATAAAACAGTCATTAAAAGACAAATACTGTATGACTTCATTTATAAAAAGTTACCTACAATAATCAAACTCATAGAAAAGAAAATGGTAGTTGTCAGGGCATGGGGAATAGAAAGTTACTGTTTAATGTGCAGAGTTGTGTTTTACAAGATGAAAAATTCTGGAGATTGGTTGCATAACAATGTATACATACTTAACAATATTGAATTATACACATAAAAATGGCTAAGATGGTCAGTTTTATATGTATTTTACCACAATAAAAAAGAAAAAAATGAGAAATAATTTTTAATAAGATTTTATTTTACCTTAAAAAAAATTTCCACTTATGGCACAAAGAGCTTCAGTAGAAAAAGGCTTTCTTTTTGTTTTTGAAATTTTCTGATTTAGGACCAAGGTCTTTGTATGTCCTATAATATTAGGTATATATTTAATAAATATAGTAGCAAGCCTCTGGGTTCAAATGGAAGCAAGCAATTAACATTTTTCTAGGGTTCTTCAGGGGGCCCTGGATCCTGTGAGAAAGGAAGTGCCTGAAATTAGATATGGAAGCAGAGATCACAAGCACAAGTGGTGTACTCTCGGCACTGCGGGGAGGCACTATAAAAACTGGCAGCCAACCTGTTAACTGTTTATGTAAATGAGGAAGGCTACTACTGATTCTGGTTCTTGGTCCAGCAGTAGGTCACTGTAAGCTCTCCACAGGCCATAACAAAAAAGAATAAGAAGTGGCCACATTCAAGCACAAGAAGAATAAATAATATCCATCAGACCTATGGTATTCAAAGCTCACATCGACTATTCTGACAGCAGGGGTACTGCCAAGAGCTACAGCAATACTGAGTCACATAACATGACACAAAGGACACGATAAAGTAACCTAACCATTGGGAAGGAGCTATAAATTCCAAATAGCTTGGAGTAAACTTAACAAGAAATATGCAGTGCTAACACTAAAAAAATACAAATTTTATTGGATAATCTAAAAGAAGTTCTAAATAAATGGAGCAAAATACCCTGTTCTCAGATGAAAAGAATTGATGTTTTAACATTTCAGGTCTTCCAAATTTCTATAAATGTAATATAATTCCATTCAAAATTCCAACTCCAAAATTATGTAACAAGGAATAAATAGAAGAGTTTAAACTATTAGGCAAAACAGGCAGACAACTTAATTCTGGCATGATACTAGACAGGTAGATCAATGGAAAAGATTCCAAATCCAGTGACACATCCAAAATACACACAAATTTAGAATTAGTAAAGTGTTTCTTTTATTCAATCGAGAAAGGGTATATTTTTAACAAATAACTGCTTTAAAATTTTGTTAACTCTGAAAAAAAAGTTATATTCCTTACCTAACACCATATCTTATCATATATTTGTGTATTTCCTCTGTGTTTTCAATCACATATGGTGAGAATACAATCAGTGCCTTTCCTGTGTAAATTTTTATTTTTAAAAAAGATAAAAAGAGAAATCAGATGACCAATATAACTCTGAAAAAATATTCAACTCATTATAATTTAAAAGTGCAAATTAAAATAATGAGATACTAATTTAGCTCATCAAATTGGCATTTAAAAAAATGATAGCACAAATGCCAATGAGAGTTCAAGGAAGGGGGCATTTCCATTAACTGTAGGTGAGAATGTAAATTGGTATAATCTTCTAAGGAGCAATTTGGCAATATGCTTCCAAATTTTTTTTTAACAAGTTCAGACCTTTTTACCCAGCTTCTACTTGCAGAAATATGTTTAAGAAATAATAAGGACTTGAATATCTATAAATATTATGAACTATGCAACTTCAAAATCTTCCTCCAGGAAAACACCCAGAAATGTTGGATTTAAAATAAACTTCTTTCTAAAATGCTGGGGAAAAGAATGAGGAGCAGGAGGAGAAGACAGAGAAGGAGAGAAGGGGAGGAGAGAAGGAACAGGAGGAGTTAGAGGAAGTGGGGAGGCAGTGTGGAAAGAAGCATATAACAGAACAAATAAGTGTGCAAGCTAAAACTTCAGCAGTAAAGGAAAGATTTATTCCCAAACCTTTCCTCAAACTCCCCCACCCTCCACCAAAGTCAAGCATTGTTGCCAGTTTCTTGTGTATACTTACAAAGAGTTTATGTTTACAATTGCAACTATGCATTTGTAGACTTTTAAAATCCATATGGTAGAAAAGTATTCTGCAACTTGCTTTTTTCACTTAAAATGAAATGCTTTCATTCTTACATATACAGAACTTTCTTGTTCTTTTTTATTTTTTAACCAATTCACAGTACTCCACTTAATGGCTGAACTATAATTATTTAACCAATATCCAAGGGGCAGGCATTTAGGTTACTGGCAATCTTTATTTTAAATAAAGCATCTGGTGGCTGTTGCCATTCCCTGGCATTCTTTAGCTTGTAGCCACATCACTCCAATCTTTGCCTCCACATTCACAATGCCTTTCCTCCTGTGTCTGTCTTCTATGTCTCTTTTAAGAATACCTGTCACTAGATTTAGTCTCCATCTAAATAATCCAGGATAATCTAATCTCAACATCTTTAATTAAATATGCAAAGACCCTTTCTTTTCCAAATAAGGTGGCAGTCATAGGATCTGGGGATTAGAAAGCAGAATATCTTCTTTGGCACCACCATTCAGGCCACTACAGACATCAAGTGATTATGTTGAGAAGACAATGAGGTATATGAGATTAGAATTCAGGAAAGTGATCTGAGTTGTAAATATATAAATTTGGAGTTATCATCTTGTAGATGTTTTCAAGCTATGAAACTGAAAGAAATCACTTGGGAAGAAAAGGAAAGGCATAGGGACCATACCTTGGGGCTCTACATACTTTAGAGGCCAGAAAAACGAGAAGAACCCAGTAAAGAAAAGGGAAAATATATGGCCCATGAGAGAGAAACTTGTCTGTTTTGATCACAATTGCTTTGCCTTTATTTTAAATGGCTCCTAGCATCTAGAAAACACTCCAAATATATTTCTCAAATAATTATTCTTGATAGGGTGGCCAGTGAGGTAAGGAAAAAAAAAAAAAAAAAACTAGACAAGTGTGATATCCCAGAATTCAAGGGAAGATGGTTATTTTCAAAAAGGGACCCTTCCTTTTCTGGTTGCAGAGCTGCACAGTGAGGCACTCTGGTCCTCACTGTGCAGCTCTGCTGTCCAAGGATCCTCTACAGTCTGTGTGGGTCTTGCTGCACCACAAACAGGCCAACACTTTCAACAAGGTGAATAGATGGCTCTGGAGATGACTAAGCCAAGCACATTGCAACAGAAGCAGAATCTGTCCTACTTCTGGGCAAAGACTGATTCACTGGTAATTCCATGGGTCGTATGACCTAGATTTACAAAATCTGCCAATCAATCTCTGAAGCTCTGGTGGCCTTTTACCAGAAAACATGGATGAGGCTTCCAAGAAGGAGATTGAAGACATCCTCACCCAGTACCAGCAGCCTCTACTGCCAGCTGACTCCTATCACTGCAAATCCAAGAAGTTCAGAGGCTCTGGTGGCTGTGTTGGCCACCAGAAATCTTACCAAGAAACTCTCCATGAGGAACAGGGTTCACTTTTATATTAAACAATGATTGTGAGATTTTAAGGTTTAGAAAAGGAGGAAAGGATTGGTGGATCCAGGATGGCCAAATAGGAACAGCTCTGGAGTGTAGTTCCAGCAAGAACAAGGCAGAGGGTGAGTGATCACTGCAGTTCCAAATGAGTTTTTACTGCCCACAGATCAGGAGATTCCAGCGCTGAAAAGTGCCGCAAATTTCCAGCATGGCTGTTTCAGCTGGCACAGCAGGTCTCCGCACAAAAACTCACACACATCTGGGTGGCCATTTCAACTGGCACCTGGAATGCCTGAGAGACAGAGCTGCCCATTCAACTGAAAAAAAAGGGACTGAAACAGGGAGCCAGGTGATCTGGCTTGGTGAGTCCCAGCCCCACAAAGACCAGCAATTTGAAATGCTCTGGATTGAGAGTTTTGCAGTAAGAGCAGCTGGACCCGAGATGGTTCAGCTCTGTGCGGGAAGGGTTTCCACCATTATCGAGGCAGTCAACCACTACTGAGGCAGTCCCATTACCAAGGCAATCCACCATTACAGAGGCAGTCCGCCATTACTGAGGCAGTCCGCCATTACTGAGGCAGACCGCCATTACTATACCTCTGAAAACAAAACTGCAAAGAAGTTCACACAGCAGCTGGACAGAGCCCACAGCAGCTCAGCAATGCCTCTGCTGGCAGAATGTGACTAGGCTACTTCCTCACTGGGCAGGGGAGCTCTGAAAAAAGGCAGCAGCATATCAGGATCTTATAAATAAAGCCCCACCTTCCTAGGACAGAGCACCTGGGAAAAAGGTGGTTATGAGTTCCACTACAGAAGACTTAAAAGTACCTGCCCAGCAGATCTGAATGGATCAATGGAGCTCCCAGCACAGCACCTGAGCTCCTGCAATGGACAGACTGTCTCTTTAAGCAGCTCCCCGACCCCTGTATACCCAAAGAGACACCATTTAAAGGAGAGCTCAGGCTGACATCTGGCAGGTATCCTTCTGGGATGAAGACAACAGAAGAAGAAACTGGAGAGGATGTGGAGAAATAGGAACACTTTTACACTGTTGGTGGGAGTGTAAATTAGTTCAACCATGTGGAAGACAGTGTGGTGATTCCTCAAGGACTTAGAAATAGAAATTCCATTTGACCCAGCAATCTCATTACTGGGTATATATCCAAAGGATTATAAAACATTCTATTGTAAAGACATATGCACAGGTATTTTCAGTGTGGCACTGTTTACAACAGCAAAGACCTGGAACGAACCCAAATGCCCATCAATGATAGATTTGACATGGAAAATGTGGCACATATACACCATGGAATATTATGCAGCAATAAAAAACGATGAGTTCATGTCCTTTGTAGGGACATGGATGAATCTGGAAACCATCATTCTCAGCAAACTGACAACAAGAACAAAAAATCAAACACCGCATGTTCTTACTCATAGGCAGGTGTTGAACAATGAGAACTCATGAACACAGGGAGGGGAGCAACACACACTGGGGTCTGTTGGGCAGGAATAGGGGAGGGACAGCAGGAGATAGGGAGGTTGGGGAGGGATAACATGGGGGAAAATGCCAGATATAGGTGGCAGGGGGATGGAGGCCGCAAACCACATTGCCATGTAGGTGCCTATGCAACAATCCTGCATGTTCTGCACATGTACCTAAACCTAAACCAGAACCTAAAGTGCAATATATATATATATATATATATATATATATATATATATGGGGAAAGGAGAGCCTCTTTCAGGTTAAGATGATGTGAACATACAAACCTATTTTTCTCCCTCCTAAAACCCCTCGGAAGTATAATAAATGAGTTTTGTTTTATACCTAAACTTACAAGTGTAAGGAAAATAGTAAAGGATACAGCAGCAACAAAATTTTGGAAGTTGGCAAGCTAACCAATGTATGATGACTGATTTAACACTCCTGAGAAACCCAAATCCCTAGCTGGCAGCAAGGAAAGTTCAAAACCAATATAATTTGCACCACAGTCCTCAAAACGATCAGAAACTGGCAACACCAGAAAAATCTAAAACTGAGTGTAAAAGCAGATTTCTAAATAAGGAGATGTGGGTAAAAGTTGTCTGAGAAGCAGTTAGATTCCCAAATCTCTGACCCCAACCTAGAGAAAACAGAGGAGGAATGTCTTGAGACTAGGCATCTGGTGATTCCACGTCTAGTGCTAAATGCACACAACCCTAGCCTTCTTTCCCAGTACAACTCCCAGAATGCTGGCAGACAGACCTTTACCCTCCAGAAAGGAAACAGAAAAACTCTTTTCTGTTTTAAGAATCTGACCTGCTTAAGAGCAAGACCTAGATGCTAACTGCAGAAGTTCCTCTACAAATGGCCCACCCAGAATCCACTTCAGTGAAGCTCAAAGTTGAGTCTTTCTCACAGGCTCAGTGTGCCCATCAGTTTTTTAGTCACACACTTTATTGATCATGAGCAGAGAGCAAAGGAATTAGAAACCCAGTGAAGAATGCCTCTATCAAGAAGATGGAACTCAAAATAAGCAAACACAAAAAAAGCAACTTTGGAGGGGAGAGAAACTTCAAAAATATATGTTATCAAAAAGAAAAAGAGAGCATATGTTGCAGCCCTGAAACAAAAACAAGATGCCATAAAAAAGAAACATTCAGTGAATTAGAAAAGTACTCTGACATGTTAAAAATATAATAGCAGAAATGGAAACTGTGATGGGGGGTAGGAAGATAAAGTTGAGAAAATCTGTCAGAAAAGTGGAACAAAAAATCAAAGTGATGAAAAACGGAAAGGAAAGAAAGTTGGAGCACCATTCTAAGAGGTCCAACATTTGAGTAATGGGGCAAATAAATCAACAATGAAGCAATTCAAGAACATTTCTTAGAAGCAAAGAACATGAGATTACAGATAGAAAAGGCCCAGAGAAACAGGCACAATGGGCATATCATAAAATTTCAGAACTCTAAGAAGAAAAATAATTTCCTAAACTTTCAGAGAGAATAAAGCAAATTATATGCAAAAGATTGGAAATATAATCCTTTATCTCTTTTACAGACAAATGTTGAATATTTACAAGAAAACAGAGTAATTCTGGATTCTGATTTAAAATAATTAAAAGTTGGCCATGCATGGTGGCTCACACCCATAATCCCAACACTTTGGGAGGCTGAGGCGGGCGGATCGCTTGAGCCCAGGAGTTTGAGACCAGCCTGGGCCATGTGGCAAAACTCCATCTCTACAAAAAATTAACCAGGCAAAGTGGTGCACACCTGTAATCCCAACTACTCAAGAGTCTGAGGCAGGAGGATCCCTTGAGGCCAGGAGTTTAAAGCTGCAGTGAACCATGATCACACCACTGCACTCCAGCCTGAGTGACAGGGCCAGATCCTGCCTCAAAAAAAGAAGCAAACAAATAAAATAAAATAATCAAAAGATCAGAAGTGGGGGATATGCTGTAGAGGCAATGCAATTGTTTACAAATTGACAATTGTAGAGTGATGGGTATATGGGAATTCATTATACTATATATTCATCATATAATTCTCTTTGAATGTATTTTAAATTTTCTATAATACAGAGTTACTTTTATAAACAAAGAAGGAATAAGAATGTTTTAGATTTCTTAGCAACACTGGAAACAAGAAGACAATGAAGCAATGGCTTCAAAATCCTGAAAGAAAACTATTTCCAAAGTAGAATTCTGTACCTGGACAAACTACAAATCAAAGTGCAAGGGAAATGCCCAAGTAGATGAACTGGACTTAGCTGAATCAATGGCTGTCCATCCATTTCTCTTGGAAGTAAGACAGAGTATTTGGATGCTGATACAAGTATGTTTGTATATTTTATAATGGAAATAGGAGATTTTTCTCTTTAATGTGCTTCCGATTGTTTATTTGAGGAGCTCATAATCTGATGGAGCATATGAACATATAAACAGGTAATGTTTACATGCACTAAAACAAAATATACTAAGTTCTCCAATAGCGCTATGTTTAGCAGCTTATGGGACTTCGGCTTTGTGGCCCAAGAAAGGGTTTAGGGAGCAAGTCATGCCTGAGATGAGTCTTAAAGAATGTGTAGTAGTTACACAAGTAAAGAAGAAAGGAAAAAACACTCAAGGTGGTGAAATCACCATTGATAAAGGCACAAAGAAATAAAACATCATGGTGTATACAGAATACTAGCACAGAACCAAACACAAGGCTGGACCCCATGGCTCATGCCTGTAATCCCAGCACTTTGGGAGGCCAAGGCAGGAGGATCACTTGACGCCAGAAGTTCAAGACCAGCCTGAGAAAGATAGCAAAACCTTGTCTCTACAAATATATTTTTTAAGAAACTAGCTGGGTGTGGTGGCATGTGTCTGTGGTCCTAGCTTCTCAAGAGGCTGAGGAGAGAGGATTGCTTGAGCTCTAGCAGTCAAGGATGCAGTGAGCTGTGATCATGCCACTGCACTCTAGCCGGGGCAACAATAATGCTTATTGGCATTAATTAAAGCACTTGGTGTTCTCATGGACCTGCCATATTTAGTGACTAGAGACTACAGATGAAACTAGAAAATATTATGCAGCTATTTGTTATCTGTGTGTTGGGTTTATTGTCATGAAACAGTAGAGTCAAGAAACAAGGTGCTGGCCAGGAACAGTGGCTCACTCCTGTAACCCCAACACTTTGGGAGGCTGAGACATGCAAATCACTTGATGTCAGGAGTTCGAGACCAGCCTGGTCAACATGGCGAAACTCCGTCTCTACTAAAAATACAAAAATTGGCCAGTCATGGTGGCACACATCTATAATCCCAGCTACTCAGGAGGCTAAAGCAGGAGAATTGCTTGAACCTGGGAGATGGAGGTTGCAATGAGGCAAGATCGTGCCACTGCACTCCAGCCTGGGTGACAGAGGGAGACTCCAGAAAGAAAGAGAGAAAAAAAGAAAGGAAAAAGGAAAGAAGGAAGGAAGGAGGGAGGGAGGAAGAGAGGGAAGAAAGGAAGGAAAGAAGGAGGGAAGGAAAGAGAGAGGGAAAGAAAGAAAAAGGAAGGAAGGAAGGAAGAAGGAAGGAGAGAGAGAAAGAGAGAAAGAGAGAGAAAGAAAGGTGCTGAAAACCATATTCTGCACTAGGAGTTAAGGATCTAGAAAGTTTAGGAAACGACGAAGATGGTTAAGTTCCTTAGCATCTTAAATGTTTCTCCTATGGTTGGACTTCTACATTCAGTCTTAGAAATAGTCTAGCTGACTCATAGTTCACAGGTTTTTTATACTAAGATTGAATTTAGCCCTGGCTTAGATTTTATTTGTTTAATTCAGCAATGTTTATCATCATTTATTCATTTGCCAGTTGATTCTACAAAAAAATTGTGCCTATTTGTATAGACACTGTTGACACAAAACAGTCTTTGTGTTGTCTGTAGTCCAATGAGAGAGGCAAACGTAAAGAAATATAGGCACAATTAATACATAAAAAGCATTTTTACGTGACACAGAGTCCCTGCCATATGACTTAACCAGAAGGTTCAAATATTTCAGTACAATTGAGGTCAACTTCAATATTAAAAATACTTCTTAAGTACAATAGTAACTTTCAGTGCATATTATAAACAAGGGCCAGGAAAAAAACATTCTAATTTGATCTTTATATTTGTTAATTTTTAATGAAAATGCTAATTACTCTTTACCCATTTCTGTGAAACTCTGAATTTGTATTTGTGATGAGTCCAGGCCTATTGGATAGACTTTCAGCATTAGTAAAGTGACAGAACATATGACAGGGAAAGTATAAGAACATACAGATTCATTTTCTTTTAAGTTGGAGAAAAGGAGTCTGACTCAATGGAGCTTCTGTTTGGTGAACTAATGGGTCACCATAACCAAATGATTGTAAGTCACAATTTAACTGAAAACCAGAGGGTAAAAATAGCAAAGACTAAACATATAATATCCTTCTTTCTTCGTCTTTGCTTCTGAAAGGTGTGTCTTTCCTGCCCTATGAATCACTGCCACAGACTTTGCAAATTTGTTCCATAAGAGGGAAGTGCCAGAGCAGCAGTAATGTTCTCATCACAGGCGTCGCTGCTTCAGAGGGAAGAGAGGCACAGTCTACAGTGTGGATAATGCTCATTCCCCGCAGGTATCATAAAATGGAAACTGTTAAAACATAAATATCCTGCACCCTTTCACCTTACCTTTACACAATAACGGTGATAACTACACTAACAGCAGGCATGATCTTATTGACTCCTTTCCTTCTTAAACTTGAGTCTTGGGTATCATCACAATCAACATTATAAAGTTTCCATCATCTGAATCCTAAAAAGTGAATGAAAGCATGGTCCATAAAATGTACAGCTTATGTTTAATATTTTGGCAACTATTGCTATTCCATAGGCCTGAAAGTTAAATAAATAGGGCTTGAATTTTGAGTCAAACTCAAAATTGAGGTTTTCTTTTTTATTTTATGACTTGGTTTGCTACAGATATTCTGATTGCTACAGAAAAAAATTCTGGAAAAATTTGGTAAAATTATTGCTAAAAAATTTTACCAAATTCCCAGATTAATAATTGTTATCTTAACCAAAAGTTTATCAACATTGTTAAAACATAGCATTGTCTAAGTCTCTATGTGTATGTGTGTGTGTGTGTGTGTGTGTGTGTGTGCACAGACTTTATAATTTTTGCATGCCCTAAAATTTCTGTTTATATATTCCTTCTGACTGTTTTTCTAAAAAATTAACACCCACATAGACTTGGCTTCTCTCCTAAGATAGTTTTCTTTCCATATATGAAACAGAGTTGCAAGTAATAGCTTCTTTTACATTATATAGTAAGTTAAGGATCATATGTTTTCTTCTTTGTCTTCCCCATAATTGCTTGAACAAGGACGATAATAAATTTGTGGGTAGAATTAGTATTACTTTGTACTTCTTTACCCTCTTCTATACAGCAGCACCACATAGTGGACACTTTGGTACTTCTCTGTGAAAAATCATTTCAATTACCTTCAAAGTATGAAATTGGTTTGCTTTAAGGAATGAAATTTGTGTGGATATTGCTGATGATTATCTTTTAATATTGCTCTGATGAGCAAACATGTGAAGTCATAGATTTCACCTACTGTAAGAATAATAATCAGCTTCACAGTTATTGTGTGAAGATAAAAGAGAAGCATTTTAAAATAAGCATGAAGACACACATGTAGTCTGTACTTCAAATTTACTATGTAATACTAATTATTTCCTAAAGTAGACTTTGTAAGGGAAGCAAAGCCAATGCTTAGATTTTTAGTAATAATAATTCTCAGAGTAGATCATTCATCCTCATTCACATTCCTATATATCTATAGAAAGATGCCTAATAGAGGTAATTGGTGCTGTTGTGATTAAATCAAGGCACACACACACACACAAATAATAATATATGCTGTCCCAGGAGTTGATACATAAATGCAGTTAGCAAAGAGAAATGTTATGCTATTACCAACATTCTCATTTTCTTTTGCCACAGTAAGCTTGGATTTGTCAGACATCAATTAAAATCAGAGTGGGAGCAAGGATTTTACACATTCATGGAGAAACATAAAGAGCTGCCATCCACATGCAATAGTACAGTATTTAATATTGTTCTAATACTTGCACCACTTTTGTCCCAGAATAATCAATCCCCAGTGACTCAGTGTACAACTCCCTGGCTAGGTTGAAATAGAAGCACACTGACAATCCAGAGAGGAAGCACTGTGTAGTAGGGACAACTCACCCCCAGCTCCATGCTTTAGGGGTTTCACCCAGTTTGTTTATAGAATCAGACTCACTGGAAATTTTCAGGACTTAGAATGGTGCAAGGTGAACGGGAGCAAAGGGAGTCATTTGCAAAAGATTAAAAACACAGTCGCTTTTATAGAGTTCCATCATGCAGTCACTTGTTGAATTAACCAGACAACATTTCTCAGTTAACGTCTACGTACAAAGCACTGACCCGGGCACTATGGACTGTATAGCAGGGGTTGGCAAACCACAGCTAGTCTGTGGCCTGTTTTTCTTCAGCCTGTGAGCTAGGGATGAATTTACATTTTAAGATTGTTTTAAACGGGGACAGGAAGAGTAAATAATATGTGACAGAGACATGTAGCCTGCAAAACCTAAAATATTGACTATCTTGTCTCTTACAGAAAAAGTTTGCTGAGCCTTGCTGTCGAGAGAGAGCTAACACTCAATAAAGTTAGAGTCTAGAAAGGACATTAAAACTAACAATAAGAACAAAATCTATAACTTATAACTTTCAACCATTTACTGTGTGTTCAGAACTAGGTTAAGGCTGAGTGTGATGAGTGATGCCTGTAATCTCAGCGCTTTGGGAGGCCCAGGAAGGAGCATTGCTTGAGCCCAGGAGTTCAAGACTAGCCTGGGCAATATAGCAAGACCCTATTTCTAAAAAAAAAAAATAAAATAAATACCAAATAAAAATTAGCTGTAAGTGGTGGCACATACCTGTAGTCCTAGCTACTTAGGAGGCTGAGGCAGGAAAATCAATTGAACCCAAGATTTTGATACTGCACTGGGCTATGAATGTACCATTGCACTCCAGCCTGGCTGATAGAGCTAGACCCTGTCTCTTAAAAAAAATCAATTAATTGCAAGCAGCAGCTTCTCCGCTCCTTCTGGAATCTCTCCCTGGTTCAGCCCGCCTGCTTCCACTCCTGCCTCCACCATGTCCATCAGGGTGACCCAGAAGTCCTCCAGGGTGTCCACCACTGGCCCCGGGGCCTTCAGCAGCCGCTCCTTCACGAGTGAGCCCAGTGCCCGCTCGAGCTCCTCGAGCTTCTCCTGAGTGAGCAGCACTGGCTTCCGCGGTGGCCTGGGTGCAGGCTATGCGGGGGCCAGCGGCATAGGCATGGGAGGCATCACCGCCGTCACCATCAACCAGAGCCTGCTGAACCCCATTAAGCTGGACATGGACCCCAACATCCAGGCCATGCGTACCCAGGCGAAGGAGCAGATCAAGACCCTCAACAACAAGTTTGCTTCCTTCATCGACAAGGTGCGGTTCCTGGAGCAGCAGAACAAGATGCTGGAGACCAAGTGGAGCCTCCTGCAGCTGCAGAAAACGGCTAGGAGTAACACGGACAACATGTTTGAGCGCTACATCAACAACCTGAGGCGGCAGCTGGAGACTCTGGGCCGGGAGAAGCTGAAGCTGGAGGCAGAGCTTGGCAGCATGCAGGGGCTGGTGGAGGACTTCCAGAACAAGTATTAGGAAGAGATCAATAAGCGTACAGAGATGGAGAATGAATTTGTCCTCATCAAGAAGGATGTGGATGAAGCTTACATGAACAAGGTAGAACTGGAGTCTCGCCTGGAAGGACTGACTGACGAGATCAACTTCCTCAGGCAGCTGTACGAAGAGGAGATCCGGGAGCTGCAGTCCCAGATCTCCGACACCTCTGTGGTGCTGTCCATGGACAACAGCCGCTCCCTGGACATGGTTAGCATCATCGCTGAGGTCAAGGTGCAGTAGGAGGAGATCGCCAATCTCAGCCGGGCTGAGGCAGAGAGCGTATACCAGATCGAGTATGGGGAGCTGCAGAAGTTGGCTGGGAAGCACAGGGATGACCCGCGGCGTACGAAGACTGAGATCTCTGAGATGAACCTGAACATCAGCCGGCTCCAAGCCGAGATTGAGGGCCTCAAAGGCCAGAGGGCTTCCCTGGAGGCCGCCGTTTTAGATGCTGAGCATCGCGGGGAGCAGGCACTCAAGGATGCTCGTGCCAAGCAGCAGCAGCTGGAGGAAGCCCTGCAGAAGGCCAAGCAGGACATGGCACGGCAGCTGCGTGACTACCAGGAGCTGATGAACATCAAACTGGCCCTGGACATCGAGATCGCTACCTGCAGCAAGCTACTGGAGGGCGAGGAGAGCCGGCTGGAGTCCGAGATGCAGAACATGAGTATCCCCACGAAGACCACCAGTGGCTATGCAGGTGGTCTGAGCTCTGCCTATGGGGGCCTCACAAGCCCCGGCCTCAGCTACGGCCTGGGCTCCAGCTTTGGCTCTGGCACGGGCTCCACCTTCAGCCGCACAAGCTCCACCAAGGCTGTGGTTGTGAAGAAGATTGAGACCCGCGATGGGAGGCTGGTGTCCGAGTCCTCTGATGTCGTGCCCAAGTGAACAGCTGCAACAGCCCCTCCCAGCATGCCCCTCCTGAGGCTGCCCCAGAGCCTGGGAGGGAGGTTGCTGTGCAGGGGAGCACAGGGAACGGGAGACCCACCTGACGCTCAGCCCTAGCCCTCAGCCCACCCACGGGGAGTTTACTGCCTGGGGACCCCCCTTGCCCATGCCTCCAGCTGCAAAACAATTCAATTGGCTTTTTTTTTGGTCCAAAATAAAATCTCAGCTAGTTCGGGGGAAAAAAAAAATCAATTAATTAAAATAGAACTAGGGTAAGTGTATTACATTCATTATTCCATTTAATCTTCACCAAAAAGTATTCGGTAGTTATAATTACTATCAATTTTCCAATGAATAAACCAAGACTTAAAAAGGCTAATAAATAAGATCATATAAATGACCAAATCTGGAATTAAAATATAGCCTATCTGGCCCACAGCACTTTTTATCACTCAGTTCAGGTACATAAATATGAATGAAAAAAAAAAGTAGAAAAATGTAAAAATACAATATACTACAGAAAAATAGAGGTGGCAGATAACACTTCCAGAGGTCTGATCAGGGAAGATACTTGGACACAGTAGCTTTGAAGCTGGGCCTTGGAAGATGGGAGTGATTCAGATTCGTGACACTGCAGGGTAAGGCAGTCACTTTGGAACAGCCTAGGGGCAGAAGCATCGAGGGTGCTGGGGAGCACTGAGCTCCGCACTGAGCAGAAAGAGAATGTGAAGGAAGAGACTACAGGGAGATGAGTAGGAAACCTCTGTTAGAGCTAGACCATTGATGGTGCTAAACTAAGGGAAAATTGGGAATTTAAATAAATGAAAGTGACTGGACATTTATGACTAAACAGTTGACACAATCAGCCCTATGCTCTGCGGAGATTAATCTTATAAAAGTGTTTTGGATGGAGTAGAAGAAGAATTAGAGACAGAAAAATAAATGAGGAGGCTATTAACAATAATCCAGGTTTGAGATGATGAAGAAGACCTGAGCTAGAGTAGAGACAGTGAAAACACAGTGGTACAGAGGAAAATGTATTGTTAAGGTCCCCACCTACCAAAGCCACTCACTAAGCAATGTAAGAGGAAAAAGATAAGTGGCCTGGCAATGACAATTCCACCTGCTTCCTCACAACCCCCCATTAAGGTAAATGTTGTCTTCTTACGACAATTGTCACTATTTTCCCCCCAGTCTTGTGCCACCACGCTACCATGCATAAACACATACACACAGATACACATCAGTTTTACTGACTAAAGATCACAATACTGGTTATCTTGATAAAGTCAAATTTACTTTAATGGAATTCACCTGAACAAAAATGTCAGTGTTTTGAGGTTGAGTAGGGAGGTGGAGGAAACAATACCACACATATTTTACTGTGTTTACAATCCACATGCCCTCTATATGGATTGTG
Source organism: Cebus imitator (assembly GCF_001604975.1). Taxonomy (NCBI): domain Eukaryota; kingdom Metazoa; phylum Chordata; class Mammalia; order Primates; family Cebidae; genus Cebus; species Cebus imitator. Next base: position 3,109,184 of record NW_016107332.1, read on the forward strand.
ACATCTGTACCCAAATCAACAACTCACTTCAGACCCTTGGTTTAATGAATCGGTCACTTCAAAATATGGAGTGTAGGCCAAGCATGGTGGCTTACGCTTGTCATCCTAGCACTTTGAGAGACTGAGGCAGGAGGATTGCTTGAGATGAGAAGTTCAAGACCAGCCTAGGCAACATAGTAAGACCCTGTCTCTATAGGTTGTTTTTTTTTTTTTTTTTTAATTACCTGGATGTGGCGATCTCACCTGTAGTCCCAGCTACTCAGAGAGCTAGGGCAAAAAGATCGCTTTAGCCCAGAAGATCAAAGCTGCAGTGAGCTATGATGGTACCACTGCACTCCAACCTGGGTGACAGAGTGAGATACTATCTCAATTTTTGTAAAATTTAAAAATTAAGATTAAGATTGGCTGTCTATTCAGCAGGGGAAAGAAGAGAAGCTTCAATCTCCGCCCTTGAGAGGCTAAGAGTTTCATAGGCAAACAGAATATATAAACCAAATGAATACAGGACATTTAAATAAAGCAACATGTTGATGCCATCAAATTATATTCCTTTGGAGCACTTAAGGCAGTATTCTTTTTTTGAAGAATCGCTGAATAATCTGAACAGGTGAATTTACCCATTGTTTCACTTCCCATTTATAAGTCCAATCTCTTTATTTTGGCCTCCTTGAAAAACTCTTTTTTTTTTTTTTTTTCTGAGACACAGTCTTGCTCTGTAGCCCAGCCTGGAGTGCAGTGGTATGATCTCAGCTCACTGAAACCTCCACATCCTGGGTTTAAGTAATTCTTCTGCCTTAGCCTCCTGAGCAGCTGGGATTACAGGCATGTGCCATTGCGCCTGGGTAATTTTTGTATTTTTAGTAGAGACGGGTTTCACCATGTTGGTCAGGCTAGTCTCGAACTCCTGACCTCATGTTCTGCCCACCTCAGCCTCCCAAAGTGCTGGGATTATAGGCATGAGCCACTGCGCCCAGCTGTGAATAAACTTTTTAAAATGCTACTTGCTGCCATCACTCTTTAAACAGTATCTGGGCCTTGCCGGGACAGATTGGTTGTGAGTCTATAGCAAAGGGCAGGAAGTGACTTGCTAAATTCTAAGGACTTACCAAGGATAGAATGGCTTTGTTATCTCGAGATTGTGATTACTTCCAGCCCAGGTGGAGAGATGAAAACGTAGATGAGAGGAAAAGCAAACTCAAAAGCCAAACAGGGCTATATTAAGCATTGAGGTGAAAGAGCAGGGTGAGGACCCAAATCACTGGCAACAACACTGGAAGCCAAGAGAGTGAGAGAACGGAACGCTGGGCGGTGGAGCTGGTGAGTCAGGCATCTGAGACAGTAGGGCCTTGTTCTGTGAACGTGCAATGAAGTCTTACCTGGCCTGCAGGGAGGAGTCCCTTAAAGGTGACACCAAACTGGACAGCACAGTCTACTGATCATTAATGTGTTCTGGCTTGGGAGATGTTACAGAACAGTGAGACTAACAAATCTAAGTGCATGCATGCTGAAAGCATGACAAAAAGTGTCAGTATGATCAAACAAGATGAATCAGGTATATTCTCATAGGGGTGACTTTGGACTCATATTCCAAAGCTCACATTCCAGGCCTTCTTTGCTATTGTTGACTCATCTGGTCAAATTGTTAACAGCATGCTGTGGGCTCCCCTCTGCGCCAACGTGCCTTTGAATCGCAAGTACCATTGCCCTCAGTGTATGAATCGTTACTGAGCCTGCAAGTTGGATTCCAGCAAAGAAAGAAGGCAGATTTTTTGAGGCGCTATTCTGGGAGAGTTCTTGTTATCCACTGGACACTGCTTATTTCACTTTGTGGACTTACAATGTAGCAGCTGTGTTTCAATTTCTCCTGTAAGGCTTGCTACAGAGGAATATCATCAATTAAAACACACAAAAAGAGACCACAAATTACTTTACCAGTTACCCCTAAGCTGACAGTCTGTAGATTACAACCAAATCTTAAAGTGTTTTCCTGGTCAATTGTATTATTCCATAGCTCTTAAGTGTCTATTTGAAGACCTAAAGCAAGTGATGTTTTCGGCCCAGATCCAGAGTTTAAAACTTGTGCAATATAATGTAAGCCTACCTACAGCTTTATGAGAATTTCTGTTAAGCTTTTGGGAGTTTGGTCTGTATGCTGTCATCCTTCATTTTCAAAGAATACATTTTTTTAATGACAGTGTTTCCCATATATACTTCCCATCATCAGCAACATCTACCCTGAGTTATTTATAAGCTGCTTTCAAACTTTCAGAACTTTTCTGCCTCATATGTATGTTCCAGCATACCAAACTTGATTCTCTCCCCGCCCCGCCCCGCCTCACTATCAATGGAGAATGCTTTAAGAGGCCCTTCGTGGGTTTGTGTGATAGGAGAGAGCTTGTTGGGAGAAAGGAGGGATTGGAGAGGAGACATGGAAACAACAGTTCTGGCAAAGTGGCTTTGCACAGAGTCGCTCCATCCACATGATAACTTAGCAGTGCAAGCTGCAGGAAAGGAAGGCTGGCCACATGCCAGCTGCTCTCTGGGAAAGAGTGATGGCTCCTGTAGACTGGCAGCAGGAGTTTGTCCTGCCTCTCCAAAATGCTATCAGGAGAATTCTTTGCCAACGAATGAATCCTCGGGCCACCGAAGGGGTAAGTAGGTTCACATATACGCCACCAGGTGAGAAGCATGGAAAAAAGTTTTCCTCTCCCCTGTACCTAGGAGACCTGGTCCTAGTTCTGATTTTACTAATAGCTAGCTGTGTGGGCTAGGGCAAAATTATTTTACATCTATGAGTTCCAGTTATTTTGTTGTGAATAAAGAGGGGATCTGATTAAAGAATGTCTCTGACTCTAAAAGGCTGTGGGCCTGTAATCTATCAGTGTACCTGGTAACCTCAATAAAAGTGAAAGTCTGGTGCAACAGCTCTTACAGAGCTTCTTTTGTCTAGCTATGTGTATAATCAGGCCAAGTCTTATAGTTTGTGGGATTGATACAAAATTCAAGATAACTGTGTGTCATCAGAAACAAAAGTTTGGAAAAGACATTTCCCCAAACTAAATTAAATACCACTGCTCAAAAATAATAAAATGCTATAGAAAGAAAATATCAACGCCACCACAAATCAACATCGGAAGAACAGCCCTAGAAAACATCTGGAAAATAGCATTAGGCTAACAAACCACGAGATAAAATGTTTGATTTCCCAGTCACTGATGGTACTAACTGCAAAAGCAGTTAAGAAGTCTTATGAGGAATAATATCTTGGCACTGATGAACAGCAAGAAACCCAGCTGTTTGCACTTGCTGTATAACAAGTGCCAATGCACATACTGTAATCCTCAGTCTGCTGAGCACTGCAATGGCAAACCGCACAATGTGACAGAAAGTTCCTGATTGGGCAAGAGTGATCAGGCTATTGGGACTTGGTAACAGCCGAATGCCTCCTTTCACCGCAACAGCCCACTTCCAGGACAACTTCCCTGTGAATTGTTGTTTCTTGCTATATATTCATTCATTTGCTTTTACTAGAAATTTATATCATGGTCTGGAAAGAACTTCTATTTCCAGGCAGGAGTTCCTTTAAACCATACCAGATGTTGGAAACATTATGAGATTGTCCTAAGAAGAGGAGAAGGAGGGGATTTGAACATGAGCTATATAAATGACAGACAGAAAAGGAAAGGGCCCATAGGTGCGTGAACATGAAGAGAGATGAGCAGATAAGCACACTAACACAAGATCATGTGAATCCTTGAAATTCTCCATCTCAAAGTGCTAGGAGCATACCCATCCTGCAATTGTGATTTTGAAAGAGACTAAGATAAAGCTAGAAGGCAAAGGAGAAAGGAAGGGTTCAAACATCCTGACATTATGTTATTTGCAATGCTACTTAGGCACTCGTTGAAATCAGCAGTTCTTTAGAATTAAGAAGGAAAAGTCTGATCAACTTGGCTATCATTTCATTTGATGATTAATTGTTGAGCTCTTAGTATGTAACAGGAAAAGTTCTAGGTATGGAAGGTTGCAGGGAATAATAATGAATAATTTTTAAAATAACATGGTCTGTTCCTAAAGATACATTATTTAGGTAATCTCCTGTGTAAATGATCAATCACCATCTACAACAAGTGTTAAGAAAACAAAAAGAAAAGTATGTAGGAATGGGATTTCTTCTCTTTCTTCCATGTACACATTAGGAAAGATGGATAATAATCAAATAACAACAGAAATAAATATAAAAGTGCAACTGTGATGAGTGCTACAAGGAGAGGGAGATGGTTCTATGAGAAAGAATAATTAGAATATTTGGCCTTGTCAGCAAGGTAAGGGGTGGCTTCCTTGAGAAAGGGCTATTTAAATTTTCAGCTAAAGGATGAGTGGAATTTAATTCAGTCAAGAAGGGATATTCTGTGCGGGAAACACACGAGGGGAGAAAAAAGACATACACACAATACCTTTAAGGGCAAACAACCTTTATCCCATGTAAATGGCAATGCAGCTATAATAAGCAAATGATATAATAAGCAAATTTCAATGGGGAGAGGAGAAGGGAAAAGATGTGTGTGTGTGTGTGTGTGTGTGTGTGTGTGTGTGTGTGTATACACTTATCAGACTATGGATGATTCACCACCAGACTGGGAAGCAATATTCTGGCTTCCAGAGTCAGCCACTCATCTGTGCATACATAAGGAGAGGTCTCATGAAGCTTCAGTGCAGTCAGGGACCCTAGTTCTTTTTGTCACAAGGTGTTTGGCAGTCACAAGATCCCTTCAAGGCTGGGCTCAAGGAACACAAAAAGGTCAACTTGTTTTTGCGATTGTCTATTGTTTTTCAACAATTAATGTATAGGAATAGATGGAAATGGAGATTTCTCCAACACAGTGCTGGACGAACGCCTCAAGGGACTCACACAACCTGCTCTGAGACTTGGTGACCATTGTTTGTGTCCATGTTCAATTGAGTTCAAATTTAGTATTTAACTTTTCCTCTACAAGGGGCTGGATGGAGGTGCAGAAGAGTTCTCCAGAAAAGAGCCAAAATAAATGAGGTAATGAAAGTGCTACGAGGCCAGTGTTCAGGAATGGAGAGCACTGATATGGAGCATGTTGCAAACTGAAAGTTGGGAGTTGAGGGGGATATGTAGGAGCAAAATGTGCAGGCGTCTTTAAGAGTTTTGTCTTTAATCTCAAAGCTTTAACGGGTTTTCTTTTGCTGAGGATAACATGATCAGATTTGGCAATGAGAAGATCCCTCTGGCTGCATTGTGTAGAATGGATTACAGGATACAGATAGACTACTCAGTAATTTCTGTAGCCCAAGTGATAGAGGACAGCAGCTTGCATGAGGACGGTGGTGATGGTGGAGGACATGGAGTTTCTGAGACATTCTAAGTGTGTATAAGGTAAGCATGTCAGGTCTATGACTGTAGAGTTGGCAGACAGCCCCAAAAGCCACATTTTTCATTCAAACAAGAATTGCCTTTGAATGAAAATGAAAGACAAAGGCATTCTAAGAAACACGAACAATCAAGGAAGCTTACCATATCCTTTCTTATTCATGTTGCTTCCCAGTATTGGCCAACTACCTATGCTAAAAATGCCATGTAGAAGGAGAAGAAAATATGGAAGAACTCATAGTTTTTTTTCTTTCAAATCTTCCTTCTTTTTCAGTATAAGTAGAGTGTTCATAAAATGTGCACCTATCAAGAAGTGAAAAAAAGAGTTGAGTTAATTTTGTGCAGGATTTCCACCCTTCTTTGGGGAACAAAATGCATACACATATGGGAACTGTGTAATTTTGGTAATTCCACATATAAGTGCTCTTATATTTGCATTTATTTGTTTATTTTTTTATTGTACTTTAAGTTTTGGGGTACATGTGCAGATCTTGCGGGATTATTGCATAGGTATACACATGCCATGGTTGTTTGCTGTCTCCATCCCCGCTATCACCTACATCAACCATTTCTCCCAGTGTTATACCTCCCCAATCTCCCTGCCCCCCCACTGTCCCTTCCTTAGTCCCCCTGCCCCCCAAAATAACCCCATGTGTGATGTTCCCCTCCCTGTGTCCATGTGATCTCATTGTTCAGCACCCACCTATGAGTGAGAACATGCGGTGCTTGCTTTTCTGTTCTTGTGTCAGTTTGCTGAGAATGATGGTTTCCAGATTCATCCATGTCCCTACAAAGGACATGAACTCACCTATTTTTATGTCTGCATAGTATTCCATGGTGTATATGTGCCACATTTTCTTTGTCCAGTCTATCACTGATGGGCGTTTTGGTTGGTTCCAGGTCTTTGCTATTGTAATCAGTGCCACAATGAAAATACATGTGCATGTGTCTTTATAGTAGAATGATTTATCATCCTCTGGGTATATACTCAGTAATGGGATTGCTGGGTCAAATGGAATTTCTATTTCTAGGTCCTTAAGGAAGAAGGCCGCACTGTCTTCCACAATGGTTGAACTAATTTACACTCCCACCAACAGTGTAAAAGTGTTCTATTTCTCCACATCCTCTCCAGCATCTGTTGTCTTCAGATTTTTTAATGATCACCATTCTAACTGGTGTGAAATGATATCTCAATGTGGTTTTGATTTGCATTTCTCTAATGACCAGTGATGATGAGCATTTTTTCATATGTTTGTTGGCCTCACATATGTCTTCTTTTGAAAAGTGTCTGTTCATCTCCTTTGCCCACTTTAAATGGGTTTGTTTGTTTGTTTGTTTCTTGTAACTCTGCTTTAGTTCTTTGTAGATTCTGGATATTAGTCCTTTGTCTAATAGGCAAATTGCAAAAATTTTTTACCATTCTGTTGGTTTCTGGTTTATAGTGTTTTAGCCATGAAGTCCTTGCCTATGCCTATGTCCTGAATGGTTTTGCCTAGGTTTTCTTCTAGGGTTTTTATGGTGTTAGGTCTTCTGTTTAAGTCTTTAATCCATCTGGAGTTAATTTTAGTGTAAGGTGTCAGGAAGGGGTCCAGTTTCAACTTTCTGCATATGGCTAACCAGTTTTTCCAACACCATTTATTGAACGGGGAATCCTTTCTCTGTTGCCTGTTTTTTTCAAGTTTGTCAAAGATCAGATAGTTGTAGATGTGTGGTGTTGCTTCCAAGGACTCTGTTCTGTTCTATTGGTCTATATCTCTGTTTTTGTACCAGTTCCTTGCTGTTTTGATGACTGTAGCCTTGTAGTATAGTTTGAATTCAGGTAGTGTGATGCCTCTAGTTTTGTTCTTTTTGCTTAGGATTGTCTTGGCTATGCAGGCTCTCTTTTGATTCCATATGAAGCTTAAAGTGGATTTTTCCTGTTCTGTGAAGAAGGTCATTGGTAGCTTGATAGGAATAGCATTGAATCTATAAATTACTGTGGGCAGTATGGCCATTTTCATGATGTTTATTCTTCCTAACCATGAGCATGGAATGTTTTTCCATCTGTTAGTGTCCTCTCTTATTTTCTTGAGCAGCGGTTTGTAGGTCTCCTTGAAGAGGTCCTTTATGTCCTTTGTTAGTTGTATTCCTTGGTATCGTATTCTCTTTGTAGCAATTGTGAATGGCAGTTTGTTCCTAATTTGGCTCTGTTTGTCTGTTACTGGTGTATAGGAATGCTTGTGATTTCTGCATGTTGATTTTGTATCCTGAGACTTTGCTGAAGTTGCTTATCAGTTTAAGGAGATTTGGGACTGATACAATGGGGTCTTCTAAATATATAATCATGTCATCTGCAAATAGAGACAATTTGACTTCTTCTTTCCCTAATTGAATACCCTTTATTTCTTTTTCTTGCCTGATTGCTCTGACTAGTACTTCCAATACTATATTGAATAGGAGTGGTGAGAGAGGGCATCCTTGTCTAGTGCCAGTTTTCAAAGGGAATGCTTCCAGTTTTTGCCCGTTCAGTATGATATTGGCTGTGGTTTTGTTATAAATAGCTTTTATTATTTTGAGATACATTCCATCAATACCTAGTTTATTGAGGGTTTTTAGCATAAAGGGCTGTTGAATTTTGTCAAAGACCTTCTCTGCATCTATTGAGATAATCATGTGGTTTTTGTCTTTGGTTCTCTTATTTGTTGGATTACATTTATAGATTTGTGTATGTTGAACCAGCCTTGCATCCTCAGGATGAAGCCTACTTGATCATGATGGATAAGCTTTTTGATGTGCTATTGCTTTCGGTTTGCCAGTATTTTACTGAAGATTTTTGCATCAATGTTCATCAGGGATATTGGCCTGAAGTTTTCTTTTTTAGTTGTGTCTCTGCCAGGTTTTGGTATCAGGATGATGTTGGTCTCAAAATGATTTGGGAAGCATTCCCTCTTTTTGTATTGTCTGGAATACTTTCAGAAAGAATGGTACCAGCTCCTTTTTGTACATCTGGTAGAATTCTGCTGGGAACCTGTCTGGACCTGGACATTTTTTGGTTGGCAGGCTATTGATTGCTGCCTCAACTTCAACCCTTGTTATTGGTTTATTCAGGGTTTTGACTTCTTCCTTGTTTAGGCTTGGGAGGGTGCAAGTGCCCAGGAATTTATCCACTTTTTCCAGGTTTACTGGTTTATATGCATAGAGTTGTTTGTAGTAATCTCTGATGGTAGTTTGTATTTCTGTGGAATCGGTAGTGATGTTCCCTTTATCAGTTTTTATTGTATCTATTCAAGTCTTCTCTCTTTTCTTTTTTATTAATCTGGCTAGCTGTCTATGTTGTTGATCTTTTCAAAAAACAAGCTCCTGGATTTAATGATTTTTTGAAGGGATTTTTGTGTCTCAATATCCTTCAGTTCTGCTCTGATCTTAGTTATTTCTTGTCTTCTGCTAGCTTTTGAGTTTTTTTTTATCTTGCTCCTCTAGCTCTTTCAATTTTGACAATAGGGTGTCAGTTTTAGATCTTTCCTTGATTCTCAGGTGTGCATTTATTTCTATAAATTTCCCTCTAGACATTGCTTTAAATGTGTCCCAGAGATTCAGGTATGTTGTGTCTTTGTTCTCATTGGTTTGGAAGCAAATCTTTATTTCTGCCTTCATTTCATTGTTTATCCAGTCATCATTCAGGAGCAAGTTGTTAAGTTTCCAAGTAGTTGTGCAGTTTTGAGTGAATTTCTGAATCCTGAGCTCTAATTTGATTGTGCTGTGGTCTGAGAGACTGTTTGTTATGATTTCCATTCTTTTGCATTTGCTGAGGAGTGATTTACTTCCAATTATGTGGTCAATTTTAGAGTAGGTGTGATGTGGTGCTGAGAAGAATGTATATTCTGTGGGTTTGTGGTGGGGAGTTCTGTAGATATCTCTTAGGTCCATTTGGTCCAGATCTACATTCAAGTCCTGGATATCTTT
>NW_016107332.1:3118643-3121158 GCF_001604975.1 Cebus imitator
TTTTAGTAGAGATGGGGTTTCACCATGTTGACCAGGATGGTCTCGATCTTTTGACCTCATGATCCACCCGCCTCGGCCTCCCAAAGTGCTGGGATTACAGGCATGAGCCACCACGCCCAGGTGGTTTGTGCATTTTTGTGGAGTCATTCCCAAGTCACTTCTCTGCCTCATTATATCAACCAGGGATAAATAAGGAGACTAAAAACATGCCAGTTACATCAACAGAAAAGTTTAATATAAATCATTATTAAGTAGTAAATATGGTAAACTACTAAAAGAGACAAAAGAGGATTCTAAAGCGTATAGAAATAGCAACTGCAGATGGTGGCTATTACCTCTAAAGCCAATGGATAGTGCACAAAGAAGAAAATTTTAAAATTTAGAGGAGGAAAGCCAGACACAGAGGCTCACTCTTACATTCCCAGCACTTTGGGAGGCCTGGCAGGAGGACCACTTGAACCCAGGAGGTTGAGGCTGCAGTGAGCCATGATCGTGCCACTGCACTCCAGACTGAGTGACAGAGCAAGACTCTGTCTCAAAAAAATAAATAATGAATAAATAAATAATTTAGAGAGGGCATCTTTCCCACTAAGGCTGAGGGTCAGACCTCTCAGGAAAGGTATGACTACCACAAAAACATTCAGTCTGCTGGTGGCATGGAAACTTCTGGAGGATGGGAGCCCAGCAAACCATCCCTAGGTGACAGAGGAACTTGGTGAAGCGTACAGATCTTAGGAGGTTAACAGGACTCACTGACCACAGCTCTGGTCTCAAGATATGTATTGGTTAGTTAAAAACACTCCAAGCAGGAGAGGAGAGGGAAGGGTAAAGAGGAGGGGACCTAGGACCAAGAAGACTAAAAAGGAGCCAAACAGAAAAGTGGGGAGTAATGGAATCTGAGAGTTGGGCATTTAATGCTGCTAAAAGATTTGTCCCAACATCAATCTTTTGTATTTGAGATTTCTTTCTTCTAGCCCATCTTCATTTAATTCTATTTAACCTTTTATCTTTCCATATCTGCCTAGATATTGTTTCTCCTGGATGCCTTCTCAAACCTGCCCCCAGCCCCAGCACATGGTCAGTGGTCCTTTGGCTGCCAAGCACCCTTGCATTTACCCTTGTGATAAAATTCAAGCTCCTTGAAATAAGAGATTATGTTCTATTCTGCATTCTATCTGTGGATCATAACATACTCCTCAGCATGTTGTTGGTATTTCAACATTTGATAATTTTTAAAAATCTGAATAAATCACTCTTTTCTCTGTCCCTTACTCTTTTTACTTATACTTTTATCATGGAACTCATTAGCTATTACTATTTTTGTAAATTGTTTTCTCTCCCAGAAAAACTATTAACTTCTACCAATCTTTGGATTCTTTTGATTGACAAGCACTGTGCATTGCACAAAGTAAGCATTTACTGATTATTTGCTGTATTAAATGTCACCAAACCCATGAAAGGTAATTGCATTGTTGTAAAACTCACTTTGTGGTTGGCTTATGAACTGGCTCTGAAGCTATTTTAAAAATAATTTTATCAGAAGACGTTCAAGGATCTTGGAGTATTGGTTTACACTCATTTGGCTGCAGGAAACAGAAACTCTATAAAATTATGGGTTGAGTATTCATAACTTGAAAACCCAAAATCCAAAACTTTTTGAGTACCAACATGACACTCTAAGGAAATGCTCAGTGTAGCATTTTGGATTTCAATTGTTTATAATGGGGATACTCAACCTGCAGTTTAAGTAGAAAGGAGGCAGAGTTTCTTACTATAAGGAGTAGGACTACAGCCGAGACTCTGGAATGGGCTGAAATTAGACACTTAATTGCTGGCAGCAGTACTCTTAGTGGTACTTCATTCACTCTTTCATCCTTTTCCTCCTTCTCTTCCCTGATATCAATGAACGGAATTAGAAGGTAGAGGAGGGAAATGCTGTTGCTAAGCATTCTGTCTGGTTGAAGATGACCCTCAACAGCTGCAGAAGTTATAGCTCCTCCATTTAAGAGATTCCAAACTGAAACCAGACTGTTTTATCCTCAGTCCCAAATTGAGAGTGAAGGGACTGTTATTTACCTTTTCAAAAGTCAAAATTTTGTTTTTGTCAAGTGCTTACACCGAGTCCAAGCAACTAGGGTCCAAGCAGGGTCACATAGTGCAAGAATGGCTGTAACTATGAGAACCAGGGAGTAGATGGGGGTAGCAAAGAGGGAAAAGTCAGTGGAGCTAGAGAGAAGCATTGTAACCTAAGTCTTCAGCTTTAAAAATATTTTTTAATCTTCCATTCTCTTTTTCTCCCTTCCCTCTTCTCTTACCCCTTCATTCCTTCCCTCTCTAGACACTCCTCTCCACCAAGGCAAGCTTATCTAATTATGTTCCTACTTAAGAAATTCCAGGCCGGGCGCGGTGGCTCAAGCCTGTAATCCCAGCACTTTGGGAGGCCGAGGCGGGTGGATCACGAGGTCAAGAGATCGAGACCATCCTGGTCAACATGATGAAACCCCGTCTCTACTAA
>NW_016107332.1:3121326-3128687 GCF_001604975.1 Cebus imitator
AAAAAAAAAAAAAAAAAAAGAAATTCCAGGCCAGGGCATGGTGGCCACGCCTAGAATCCCAGCACTTTGGGAGGCCGAGGCAGGCGGATCACCTGAGGTCAGGAATTCAAGACCAGTCTGGCCAACATAGTGTCTCTACAAAAATTAGCCAGGCATGATGGTGGGTGCCTGTAATCCCAGCTACTCTGGAAGCTGAGGCGGGAGAATTGGTTGAACCTGTGAGGCGGAGGTTGCAGTATGCCGAGATTGAGCCACTGCACCCCAGCCTGGGAAACAGAGGAGACTCCATCTCAAAAAAAAGAAAGAAAGAAAGAGAGAGAGAGAGAGAAAGAGAGAAAGAGAGAAAGAGAGAAAGAAAGAAAGAAAGAAAGAAAGAAGAAAGAAAGAAAGAAAGAAAGAAAGAAAGAAAGAAAGAAAGAAAGAAAGAAAGAAAGAAAGAAAAGAAAGAAAGAAAGAAATTCCAGAGGCTAATCTTGAAACAAACCAGGTGCAGAGTCCCAATTGCAGCATCCTCCCACTTAGCAGGGGTCACAAACAATTAGTCCACCACCATTGGGCTGAAGTCAAGATAACGCCAAGCAGACCTCCAGATAGAATTAAGCAATCTAGCTATCTGAACAAAGGCACACAGACCCCACATCCTGCACCACTCCCCCAGGTTTCCCATACCAAATTTCCCTTTAAAAACTCTAGGATACATTTTAAAATTTAAGATGGCACTGTAGATGGCTAGTTCACTATCTTCCAGGTTTGCTGGCTCTCCAATTAAACCTGCTTTTCCTCCCACCTACCCTTGCCTCTCGTGTCTGGCTTTTCAGCTATGAAAAGCCAAATCTGGGTCCAGTTACAGTATCCTAATAAGTTATCCACCACACCAAGCCACCCAGGTCAGAGGTTAAAAAGAAGAAACTAAATCTTCCAGGAAACCTATACAACCATAGGACTGGCCCTAAATTTGATAGTGAGCAATCCAGTGTAGGTAGAGCAGGGTCAGGTCTGATGTGATTTGGCGGACACAAAGGGCTTAGGTCTCATTCCTGTACACATCAGACACAACTACTGATGGGGCTGAGGCTCCTTATATAGCTTGCTTAGTAGTAGTGGCTTGAACCTCTGCCTCCTGGGTTCAAGCAGTTCTCCCTGCCTCAGCCTCCTGCATAGATGGGATTACAGGTGCCCAGCTAATTTGTGTATTTTTAGTAGTTTCGCCATGTTGGCCAGGCTGGTCTTGAACTCCTGACCTCAAGTGATTCGCCCGCCTCAGCATCCCAAAGTGCTGGGATTACAGGCATGAGCCACCATGCCCATCAGGACTAAGAAAATGTTGAGCCTTATGATTTTGAGTTTATTTCGATTACTAGCACTGTATTAGTCCATTCTCATACGCTATAAAGACAAATCTGAGACTCAGTATTTATAAAGAAAAGAAATTTAATTGCCTCATGGTACTGTGGGCTATACAAATGTCTGCTTCTGGGATGGACTCAGGAAACTTGCAATCATGACAGAAGGTGAAGGGCAAGGAGGCACACCCTCGCGTGGCAGAGCAGGAGAGAGAGAATGAAGGGCGAAGTGTTACACATTTTCAAACAACCAGAACTCATGGGAAGGCACTCACTACTGCAAGAACCGCAAGGGGGAAATCTGCCCCTATGATCCAGTCACCTCCCACCAGGTCCCTCTCACAACATTGGGGATTACAATTTGACATGAGATTTGGGTAGAACACTGAGCCAAACCGTATCAAGCACATTGCTAAAATATGCATATCGTTACCCAAGCTGATTGCTTTGAAAGGCAGTATCTATCTGGCTATGTTCTGGGAAGTATGAAAAAAATTAATTTCATTATATTGTATCACAATTCATACCATTTGTCCGACATTTATCATAGGAGAAGATGACATTGAGCATGGTGCATACTTCATGTCTCATTTGTTTTACAAAATAAGAAGTGACAAAAAAATTAAACCCCAAAATTACTGAACATTATGAGATCTATTCTGCTGCCTTATTGTCACATGGTAACTACTTGCCTGGAATCGTATAGATTTTTAAAATCTTAACTCATAACTCACTGACAAGAACTGCTCCCATGGTCCAACCTAACCACCATGTGCAGTGCAGCCATGTGCTGATGGCAGAATGCTAGGACAACCTGGTGGCTGCAATACCAATGCTTTTTTTCTCTGCCACACCCTTTCCCCCACCATGTCCCCACCCTAACACTTTAAGGTTAAAATTCGAATAAAGCGTTACCTGAATTTTAAAAATAAAAAGAAACAGTACTCTCATCAGAACAGAGTAGATTCTTTTTTTAATAAAGACAGGATCTTATTCTGTTGCCCAGGCTGGTCTTGGACCCCTGAGCTCAAGTGATCCTCCCAACTTAGCCTCCCAAAGTAGTGGGATTACAGATGTGAGCCACCGCACCCAGCTCGGAAAGTAGATTCTTTTTATTTTAAGTTGCAAGGTACATGTGCAGGATGTGCAGGTTTGTTACATAGGTAAACCTGTGTCATGGTGGTTTGCTACACCTATCAACCCATCACCTAGATGCTAGGCCCAGCATGCATCAGCTATTTTTCCCGATGCCCTCCCTCCCACCACTCCCCCTGACAGGCCCCAGTGAGAAAGTAGATTCTTAATGTTGAAATGTTAGGTGTAAGACAAGAGGATTATAATGATAAACAGAAATTGATATGGATACAGAAATTCCTGTGCTCTCAAATGAGACCACTGCATAAACAGCTTTACTTAAGAACGTCCATGGTGCTGGGACTGTTCAAAAAGTGTTACATGCTACGGAGTGTGGAGCTGAAGGATGCTAGTAGCAGCATTAAAGAATATGTTAATTTATTTGCTTCCACCTCATCCTAGTCTATAAGTCAACATATACAAATTGTTCCCCTTTTTGATTGCCTAGAAGTACTTTTATCCATTCAATTTTTATATTCCTATGCATTGCTTTCAAATCAATTGCATGAATGAAAACACATTCCTCTCCACGCCGGCGAGTCTCCTCAAGTCAGAGGACATCTACACATCGTCCACCAGATGGCGGTGAAAGCCCACCGACATTGTAGACCACCTAGAAAGAGTTCAGATGGAAAAGGGGGCGGGGCTTTGTGATCTGTTTTTTAAACTAATCATTTCGGGAGGCTGAGGCAAGAGAATCGCTTGAACCCGGGAGGTGGAGATTGAAGTGAGCTGAGATCGCGCCGCTTCACTCCAGCCTGGGCTACAGAGCCAGACTCCTGTCTCAAAAAAACAAAAACAAAAACAAAACCTAATCATTAAAATAAAGAGGACTGTTGGAATTTTAAAGCCTCCGATTCGGGGATTTTTTTTTAAGCTCCTTTTTTTTTTTTTTTTTTTAAATTGTTAGAAAGATATAGCAATGACAAAGTAATTTTAGTGATTAATTAGATTACATTTTTCTTGTTTTAAATTCTGAGTAATCTGTCCATTGAAGCTAGTTGGCTGGGGAAGGAATTGAAAGTGTCCTTCCTCAGTATGCTTGAAATCTCTCATACTCTTCATGCCCAACTAAGACATAGAAGAGAAAATCCTGTTAGTGGCCATCAGCAGCTGCTGGAGAATACACCTTTTTTGTTTTGTTTTATTTTGCTTTGTTTTTGAGACGCAGTTATGCTCTCGTTGCCCAGGCTGGAGTGCAATGGCGCGATCTCAGCTCACCGCAATCTCTGCCTCCCAGGTTCAAACGATTCTCCTGCCTCAGCCTCCCGAGGATTACAGGTGTTCGCCACCACGCCCCTCTAATTTATGTATTTTTAGTAGAGGCAGGATTTCGCCACGTTGGCCAGACTGGTCTCAAACTCCTGACCTCGTGATCTGCCCGCCTTGGCCTCCCAAAGTACTGGGATTACAGGTGTGAGTCACTGCACCCGGCCAAGAGAATGCACCTTTTTTTTTTTTTTTTTTTTTTGAGACGGAGTTTCCCTCTTGTTACCCAGGCTGGAGTGCAATGGCACGATCTCGGCTCACCGCAACCTCCGCCTCCTGGGTTCAGGCAATTCTCCTGCCTCAGCCTCCTGAGTAGCTGGGATTACAGGCACGCGCCATCATGCCCAGCTAATTTTTTGTATTTTTAGTAGAGACGGGGTTTCACCATGTTGACCAGGATGGTCTCGATCTCTTGACCTTGTGATCCACCCGCCTCGGCCTCCCACAGTGCTGGGATTACAGGCTTGAGCCACCGCGACCGGCCGAGAATGCACCTTTATATCCAGATTCTGGAGTCTTTCAGGCAACCCTTCCTTCTTCCTCTTTGACTTCTATTTCTCATTCAACTCACCAGATTATTGGGATAATCGTGTGTAGAGGAGATTCTCAATCTTTTTGAGTTTCAGATTTCTCATCTGCAGAATTAAAGTGTCTACTCTTTTGAGGAAATAATATGTGAACAAACATAGAACAATGCCTGGTACAGTCTAAATGCTCCAAAAATAGGGACAATTATTATATTTTTTATCAGGTTTTTACCTTATTTTGAAAGTAAGCACGGGGCATTAATTATATTAGCTGTGTACAGTTTTAGCATTTGTGCCTAATGATCATGTAACAAAATTATGACTATGCCTATTGTGTATGTGTGTGTGTGTGTGTGTGTGTGCACGCATATTAACTATCAAAACGTCCATATTTTGTGTCTACAACAAACTCATATATTGGCAGCAACTACAGCTGCTTTAGTACTATTGGTCAATTACAATAACAACATGAAACAGACACCCAGAGAAGAAATGTTATCTAAACCCAAAGTGTGATTGTCTCAGAGCACATATTTTCCAAATGTCATTTAACAGGGAAAACTAATAGATAACCACAACCAGTGACTTTCCCTCCCTGCCCTGAATTATAGTGAAAGTATATTAATCATATGACGTGTTTTCAGCTACGCAATTTAGAGATCCACTGGCGTTCTGTGGAAAACCAACTGAGATTTTAGTTTTGGAAAGTAGACACTCATCTGACATAAATCGCCTAGATTCAGGAAAAAGGACAGCTAGGCCTGGTAACGGCTTCTGAATGCAGTTTGTACAATCTACAACTCAGGTGCCATGTGATATGATTTCTGTTGGGATTCTCATTCAAAGATAATGAGACTAATATTGATAAACAATAGAGATTTTTATTATGAGTTTCCTTAAATGTGTAACATAGGGGTTTCTCCCAGAAAAGCAGAAAGTAAAACTTCCTACGATACCTCTCTATATCTCTCCTCTCTCCAAAGTTCCCTGCTCCTGACAGCTGCTAAAATCCTCCTTCTCCTCTTTCAATCCCCTAATCCGTCCATGTTGTTACCTCAAAGTTTTCTTTCTACCCTGTTCACTACCTTCCTCCCACATGATGTAAAAGGAAGAAGCTTCTCTTGCACCCCTGCCCACCAACAATACATAGAGGACAACTAAAGTCCTCCTCTCTCTTCTTGGCAAGAAGCATGTAGTATCCCCTTCAAAGCATATTTCTCTTCTCCTGAATGTTTTTTGCATGAGACATTTTCTTACAGAGAATTTCTGGGCAATAACATTCTCTAATTTAATATATGTATATAACAAAGATGTATATATAAAGCCTGATATATATATATATACATATCTGACTCATTGCAGCCCCAATCACCTGGGCTCAAGCAATCCTCCCACCTCAGCTTCCTGGGCAGCTAAGACTACAAGGTTGCATCACCACGCCTGGCTAATTTCTATATTTGTTGTTGTTGTTGTTGTTAGAGATAGCATCTCTCTATGCTTCCCAGGCTGGTCTCAAACTCCTGGCCTCAAGTGATCCTCCTGCCTTGGCCTCCCAAAATCCAGGGATTAATTATAGGCATGAGCCTCCACACCTGCCCCTTCTACTTCGTTGTATTTAGAAGGAGAGAATCTCATGGGAGAAATTCCTGTTTAAAATAACTTGTTTTAATCTATTACATAGCAACTGTCTACAAGACTCTACTTGATTTCTACTTTTCAATAGTGAAGAAGAAAATTGTTATAAGGAAAAACCTTTTTGAAAGAGATGACAAATCAACAAAATAAAGAAAATAAACTTCAATCCTTGGATATAATATAGAGAAAAGGAAGGACCCCACAGGAAGAATGCTTAAATTATACTGGAGTTAATGTTGGAAATGGCTTTAAAAGCCTTTAAGGATATTAATACAAGTTTTTATAATTATGGAACATATCAAACTACATGAGATCAAAGGGTCAAATAGAACCACAGGCTAGATATAGAATCTGAAGCTGGGGGAAAGCTTAGAGAGCATGTAGTAGAATTTTCCTCCCAAAGTGGGAATACCTTTTCCAGAAATCCCAGCACAAGTATATCCATCTTGTGCTTAAACATATCTCATGTATAAAAATTCAGCTCATGTTTCCTTGTTCTGCCATCTGAAGCAACAGACTTGACCAACCTTCCGTAGACAGCTTTATAATATTTTAAGAAATGTATCATTTTTCATGATCTTCTGTAACCCAAATTGAATTCCTTAATATTTCTTATATCGCAAGCATTTTTAAAATTTTATCTTTAATAGACACAAACATACAGTTAGGAATGTTACAGTGTTTGATAGCACAGCAGAGTGCAAAATAGTTAAAAATAATTTATTGTATATTTCAAAGAAGCTAGAAGAAAAATTTGGAATGTTCCCAACACAAAGAAATGATAAATGTTTGAGATTATTGATATCCCAATTACCCTGATTTGATCACTACACATTGTATGCATGCATCAAAATTGTACATGTACCCCAGAAATACATATGATCAATTTGATGTATGATCGAATTTGATGTATCAATTTAAAAATTAACAAAAATTTAGTTTTAATAGAGAAACACAAATTGGAAATATATTTTGGGGTACAATATAATGTTTTAATATCTGTTTACATTTTGGAATGATTAAGTTAATGAACAAATCCATTATTTCACATGCTTACGTTTTTGTGTGGCGAAAACATTTAAAATCTATTTTAACAATTTTGAAATAAAAAATGTGTTATTATTTATTATAATCACCATTCTGTGCAGATCACTAAAGCTTATTCCTCCTAACTGAAACTTTGTACTTTTTAATCAACATCTTCCCACTCTAGCCTGGGCAACTTAGTGAGACCCCATTTCTACAAAAACATTCTTAAAAATTAGTCAGAGGAGGTGGCATATACTGGAGGCTGAGGTGGGAAGATCACTTAAACCCACGAGTTCCAGGCTATAATGAGCTAGGAAAGAGCAACCACACTCCAGACTGGGCAATGTGTATATATCACATTTTCCTTCTCTCTTTCTTTCTTTCTTTTTCTTTCTTTTCTTTCTTTCTTCTTTTTCTTTCTTTT
>NW_016107332.1:3129552-3133790 GCF_001604975.1 Cebus imitator
AAAAAAAAAAAAAAGCCATTCTAACAGGTGTGTGGTGATATCTCATTGCGGTTTTAATTTGCATTTCCCTGATCATTAGTGATGATAAGCATTTTTTTCATATATCTGTTGACCATTCTTATATCTCTTGAGAAATGTCTATTTAGTTTCTCAGTCCATTTTTTGATTGGGTTGTTTTCTTGCCAGTGAATTATTTAAGTTCCTTACATATTTTGGATATTAGCCCCTTCTCAGATGTGTGCTTTGCAAATGTTTTTAACTCCCCATCTGTAGGTTGTCTCTTCATTGTTTCCTTTGTTGAGCAAAAGGTTTTTAGTTTGATGCAATCTTATTTATTTATGCTTTTGTTGCCTGTGCTTTTCATATTCAAGAAATCTTTGCCCAGACAAATATCATGGAACTTCTCCCCTATGCTTTCTTCTAGTAGTCTTATAGTTTCAGGTCTTTAGGTCTTTATTCCCTTTTGAGTCGATTTTTGTATATGGTGTAACCTAAGCTTTATAAACACCCTGCCATCATAGTGGTGCTCTGACTTATCAATATTCTTTTTTAAAAGCATGTCCTTTTAAACTGAATTAGTTATGCTCAACAATTTATTTATTTATTTATTTTGAGACAGAGTATCACTCTGCTGCCCAGGCTGGAGTGCACGTGGCACAATTATGGCTCACTGTAAGCTCAACCTCCTGGGCTCAAGTGATCCTCCTGTCTCGGCCTCCTGAGTAGCTAGGACCACAACGCACACATCAGCACACCTGGCTAATTTTTTAACTTTTTGTACAGACATGGTCTCACTCTGTTGCCCAGGCTGGTCTCAAATTCCTGGGCTCAAGTGATCCTCCCACCTTGGCCTCCAAAACTTCTGGGATTACAGGGATAAGCCACCGTCCCTGGCCCAACATTTTTTTAGTCTGTCATTTTTTAAAACAAACAGCTGTGTTTTTTCATCTAATTGAGGTTTATCCTTTCAACAGTAAAAAAAGTTTTTAAACCAATCCTCTGTAACATGGAAATACCCCTTCTTATGATCTTTTTTTTTTGAGACGGAGTCTCACTCTGTCCCTCGGGCTGGATGCAGTGGCACAATCTTGGCTCACTGCAACCTCTGTCTCCCCGGTTCAAGCAATTCTCCCACCCCAGCCTTTTGAGTAGCTAGGATTACAGACGCCCACCACCATGCCTGGCTAATTTTTGTACTTTTAGTAGAGACGAGGTTTCACCACGTTGGTCAGGTTGATCTCGAACTGCTGATCTTGTGATCCATCTGCTTCGGCCTCCCAAAGTGCTGGGATTAAAGGCATGAGCCACTACACTGGGCCTCTTATGATCTTTTAACTTAGTTTTATAAATAAAAATAAATCTAGGCTGAGCATGGTGGCTCACACCTGTAATCCCAGCACTTTGGGAGGCCAAGGCTGGAGAAATCACTTGAGAGACCAGCCTGGGCAATATAGTGAGACTTCATCTCCATTAAAAATTTTTAAAAACTAGCCCAGTGTGGTGGTACACTCCTGTAATCCCAGCTACTTGGGAGGCTGAGGCAGGAGGATCACTTGAGCCCAGGAGGTCGAGGCTGCAGTGAGCCATGATAGCACCACTGTATTCCAGCCTGGGCAACAGAGTGAGATCCTGTCTCAGATGAATGAATGAATACCTAATCTACCATCTGGGGCCATAGCATATCAACTTTACCTCCTTCCAGCAGATGGCACTAAAGATTGTGCACAGTAATTTTAGTCTAGGGCAGCGCAGTGCTTCCCAGACTCTTCATGTTATAACACAGCTAGAAAATAAGGATATTTTTGTCAGGTAAAAGACAAGAATGTTTGCAACCAAAGGAGACTAGCCTGAGGATCACTTGAGTGCCCCCTTAGCTGTCCCAGCATCTGAAGAGGATTAAAATCTTGGTACATCTTTTAATGAATTGCACTCATTCAGCGTGCCCCGGTGTAGTGGTGTCCTGATGGAGGTCATCTTTTTATTAATTTGGGGCCTAATATAAGTTTATGTTTTAAAATTTTGCTTTATAAATATTAATCTCAACATCTATGTCAGTGAGAAAGTAGTGAGAATTTTGAAGGTGGTAGTAACAGTGATTTGAAGACAAAACAGTAGAGATTTAAAAATGAAAATTCATAAGAATAAATATATAACAAAATGGTATGACCTGCTTGAAATTAGGAACAATTCTAAAAAGCAAAGAGTGAATCATGCCATATGAAAAATGCCATTTGCTATGGACTGAATTCTGTACCCCTAAAATCCATATGGTGAAGCCCTAACTCCCATGTAACTATATTGAAGACAGGGCCTTTAAGGAGGCGATTAAGGTTAAATGCAGTCATAAAGGCAGAGCCTTGTCCAGCAGAACTGGTGCCCTTATACCAAGAGACACCAGACAGCTTACTCTTTGTCCATCTCTGCCTGCCATGTAAAGACCAGTGAGAAGGGGGCCATCTACAAGCCAGAAGGAGAACCTTTACCAGAACCTGACCATGCTGGCACTCTCATCTCAGACTTCCAGCTTTCAGAATTGTGGGAGAATATATTTCTATTGTTTAAGCCGCCTAATTTATGGTATTTTGTTATGGCGGCTCAAGCAGACAAATTCACCATTTTTCTATAATGAACAATAATCAGTAAGAAAAAAAGTAACTGACAAAATGCCCAAACTGTTGAATATGTGCCAAGAGAATCAGTGTCAACCTTGGGAACCCATTAACTCATTAGGAGATGGTCCAAGTATCTTAAAGGCCTAAGAAAGTACAGTTGTTAGGGAAAGCAAAGGAAATGCTAGGCACATTTTAATCTATACAACATCAACATGAGTGGTAGCGGTTGTGAATATCCTGCAGCTGCTAAGAAGTTCCTTTAGGATCATCAAGGAGGGGCATTTCCTTCCTTAAGGGACTTTGAAACGTAAATGAAACAAAAAAAAATGCCCTTTGGAACCTTGCTACTCTAAGTGTGGTCCATGGATCAACAGCATCAGCATCACCTGGGAGCTTGCCAGAAATGCAGATTCTAGGCCATCCTAACCCTACCCTATACGCATGTTCATTTTAACATAATCATCAAGAGATTCATATGTGCATTAGTTTGAGGGACACCCTATACAACTTATATCAGTAAAAAGAAGAAGAGTAAGTTTGGTTCTAAAGTTTCAAAGGACTGGCACAGTTTTCTGTTTTCTGGAAATGTATATGTGGCTTACTCTGGGCTTGTGAGTATTGGGACTAATGAACAATGAAGATTTTGGAAACCAACCTGTTCATATGTAAAAGAGTTTCTGAAGTTCCAAAATGTGTTCTATATTCCTCCTGTCTTCTGAAACAGAGTACAGAGCATAATTTAATTTTTCTTTGTAATTGAGGGCCAAAGCTACGAGTATCTGTTCTGGTCCTGATATATGGTGATGTCATAAAGCGCTTTCAAGTTATACAGCAGGCGTTTAGTATACAATAGTTCCCTTCACTTTATTCCCTTCGGAATACTAGGTTCTAAATTTCTCAGATAGCAGAGACTTGTGGACTATGTTTATCATAATTCCAGTGGAATAAATAGGGTTGTTCAATGTAACTAATTGTCTCAGACTACTGTGCATTTTTCTTTCATCTTTTTAATTTTCTTTTTTTCTTGAGCTTATTCTGCCAACTAATAGTGACTGCTGCTTTCAGCATACCTATATTAACAGCAGTTCCTTCCCTTGCCTTTCGATTTGTAGTTTCTAATCTGCTGTGGGCTAAATAAGTGTGTAACTACAGAAATTACAGCATGTCTGAAAGAATAGCCAAACAGTTTGTGACAATCTGAGAGAATTTCCTGTAAGTGCATGCACTATTGTTCACAGGTTGATTATGTGGTAATTATTTGCCTAATAATCTCATCTTTTATTTTTCTTTTAGTATCTTAGTTGTGTTTTGGACTACTGAAATGTAAATGAGAGTTAAGTGACATCAACATTAGTGACCAAATATTACTAAAGTCAGTGAAATTATTTCTTCTCATGATAATGAGGGGTGAAACTCAAATTGGAATGCCATAATGAAAAGAACAAAGATTCTCAAAGAGCAAAAAACAAGCAAAAAATACAGCAAGTATATATTTTTTAATTCAAGAAATCTAAATGGTCGGGCGCGGTGGCTCAAGCCTGTAATCCCAGCACTTTGGGAGGCCGAGGCAGGTGGATCACAAGGTCAAGAGATCGAGACCATCCTGGTCAATATGGTGAAACCCCG
>NW_016107332.1:3134066-3147229 GCF_001604975.1 Cebus imitator
TAAATATAAGTCAGTAGGAATATACAGAAAAGTTTCTGCATACCTTTGAGAACAGACTATATCTTATTCATTTTTGTATACCCAATACCTGGCCTATTACAAAGGTAATAAATCTGTAAATAGATCAGATAAAGGAGGAGAATGAAGAAATTGTTTCTTCATATTAGGAGAGGGACACCTAACAAAGAATGCCGCTAAAAGAAAGGGAGTAATCTGCAAAGCTCAAATGCGATTTAAAAACTAGAGAATAAAAAGGCTACTGGAGGAGTGTGGAAAGCCAGGCTACAATAAATAATTGACATTTCTTGGCCAGGGGTGGTGGCTCACATCTGTAACCCCAGCACTTTGGGATGCTCAGGCAAGCAGATCACCTGAGGTCAGGAGTTCAAGATCACGTTGGCCAACATGGTGAAACCCCGTTACCTACTAAAAACACAAAAATTAGCCGGGAGTGATGATGCACACCTGTAGCCCAGCTACTCAGGAGGCTGACGCAGGAGAATCGCTTGAAACCAGGAGGGGAAGGTTACAGTGAGCCGAGATCACGCCACTGCACTCCAGACTGGGCTGGGCGGCATTCTCCAAAACACACAAAAAAAGAGCTGACATTTCTTGAGCTAGAGATGTGTTCTTTTGTCCAAGGCTCCCACTTCTGTTACCGAGAATAGAGTCCTAAGTTGGGAATGATAAATAGTAACACAAGTGTTACAATTTGACAGTCATCAAAAATTTTGCTTTGATACATGCAGCAGAGATTAATTCAATTACCCACTTTCCCCCTGAATGTAGATTTGGCCTCAGCATCTGCATCAACACTACCCCTCAAACAATCTGAGTTGACAAAGGAAACATCACAATTGGCATTTGTGACACTATAATCAAAAATCTACAAAAGACTACTTTTATTGGTCTGGAAAAGATTGAAAAGATGTCCTGCAAGAAAGGACCATCAACTTCCAAAGTAAAAGAGAATGAACCAATTCAGCTTAACTTTGTTATTCAAAAGCTGCGGTCCTCAAACTTTCCCAGGCATCAGAATTGCCCAGAGAGCTTGCTGTAGGGCCCTATCTGAAAGCCTTCTGAATCAGTAGGTCCAAGGTTTGGGCCAACGAATCTACATTTCAAAAACTCTGAGATCTACCATTGTAAAGTATACTGGAACAAATTCTAAGTACAAAAAACTGAAAATCCTTTGATAGCAAGGTAGTATATCATGACTAGCATAGCTTTAGGAAGAAAAATGTAAATTAACCCAGTAATAGTTTGTAGTGAAGCAATGGTCTAGAGCTAAATAAGCCTCAGTTTGATCTCTGGTTCTGCTAATTCCAGGTACATGATTCCAGGTACAAGATTACTTGAGCTCTATAAGCATTAGTTTCTTCACAGATAAAATAGGGATAAGAAAAATATCCCATGGAGTTAATGTTAGGATTAAATAGAAAAAAAATATATATATATCTAAAGTGACAAGCACAGTGCCTAGTAGATGGTTCAATCCTATTCATTCAATCTTTTATCCTTTTTTTTTTTTTCACTTAGTAATGGAAATTAAAGCAAATGAGTGAAATATTTTCATAAAGGTTGTAGGGTTTGCCATGTAAAAGATTCTTGTAAATGTACAGGAGGAAAAATATCTTTTCCTTCTACCCTTCTAGAAGGCGAACCACAGCGGTGACAGCACAAGGCCTGTGCATGTGAGGTCCCTGAAACAAATGAAAGGCATATGAACGTGTAACATTTAACGTAAGTTTTACATGGCACTGGAGCCTTCGTAAGGAAATGAAGACCTGAATAAACCTGGTGTTTTATACCAGGCTTGATGAAAAGTAGACTGTCATGGAAAAATGTGGTAAGACAAAAAAGATGAGCTAACAGCAGTAAACTGGGGGAAACCTAGCAAGGCCTATTCATATAGATTCCTCTTGGCATCTTTCTGTCTTCACAGATTAGATTGCTTCTTTCCTCTAGGTATAGGTGTAAGATTGCTGCTTTCCTTAATCTCTCACATGAGGGTCTTATGACCTGGTTCACGGGAAGATCAGAGTCCCTTTCACACCTGCCATTTCTCAAATTCCATCAGCTTAAAATGTTCAATATGCAAAGTTGTTATATTTTGGGGCAGTGTGTCCTGAACACCATCATAAAGGTGCTAGAAAAATTCTACAGCAAATTAGTGGACAAGGGGAAGCAGCTTAGGTGTTAAAGATTGCAGAGAGGATCTATTAAAACACAAGGCCCCAATCCTCCTTTTAAGGAGTCTCCCCTTAAGAGACAGGGTTCGCTTTCATCCCATATACTTCTGATTAAAATGGGCCTCTTATACCCAGAAGAATACATTCCAGAGGCAGAAAGCCAATTACCTAGTTATTCCCTTACCCACATAATTATAGACCTTAATCCAAATTCAAAGGACTCCTGGGAGATGCTGGAATCTGTACTTGTGTAATCTCTTGGATGAAGCATAGAGTGTGATCTTTTGTTCATGTGGGGCTAAGCTTCTGTGAAGAAGCTGGAAACGCTGTGGAAAAGGGTGCCCGTTTTGTGTATATGGATCCTAATGTAGTTGAAATTCCTAGAAGTCAAATGTATAAATCTAACTAGTAAAATCCTATTTGTAGTTCATTTAGTGTATTGAAATGCCAGTTATTAATTTATGGCAACAACTAAAAAGAAGCTTTGTTATTCCAGGACTAGAATGCAATTTGTGCTTTGCATAATCATTCAGCAAATGACTTCTTATTGCTCCAGAAATACCATCTTGCTAGATCCCATTCTGAATTCAGTGTTTCTGAGCAATCTCATCTCCAATACAGAATGATGACATACTCAGGATTCCAAGACGGCAAAAAGACTTGGGTAATGTAGTCTAGGGCTTGCCAGTGAGTATGGTGAGACAGATCAGAAAGACTTAAAGATTCCACTAATGCAGACAAAGCAAGCTGAGCCACAACTTCCCCGAACACCAGCAGGATGCGCCCACTCTTGGCCAAAAAAAAGAAGATAAAGTTTGTCCTCCAGCATTCTCTTACCCTATTTTCCCCTTCCTCTTCCCTAGATACTTTAGGGGAAAATAAAGGGAATCTAGGGGGAAAAAAAGTAGATACTTTAGTGGGGAAAGTTCTGAATAATTCAATTCTTATTAAGATTCTTGTGTTTATCAGAGAAATGTTTCCTCTTTCTTTGCCAAGAAATTATATATTCCCAACAGACATGCAGCTTGAATGCTATATTTCCTTTGGAATTAAGAAAGGGGAGGTGGAGAATCAAGAATTAAAAACCAAACCCAAGCCATTGTTCCTCTTCCAGGAAGGGTGCATGGTCAGTCGGATCTGGCGTTGCCCGAGCTCCGGACATCACCCCGCGCGGCTCTCAAGTTCCTCTCCCAGTAATGCCGGGCCCAGCCTCGCCGCAGCCGATCGGGCCTCCGCCCGAAGTGGGAACGGGCCACCCAGTCCCTTCACCCACCGAAGCCCGGGCCTCTCGCCTCAACACGAAGGCAGCTGGCCGGGCTGGAGCAGCCGTCGCGAGGCCGACACCGTGGCCGCGGAACCCCGGGCCCGCCTCTGGCCTGGGCCACCTGGCTCTGGCCTGCAGGGGGCGCTGCGGCGGCGCCGGCGCGTGCGGGGAACGACCCCAGGTTGAAGTACCGCGGCGTGGGGCGCGTGGGGCAAGGCGGAGCGACCCAGGATCGCCGCGGCCGCGGCGGCTGAGCGGCGGCTCTGGGGTCGCGGCGGAGCGTGGGCACCTAAGCCGCGGTCCCGGCGACTCCCTTGGTGACGCCAGGCGCGTTCCTTCCTCTTCCTCTCCCCTCTCCAGCCCCGCCTTCCCTTCCCTCCGCCCACCTCCCCGAAGCTGAGCCGCCGTCGCCAGCAGCGCCGTCATGTCGGCCCCCGCCGGGTCCCCTCACCCGGCCGCCAGCGCCCGGATCCCGCCCAAGTTCGGCGGAGCCGCCGCCTCAGGAGCCGCCGCGTCCGCGGGCCCGGGCTCCGCACCGCACCAGCAGAATGGTGAGGCGGGCGGCCCGGGCGGAGAGCGGGGCCTAGCACCGGTTGAGCGGCCTGCACGGCCACATCGGGGTGGGGCGGGCCAGGAAGGGCGTCGGGGGAGGGAAAGGGGCGCGGAGCGGAGGCCGCGGGGTCTAGGCTAGGCGCGGGTGGGGGCAGGGAAGGCGCGGCGCGGGGCGCGGGGCGCGGGGCGCGCGGGGGGGAGGGGGAGGGGCGCCCCTGGCGTGGGGGCGGGGGCCGGCCTGGGAAAGCTGGGGCCGGGGCTGTTTATGTAATGCGACCCCAGGCCAGAAACCGCTGGGAGCGACTAGAGGAGACCGAAAAGGGGGAGTCCAGGTAGTAAAACCCAGTTACCCAGCCTGGGCGCGGGCGAGTTGCCCCGAGCGACCCCTCGGCTGCGGGAGCGGGCCAGAGGCCGAGGCCGCAGAGTGCGTGGTCTGGGGAAGGCTGCTGCAGCCATCCAGCAGGGTGGCTTGTGCCCTTCCTGTCTCAGGAAAATTGCTTCGGTTCCTGAGGCCCAGCGAGCACGCTGCCTTGAGGAAACTTAAGTTTGCACTCAAGTTTGTAGACAAAAGGGTGTAAATATGCTACAGAAGTGTAACTGTAACCCTGACCCAGTTCGGCCTCGAGATCTGTCATTGCCGCTGTGGCTGCTGCTGGAGCGTTTGGAGTTTGCTTGTAGTGTTTGAAAGGGAGCAGGTGTAAACGGATTTAAACGAACATCTTTAGATCTGGGTGTTTTTCCTAGCTCCCCTTTCAGAGATGGAAAAACGTGCCGGCGTTGGCCCTGCTTTGAGGCAAGGCCTTCATACAGGCAGCAGCCAAATGCAGGGCGAAAGCCGCTTTGATTCTAAGGTCGTGGGCTTTAGCAGGCTGGAAAATGATCGTCTCTAGGATATGCATTTCCTAATGTTGAGATTTGGAATGTTCGCAGGTAGGGGCCAAGGGTGGGGGAATTCTTCTTATAGACTTGATAGTATGTCACATGAGAACTTTGGAAAGTAATTGAATTTAGAAAAATACCTCTGTCCTGTGTTGGTTCGAGAATGAAACTACATTAGTACTCTCCAAATGATTGACCTGTTTTTGTCTAATTTGCTAATGAACATCTACTGGACTTTATGAATTAGTTTAACCAACATCTGAGTTTTACAACTGATGGCTTTCAAACATGAAGTTTATCGTTTGTCCTGAGAATCAGAGGTTGATTTTTTTTCATAAGCAAATGTGATATTGGATCAGCTTTACCTATCAATAATACATGCTGTTCTCTCAGTAGTCATTGTTACTATAATGGCTTTTGAATATGACCAGTGTTATTGGTGTGGTACACCTGTTCTGAACAAATGTAAAAATATTACTTGTGAGCAGTTTTTGTCCTTGTAACCTTAATATAAGTTCTTGTTTTTGTATGTTTTTAAAATAGCTTTGTGAAGGAACTAGAACACAGTAATTTAGTGAAAGAGCCCAAGTCTTTTAAAACATTGTAGACCCATGTTTACCAGTGTTTCAAGGATTGTGTCATTTCTTGATTTTCTGAATATGCAGTTTTGAAAGTGGCAAATGTTTATTTCAGTCTTATAAATTTTGTGAACACTCAAAAATCCCAGGATATGTACTCAGCCAAATATAATCAGGATGTTAAAATCTGTAGGAACAAATCAATGTTTTGATGCCAAATATAGATGATGCCTGGGTTCTCCTGTTTATAATGCTTGAATTTCCTTTAATGTTGCAATAATCATTTCAACATTTATTGCCTGCTTACCAGTTGGGGACTCAAGGTTGGGGTAGCAGATGAGACAGAGTCCCTGCCTCTCTCCTAACTTGCCCTGTATTTGGTAATGTTTGAATTGATTCTGGCCTTGAGGGACTTGACATGTTGAAGTGGGAGGGAAAGGTTGACTCTAGGCAGAGGTTACAGTGTGAACTAAAGTTTGGAAATACGAAAGTGCAAGGCATGCTTGGAAAGTGGAAGCAGTCAGGAGGTGCAAGGGGTGCTGGGTGGCAAGAGAAGCTAAGGCATCGAAACTGAAAAGAACAGATTAAAAGGGGTCAGGTTGCATAAAAGCCTTAAATATTATGCTAGGAAATTTGAAAGTTAAGGTAAAATATAAGAACTAGGGTCAGGTAGAGACAAGGTCTCCCTACGTTTGCTGGGCCCCAGTGATCCTCATACCTCATCCTCCAGAGGGATTTTTTTTGTTTTTGTTTTTCTGGAAGGGATTAGTTTAAGTAGAGAAGCAATAAGATTAAATCTGTTTTTATTTTGTTTGCTAATCTTAAAAAAAAAGTTTGCTACATGGTATAAGCATCTAGTAAACAGTCGTTTGGGTTTCTCATTTATTTTTCAGCCCTACCTAAAGTAGTTAGCCTTTTAATGTATCTCTGTGGAATTCCAGACATGGTGAAAAGAAATAGGTCAGAAATATGAGCATAAAACAGACAGAATTGTAAAACTGGAATGATATGTAGAGGTCACTTACTTCAGTGTTGTGGTGTAATGTGAAATATATTTGGCCTTCGTCCTGGGTTCCTGTAACAGCTCTTAAAACCCTTACAATTTCAAGTGTCACTTGTTACTCATAAGGAGCCCCTTTTGATCACATTTGAGTTTATGCTAATTAGATGGACTCAGGATGGGTTTCCTAGACAGTCTCAGGCTGGAGCTGGTCATCAGAAAGACCAAGTGATTAGAGAGTTGGGACTTTCAGTCCTCACCCATAAACCCCTTTGAAGGGGAGTGGATAGGCTGGAGATGAAGCTTTATAAAAACTCTGGAACAGTAAGATTTGGTGACCTTCTGGATTGCTGAACATGTGGAGATGCTGGGAGGGTGGCGGCACCTGCACCCATCCTTTGCCTTGTATATCACTTTCATATAGCTGTTCATCTGTATCCTTTGTAATATCCTTTAGAATAAACAGTAAATGTAATAGTTTTCCTGAGTTCTGGGAGCCCTTTTACCAAAGTAATTGAACCTAAGGAGAGAGTAGTAGAAACTCCAGTTTATAGCCGGTTCCTCAGAAGTACAGATGGCAACCTGCTGCTTATGATACCTATGATAGACATCTGAAATGGTGAGCTGTCTCATGGAACTGAACCCGTCATCTGGGAAGTCTGAGTCTGACTTGAGGTAGGTAGTGTCAGAATTGAATTGGAATGGAGGACACCCAATTGGTGTCTGCTGGGGAAAAATAAAAACCCACATATCTAGTCACAGAAGTAGTCTGTGCAGAAGAAAGTAGAGTGAAAAAAGTTTTTGGGGTGTTTGTTTGTTTTAGAGACAGGGTGTCACTCTGCCACCCAGCCTGGAATCAGTGGCACAGTCATAGCTAGATGTAGCCTCAACTTCTTGGGCTCAAGTGATCCTCCTGTCTCAGCTTCCCAAGTAGCTAGGACTACAGGCTTGCATCTGGCTAATTATTTTTATTTTTATTTTTGTAGATACTGAGTTTCACCATGTTGCCCAGGCTGCTCTCAAACTCCTGGCCTCAAGCAATCCTCCTGCCAAGACCTACCAAAGTCTTGGGATTACAGGCATGAGCCACTGTGCAGGGCCATTTTTTCTTTTACAAGTGTTAGCAAACTGCAAAAGTTTTTTTTAAAAAGATTTGTTTTTCCAAAGGACATTGTGTATAGACCCCTGATACAGAAATCAGAAAAAAGCAGTGGTTGTCATTAAAATAGAATGTCAGTTAAAAAGCAGTGGTTGTCATTAAAATAGAATGTCAGTTGTTTTTAAGCACAGTCTGAAAAACATGCAGTTCAGTGCCCTAATTTTACAGATGAAATGAAAACTCAGAAAGGTTAAGTAGAGAGCTTTGTGAGGGTAGCAGTTTTTTCTGTCTCTTGTTCACGTTGTATGAGAGCCTAGAACAGTATAGGCAGGTTACAGGTATTCATTAGACATGTATTAAATGAAGTCCAGTTTGTTTCTCCTAATTCCAACTCTAGGTCTCTTTTTAAAAAAATTTATTTATTTTAGAGACAGAGTCTCACTCTCACCCAGGCTGGGGTACAGTGTTGCCGTCATAGGTCACTGCAACCTTGAACTCCAGGGTTCAAGCAGTCTTCCTGCCATGGCCTCCTGGGTAGCTGGGACTATAGGTGTGTGCCAGCATACCCAGCTAACTTTTTAAAAAATTGTAGAGACTGATCTCAAACTCCTGGCTTCAAGTGATCCTCCCACCTAGACCTCCCAAAATGCTGGGATTACAGGCATGAGCCACCATGCCCAGCCTAAAAATCTCTATTAACAGACTCTAATAAAATTCTTTTTAGAAGCTTTGACGTTGTTTGAGAAGGGTAAGCCAGAAAACCAAGTCTTCATGATCACTTTTACTTGTTTTCTTGGCATGACTGCTACCATGTTTCTTCCCCTTATTTGAAGATACAGCTTGACTTGATTGAGTCTGTAAAATCTTTCTCTTAAACTTCCTTCTTTGGTGTTGTATTTCTATCCTGCATTTTTGCTTGAGTGATGTATGGATTTTTAGAATTATTTGTATTTCCATACCAAGTATTAACTGAATATTTCTTACCTTTTACTCTGCCTTTTGGGATTCCTTCTAAAGCTGAGTTCTCAACATAGGAGGACTGAGTAAAATAATAACCTGGTAATGATCTTGTTGGGAGGTGGGGGGAGCTCAGATTTAATAATAAGCTACTGCTTTTTAATTTTATTTATTTTTATTTATTTTTATTTTTATTTTTTTTTTGAGACGGAGTTTCACTCATGTTACCCAGGCTGGAGTGCAATGGCGCGATCTCGGCTCACCGCAACCTCCGCCTCCTGGGTTCAGGCAATTCTCCTGCCTCAGCCTCCTGAGTAGCTGGGATTACAGGCACGCACCACCATGCCGAGCTAATTTTTTGTATTTTTAGTAGAGACGGGGTTTCACCATGTTGACCAGGATGGTCTCAATCTCTTGACCTCGTGATCCACCCGCCTCGGCCTCCCAAAGTGCTGGGATTACAGGCTTGAGCCACCGCGCCCGGCTGCTTTTTAATTTTACTTTTAGGAAGCAAATGGTCGTCATTTTCAAATGCAAGTGTATTTTAATTTTTCCATATGCCCTTTTCCAGAATGAAACTATGGTTTTATCACTTTAATTGTCAATAATACAAGAAAGGTGAGATAGTAATGGGAATTATTAGAATTCGCTATGGAAGATGTAAATAAATATACCATTTATACAGCAATACCATCAGGTCAGTCACAGGAAACCCTTCAACTTTGAGGGCACATAAAACATTTAAAATGATACAAATCTCTCTAGTATATCTCAAATAAGTTCCTTTTGATCAGAGCCGCATCAGTGTCTGAGGTTTCTGGTCTTCATTTATAGCTTACTAGAAGCATCAGGCCCTCTCATGAACATATCCCTATGGTATTAAAGTAACTATGTCTGAATACATAATTTCCTTCTAAGCTGATTAATAGATATCTCAAAGATCTTAAAGCATTCACTCCATATGTAAACAAGTGTCTTATATCTGGGTTTAATTTTTATTTTTTTATTGCCATATATGTTGCTTTAGTTGTTTGTAATGTGTTTTCATACTTCTGGAGACTGGAAATCCAAGATCACAGTACCACCATGGTCACATTTTGTTGAGGGCTCTCTTTCTGGCTTGCAACCAGATGCCTTACAGACAGTTTACAAATTTTGGAGAAATTATGCTGCTGATCCCAGGGCCAGAGTATGCAAAACTCCTGGGTCTCTGTGTGTGTGTGTGAGTGGCTGCTCTGCCAAGACTCCACACAGTCGTGTAACAGACCCAGGCCCTGGTGGCGTGGGCTCACGAGACCTCCCGCTCCGCCCAGGTTTCTGGGATTGTAGCAGTAATTTTGTAAGCCATATTTATTGCCACCACTAGTATTTCGTGTAACTGTCTCTTTCCAATTCATCTGTAATCCCTGAAGTATTTCATGCTAAAGGTATTAAGATAGAATAATTTTCTTTTCCTAGAAATGAGCCATCTTCATTGTCAACATTGTTGGAAAAGATCATGTTATATATATTCATCCCTGGAGAAGCCACTATTTCCAGTAGGCTAAGCATACTCACAGTTGTCCAGAAGATGGGGATTAGTGAAAAGGTTGCAAGGTTTGATACAGCCCAAATTTTTGTGGAGAAAATAACTTAACATGCTTTGGGGTATAATAATACATTTCTTACAGAGTTGTTGAGAGAATTACATTAAATGAGGTACTATTTTTATTTATTTATTTATTTATTTATTGAGACAGAGTATTGCTGTGTTGCCAGGCGCGAGGCTGGAGTGCAGTGGCGCGATCTCGGCTCGCTGCAACCTCTGCCTCCCGGGTTCAAGCAATTCTCCTGCCTCAGCCTCCCCAGTAGCTGGTATGAGGTACTGTTTTTAAAGTACTTAGCCCTAGAAGGGGCTTAGCAATGAGAGGCCCTCTCTTCCATTTTCTTCAGAACACCATTTTATAAATTCTTCAGATGGCAGAGCCACATGGGTTTTCTTCATCATGTGCCCAGTAGCAGCATGTAATAGGCACTCAGTTGAGTAACTGAACTTGGCTTCCTACTCATTATTGCCACTGACAAGAGTCTGTGTGTGCCAGCTCCCTTTCCCCCTTCTTTGTATTTAAGGCTTAATCACTATTTTAGTCTTCTGTTTATTTTATTCTGCTTTCCAGTCCTCCATCCCTTATTCTCACAAATCCATTATTGGAAGGTTTCTGCTAATAGGCCCTCTACCTTAGCTAGTTTGCTTAGGGAAAGGTAAGTTTAATGGGTTTTAAGTTTTCTAAAATTGTGTGCCAAAAGCCATTAGTAACAGGAACTGAAGAAAAGCAGGATGAAGTAGTGAAAGGGAGTGGTAAAATCATGTCTTGCCTAGCCAGTGGCCAAGTCTCAACTTGTTTGCCTTAGGATTTCTGATTAATGGGTATTATGAAATGAGCCTGGCTTTGGAACCAGCAATACCTGGCTTCTTTACTGCTTAGCAACCATTTGAATTTGTATGAATTAATGAGCTTTCATGGCCCTGTTCATTTGCCTGTAAAAGATGATAGTGATACTTCACAGAATTGTTTGAGAAGTTTTTCAGATTATATATAGAAAAGCAAGATATCTGGCATGTAGTAGATTCTGAATCAATATTGGTTTTCTTTTCTTTTCTTTTTTTTTTTTTTTTTTTTTTTTTTTTTTTTTTTTTGAGATAGGGCCTCACTTTGTTGCCCAGGCTTGAGTGCAGTGATACGATCACAGCTCACTGTAACCTTGACCTCTCCGGATTAAGGTGATTCTCCCACGTCAGCCTCGTGAATAGCTAGGACTGCAGATGCATGCTACCATGCCCTGCTAATTTTTGTAGAGGCAGAGTTTTGCCCTGTTGCCCAGGCTCAAGTGATTCTCCTACCTCAGCCTCCCAGAGTGCTGAGATTACAGGTGTGAGCCACTGTGTGTGGCCTGGTTTTCTTTTGGCCCCTTACTGATAGCATTCGTTGTGGTATCCAAGAAGGATAATTGATGTTGTAGCAGGAATAATCTATACTTAATGCAGTGAGATTTAGTCCAGTTGTTTACATAGCCTGTGTCTGTAGGCTCTGTCCACCAGCACTGACTGGAACAGTTACCTTTGTCCTCAAGTATATTTGTAGTTTATGGAATGTAGGAGAGAAAAAATACAAGAAAACATTTATCTCAGAGCTTAGGAAGCTGTATAACTGTTAGCCTTGCATGAGAAAGAATAATCTAGGATATACAGATGTGATCTGAGACGTCTCATTTTTGAAATCACCAAGGTTTTTAATTGTCTGTTTCCTTTGGGGTGTGTGGGTGTGCAAGCATGCACATTTTTTATGCTCATTAAAAATCTGTGTTTTTGGCATTGTTAATGATACTTTATTGGCAGGGAGAGTATATTAAAATATTCAGTAATTAGTACTGAGTATACTGACCACTAAATGGATACCAGCCTTCATACCAGAGCAGGCTCCTATAAGCTTCCAGCTGTGCCAGGCTTTAATCCTTCAGCTTCTGGATTATGAGAAGGTCTGGGGCTAGCATGGTGGGGTAAAGCAGGGGAATAGGACCACAACTATGACTCATTACCAACTGATTCAGAGTTATTTTAATATTTTCACAAAGATAATAGTTAAAATGCATACCTGGGTGCATACTGACTATTAGCCTACTTCTTGGTAATTAAGTGTTCAATGAATTCAGTGACTTAGATCTGATTCCACCTCTCAAAGTTAGTATGAATTTATCTTAGTAGGACAGAGGAGCTTGTACTTTGCTGACTTTGATGTTTGTATTCAGATAATGAAAACTGAAATCTGATTTTGATCTGACTGAAAAAAAAGTTGGAAGTTGATTCAGGAAAATACTAATGAAACAAATATTTTCGATATTAAAATATTCCTTTGGTGGGTAAGTGGAATAATCATGCTATTATGAAAATCTTAGAATTACTCAAATTAGAGACATGGTTTTTATTTTCTCCTTCATATTTTTCTTTTTAAATGATGTAGTATGGTAGAAATCGTGACTTATAATCTTATTTAGGTAACTCACTTTATGTTTCTGTTTTGCTGTATGTTTATATTACTTATCAATTTTGCACATTTATAGTAGAGTTGGTAACCTTTTTATGTAAAATGTTTTTTTTCCAATGAAATGACTGCTTTGTAATGTTGGAATAATCCTATTTTGATGCTTTATTTTCTTTGAAGTTTCCTTACCTTTAAATGTATGATAACATCTCTTAAGTGAGCTCTCAGCACCAGTTAGTTTTGTGGTATTTCCTTGCTCCATTCCCAGTGTCACATGCTCCCATTTTCCCTCAAAACCTTAATATCTTCTCTCCCCGCCTCCCTTTTCAATGACTCTTATTTTACTAAGAAATTGAAAGCAATCTGACAATCTGAAGATAATGTATTAATCTTCTGCCACCAAATCTATGTCTTCCTGCATATTATTATTCTTGCCTTATCTGAGACAAGTTCAGATTATTTGGGTACAGAATTCCATTCTCTCTCTTTTAAGAATTTTGTCCCTCTGAGTATCTCTTTTACCATCAATTTTGACCTTAAACACCTGAACCTTATTTTGTGCATTGCATATGTAATCTTGACAGTTATGTATAACTTTTTTTTTTCTTTTTTTTTTTTTTTTT
>NW_016107332.1:3147649-3175770 GCF_001604975.1 Cebus imitator
AGTAATAGAGAATCTTAAGGGAAGAAGTTAGGTAGAACTTCAGCTGTATCTAAAATGATGGACACATTTTGAATTGTCAGGTAAAAATGCATGAATCAAAGGTAAGGAATTTAAAAAATGTACTTTGAACAGTAGAAGAGTACAAGGGAGAGAGAGTTGTGAAAGAATAGTTTTAGCAGTGCCCGGTGGCTCATGCCTGTAATTCCAGCACTTTGGGAGGCCGAGGTGAGTACGTCATCTGAGATCAGGAGTTCGAGACCAGCCTGGCCAACATGGTAAAACCCCATCTCTACTAACAATACAAATATTAGCTGGGTGTAGCAGCGGGAGCATGTAATCCCAGCTACTCAGGAGGCTGAGGCAGGAGAATTGCTGGAACCTGGGAGGTGGAGGTTGCAGTGAGCCAGGATCATGCCATTGCACTCCAGCCTGAACAACAAGAGCAAAACTCCATCTGAAAAAAAAAGAAAAAAGAAAAGAAAAGAAACACTAGGTTTTACAAGTATATTGGGGCTGTTAATGGAGGTTCCTGGAAATTGTCCTAAGAAGATTATACTTCATTTGGATCAAAGAAGAGCCACTGAAAATTGTGTGGGAAGGAATGTTAAAAAGTACTCGTGGTGTTAGTGAATTAGAGGAAAGTGAAA
Source organism: Cebus imitator (assembly GCF_001604975.1). NCBI lineage: Eukaryota > Metazoa > Chordata > Mammalia > Primates > Cebidae > Cebus > Cebus imitator. Next base: position 3,148,297 of record NW_016107332.1, read on the forward strand.
GTGGAATGAAGGGAGGTCAGAGAATTTTTCAAGCCAAATCCTATTTCATATGCATGCCCTAGAAAGATCCTGTTTTTTTGTTTTTTTTTTTTTTTTTTTTTGGTATAGGGACTAGATTTGCATGAAATGTTTGTTTTATAAATTTTAATTTTCATGTTATGTTTGCCTGAAGCAGGAAGAGAATCAGCTTTCCTTTGGTGAGAGTCTAGTGTCTGAAAGATTATGTTACTGAGAGATATATCCTTGGGGTAGATCTTGTGCTAATTTAGTCTTGCTGAGGTGGGCATACATGCTTACAGAAAATCATAGGCTGTATCTTGCTGGTACATGATGGTATCAGTCAGGCTGACCAGCTGAGCAGCTGTATCAAAAAGATTATAGACCATTTGTTAAAAATCTTTTACTTCTCCGTTCAGATTGGTACCAGGGAGTAGGTAATGTGTTAGAAACATTTATTTCCCTTTTTTATGTAACATACTTTACTTGATGCTAAGAATATAAAAATTCTTTCGAGGTTATATAAAAACAATTTTTTAGGGTTTTTGTTTGTTTGTTTGTTTTTATGCAGGGTCTTACTCTGTCAGCCCAAGCTGGATTACAGTGGCACAGTCACTGCTCAGTGCAGCCTTGATCTCCAAGGATCAAGTGATCCACCCTCCTCAGCCCCCTGAGTAGCTGAGACTACAGGTGTACACCACTACACCTGCCTAATTTTGTGTAGTTTTTGTAGAGATGGAGTTTGGCTGTGTGGCCCAGGCTGACCTTGACCTCCTGGACTCAAGCAGTCTGCTGCCTCAGCCTTTCAAAGTGTTGGGATTATAAGCATGAACAACTACATCTGGCTGTTTTTTAGTTTTTCTGTTTTCTTTATTAGTTTTGTTATTTTATTTTATTTATTTTTCAAGACAGGGTCTCACTCTGTCACCCAGGCTGGAGTGCAGTGATGCAGTCTTGGCTCACTGGCTCACTTCAGCCTAGCCGGTCGAGGCTGCAATGGCTCACTGGCTGACTGCAGTCTCGACCAGCAAGGCTGAAGTGAGCCTAGCACCTCAGCCTCCCAAGTACCTGGGACTACAGGCACAAGCCACCACACCTGCCTAATTTTTTATTTCATTCTTGTAGAGATGAGGTCTCACCATGTTGCCTGGGCTGGTCTCAAACTCCTGGATGCAATCTCCCTGCCTCAACCTCCTAAAGTACTGGGATCGCAGGCATGAGCCACCGTGCCCAGCCCATTTTTTAGTTTTTCAATGATTATTTGAAAGGCACTGTATTGGGGGTATTTGGTGAGTGCAATAATCAAACCAATTTATTAATTCTAAAATACCTTTTTTTTTCTTTTTTACATTTTTACCTCTGAAATTGGGGTTCATTTTAGAATAACTGGAATTTTATTTATGTACTTATTTATTTATTTTGAGATGGAGTCTTGTTCTTGTCACCCAGGCAGGAGTGCAGGGTGGCGCGATCTTGGCTCACTGCAACCTCCGCCTTCTGAGTTCAAGCAATTCTCCTGCCTCAGTCTCCCGAGTAGCTAGGATTACAGACATGTACCACCGCGCCCAGCTAATTTTTGTATTTTTAGTAGAGATGGGGTTTTGTCATGTTGGCCAGGCTGGTGTCAAACTACTGACCTTGTGATTCACCGGCCTCAGCCTCCCAAAGTGCTGGGATTACAGCTGTGAGCCACTGTGCCCGGCCAAATCAGTGGAATTTTCAACTTGCTTTCCATAAAGTGGAAGTTACGCTGTAGTTATGTGAATATCTGCCATTGATACCTGCTGTGGTAGAGTGAATAATGGGTCCCCCAGCTGTGTCCATGTCCTAATCCCTGAAACCGTTGCAGTTGTGATTAAGTTAATGATTTTGAGATGGAGTTTTCTTGGAACTTGATGATAGACCTGTTATAATCACAACAGTTTATTAGAGAGACACAGGACAAGTCAGAGCCAGCAGCAAAGGTAATGTGCAGACAGAAGCAGAGGTAAGAGTGCTTCTGGAGGAGGAAGCACTCAATGGAGATGGAGGACGGGGCCACAAGCCGTGGAATACCAGTGGCCACTAGAGCTGGAAAAGGCAAGGAAATGGGTTCTCTCTTCAGAGTGTCTGGGGGAACCAGCCCTGTCCCTTAACACTGACTGTAGCCCAATGAAACTGATTTTGGACTTCTGACCTTCACTACTGTGAGAAAATAAGTTTGTGTTGTTGTAAACACTGACTTTGCTGTAGTTTGTTGTAGTAGCAGTAGAAAACATACCTGTTAAGATAAAAAAAAAAAAATAGTGGCAGTATCAAAACACACCTTAGATGTAATGAAATACAATAGATTTTTATTTATTTCTTTTTGTTTTTTGTTTTTTATTTATTTTTTAATACACAAACCCTGGCATTCTTTTTGTTATGAACACTGTTCTTATACTTGAACAAAATAAAAAGTGTAAAATGCCAAAGTAGAAAAAAGACCTGTTTGTTTTTGTATTATGGTATAAAATATTTTACATAGTGAAAGCTTTTGAAGTTACTTGTTCTTTGTTTTTAAGTAGCATATAGTTTTCCTTAGTGATACATTGTGATAAATGCCTGACACAGAAATACTTGATGATTGTTTACTAGACTTCATTTTATAAAAATACAGTAATAGTTTCCATGAGCCAGCCAATACACTATGCTTTGGGGATAGAATAGAGCTAAGAGCAAACTAGACTCAATTTTTTCACTTGCAGAATTTACAATTAGACAGTTACAGTTCCATGTGAGGTTCTGTCAGAAGGGTCCAAACTACTGTGGAAGCAACATTATATAATGGCATGCATTCACTTGTAGGATTAGAGAATGTTTTCCTAGAGGCGAAGCTGAGCTGAGATCTGAAGAATAAGTTAAGAATTGGCCAGGTGGGCTGGGCACAGTGGCTCATGCCTGTAATCCCGGCACTTTGGGAGACTGAGGTAGGCATATCACCTGAGGTTGGGAGTTCAAGACCAGCCTGACCAATGTGGTGAAACCCCGTCTATACTAAAAATACAAAAATTAGCCAGGCACAGTGGCGGGGACCTGTAATCCTAAACTACTCGGGAGGCTGAGGCAGGAGAATCGCTTGAACCTGGGAGGCAGAGGTTCCAGTGAGCTGATATCGTGCCATTGCACTCCAGCCCAGGCAACAGAGTGAGACCCCATCTCAAATAATAATAAGAAAAGAATTGGTCAGTTGAAGAGGAAGAGGGTCTTTTGGAAGGTTCCAGGTAAAGGGAAAAGCCTATCTGAAGACTGAGAGGTGAGGAAATATGACTTGAAAAAAATTTAGTGTGATAAGGATGTGTATAGTACAGTGATTCCAGCCTTTTCATACTCATAGTGCTAAAATTTTTCGTGGCCTTCTTAAAGGAATTACACTTTTGAACCCTTGTGTTAAAAAAAAGTTTCAAGATATCACATATTCACTTGATTCCCTTCAGGAACCTTTTAAAAGACAGCTTAAAGTAAAACCATCTTCTGCCTTGATGAACCTCTTTTAGGGCCTCTTGAGGCAAAACTCAAGCATACAATCTTACTTGATGTTGTCCGGTGTCTTCTTTGCTTTTTTGTGGCAAGCTGTATTTTTTCCCACCAGCTCAGCATTCTATTTGATTTGACCATATCAGTAGGCATCTGAAATGTAGCCAAATTAAATTTTATTTATTGATCAAATGTTGGCAGAGGCATATGGAAGACTTGCAGCATACTGGTATATTTAGACATACCTCTTGAAAATTATTGTGTGAAGAGGTGAGTGGTGAAGAGATGAGTGGTAAAGCAGGAGTGAGAAGCAAGGAGAGTCTTTGCATTGTTTTCTATTTACTGCTGTAACAAATTGCCACAAATTGGTGACTTAAAACAACATGAACTTCTAAAGGTTAGAAGTCTACCTGGGCTAAAATCAAGGTGTCTACAGGGCTGCATTTCCTTTTAGAGAATCTGAAGGAGAATTAATTTCTTGCCTTTTTCAGCTAGCTTCTAGATGCTGCCCACATTCCTTGGCTCATGGCCCACTTTCTCCATGTTTAAAGCCAGCAACATTGCATCTCTCTGAGGATTCTTCTGTTGTCACATCTCCCTCTGACTCTCTTCCCTGTTCTGCTTTTTTTGTTTGTTTTTTGAGGCACTCCAGCTCTGTTGCCCAGAAGTGCAGTGGCTCGATCTCAGCTCACTGCAACCTCTGCCTCCCAGGTTCAAGCAATTCTTCTGCCTCCGCCTCCCAGGTAGCTGGAACTATAGGCGTACGCCATCATGCCCAGCTAATTTTTGTATTTTTAATAGAGATCAGATTTTACCATGTTGGTCAAGCTGGTCTTGAACTCCTGACATTATGATCCACCCATCTCAGCCTCCCAAAATGCTGGGATTACAGGCTTGAGCCACCGCGCCCAGCCTGTTCTGCTTTTGAGGATGCTTGTGATTATATTGGTCTCACCTGGGTAACCAAGCATGCACTCTATTTTAAGTTCAGCTGATTACATCCTTAATACCATGTGCAACCTTAATTTCCCTTTGCCACGTATCCAAACATATTCACAAGTTTCAGAGATTAGGATATGGACATGTGTTTTAGTTGCCATGTTAAAGAATTTGATTTTTTTTTTTTTTTAATGGCAAAAGAAACCATTAGAAGGCATCAAACCAGGGAGTAACAATATCAGATCTGCTTTTTAGGAAAATCACCCTGGCTATATTTGGTGTGGTCATTTGTCTACAAAATTGTGTCATACAATTAATAGATCATTTCCAGCACCTTTTTCTCATGATGTATTAAAAACTTTGCAATAATTTTAGATTTATGGAAGTATTGCAAAGATAGTACAGAAAATATAATACCCTTCAGTTAGCTTCCTCTAACATTACTTACAAAACTGTTTTTGTGTGTTTGTTTGTTTCTTTTTTTGAGAAGGAGTCTCACTCTCTTGCCCAGGCTAGATTGTAATGGCATGATCTCAGCTCACTGCAACCTCCACCTCCTGGGTTCCAGAGATTCTCCTGCGTCAGCCTCCTGAGTAGCGGAGACGACAGGCACTTGCCACCGCACCTGGCTAATTTTTGTGTTTTGTATTTTTAGTAGAGATGGGGTTTCTCTATGTTGCCCAGGCTGGTCTCAAACTCCTGACCTTGATTAATCTGCCCTTTTTAGCCTCCCAAAGTGCTGGGATTACAGGCATGTAGGCACCCAGCCTGTCTTCCAAAACTTTGATACATTTATCAAAATCAAGAAATTAACATTGGTGAAATACAATTAACTAAACTACCAATTTTATTGATATTTCACCAGTTTTTACACTAATGTCTTTTTTTTCTGTTCCAGGATTTAATTCAGGATATGTTGCATTTAGTTGTCATGTCTCCTTAGCCTGTAGTCTAGCAGTTTCTTAGTCTTGTCTTTTTTTTTTTTTTTTTTTTTTTTTTTTTTTTTTTCTTCTTTTACATTCCTTTTGACCATGACATTTTCTCTGGTTTGCATTTTTTACCTCAGTTTGAAGAGTACTGATTAGGTATTTTGTAGACAGTTCCTCACTTTGAGTTTGCTGATGCCTTCTCATGATTAGATTGGGCATATGAATTTTTCGTGAGAATACCACAGAGGTGAAGTATGCTTCTTATTGAGTCATTTCAGGGTTTAGATGATACCAGCTTGTTTTATTACTGATCATGTTAACCTTGGGCACTTGGTTAAGAGGGTTTCTTAGCTCAGGCTGCTATAATGAAACACCATTGGCTGAGGCTTAACAGACATTTCTTTTTTTGAGGCAGTGTCTCACTGTCACGTAGGCTGGAGTATAGTGGCTGGATCATGGTTCACTGAAGCCTTGACCTCCCAGGCTCAAGCAATCCTCCCACCTCCGTCTCCCAAGTAGCTGGGACTATAGGTGTGCGCCACCATGCCGGGATAATTTTTCTGTTTTTTTTGTAGAGACAGAGTTTTGCCATGTTGCCCAGGCTAGTCTTGAACTTTGGACTCAAGCATTATCTGCCCGCTTTAGCCTCCCAAATTGCTGGTATTGCAGGCTTGAGCCACTGTGCCCAGACATTTATTTTCACAACAGTTCTGGAGGCTGGAAGTTTGAGATCAGAGTGTCAGCATAGTCATATTCTAGTGAGGGCCCTCTATTCATCTTGTCACTGTATACTCACATGGCCTGGCCTTGGTATGTGCACATGGAGAGATCTCTCTCTTCTTTTAATAAGGGCACTCATTCTATCATGGTAGTCCTGGCTTTGTGACCTAATGTAAATTACTTCCCAAAGGCCCCACCTCCTAACACCATCAGATTGGCCTTCAGCATAGATTTGGGGGGCATAAACATTCAGTCCATAATAGCAGGATGTCTACAAGGGTCTTCCTCTATAAAGTTATTTTTTCTTTTTCATGCTCTATTAGGAGTGATTCACTTAACTCCAACCTACTTTCAAAAAGAAAGAAGCTGGATGCAGTGGCTCTCACCTGTAATCTCAGTACTTTGAAGCAGAAAGTTTACTTGAGGCCAGTTCGAGACCAGCCTAACGTAGACCTCGTCTCTGCAAACAAAGTAAAATTATTACCAGGGAGTGCTTGCACTTGCCTGTAGTCCCAGCTACTTTAGAGGCTGAAATGGGTGGTTTGCTTGACCCCAGGACTTCAAGGTTACAGTGAGCTATGATCACACCATTGTAGTCCAGCCTGGCTGACAGAGCAAGACCCTGTCTCTTAAAAATGGGGGAGAAAGGGGATTGGGAATTAAACTCTACCTCCTGCAGTGAGGTATATCAAATGATTTGTGGACATATGTTCAAATCACCACAGTAATTAGTAAATATTCTATGGCAGATACTTTGAAGTTGTTCTATCATTCTTTTCTTAAAATTTTACTCATGAACTTTGCTTACTCTCACCTGCAACAATTAGTACTGTGCAATTCTTTTTTCTTTTTAAAGAGCCGGAGTCTTCCTCTGTTGCTCAAGCTGGAGTACAGTGGCTATTCACAGTTGCAGTCTCACTACTGATCAGCATGAGAATTTTGATTTGCTTTATTTCCTGCCTCTGTCAGTTTACCCTTCCATAGGCAACCTGGTGGTTCTCTGCTCCCAGGAGGTCACTGTATCTACTTAGTGTAGTTACCCAGTCAGCATAACACATTATAGCCCAGAACTCCTGGGCTCAAGGGATCTTCTCTCTTCAGCCTTCCCAATAGCTGTGACCACAGAAATTTGCCACAGCACCAGCTACTATGGATTTCTAATGGTAATTTTCTCTTTCCCTGTTTCTCATAAGGGAGATTTGCCCCTTTAATCCCATTTTAAGATTTATTCAATCATTTGTGTATGTTATTATAAACTCAAATATTTTATTCTTTGGGGTATAATCTAATGCTGTATAAATATATAGAGAGACAAGGTCTTGCTCCATTGCCTAAGCTGGACTGCAGTAGCGCACTCATGGCTTTCTGCAACCTTAACCTCCTGGTCTCAAGCGATCCTCTCAAGTAGCTGGTGCCATCTGCCTAGGCATTTTTTTTTTTTTTTTTTTTTTTAAGAGACAGAGTCTTACTATGTTGCCTAGGCTGGTCTCAAACTCCTTCCCTCAAGCAATCCTCCTACCTTAACTCCTAAAGTGCCAATACTATTGATACTTCTTTTTGTTGCTCAGATTATTCCAGCTGTGGCCATTGGGAGCTCTTTCAGGTTGGCTTCTGTGTCCCTTTCCCCCCCATCCTTTTGTTGTTTGGGTACTTCCTTTCTGACACTACAAGTTACTGTTACCTTGTACTTGCCCTGTTCCAACACGAAAATCAGCCCTATGTCCAAGAGACTCTGATTTCTTTTATTGGAGGATGGTATTTAGAAACCAAGAATTAGGCCTTGGATATGCTTATTACAGCTGGGGTGTCACTGCTTTAGACTCTCAAAGTGGACAGAGCTAGGAAACGTGAGTATGTGTATGTATATGCTAACCCATCTGTAATTATTTTTGTATCTGTTCATCTGTATTAACCTAAACATCGTTCAGTTAGATTATTAGATGTTTGCAATTCAAGTAGACTGATCTGTCACAGTCTGTATTGTAGCCTAGGTTTTCTTGACATCCTGGTTTATTTTTTAAGGAAAATTTGCTTATGGTATATTTCCTTTTATTGTTTGTATAGTACAGCTCTCAAGGTTTAGATAAACACATGTAATCATTTATCTGTTATGCCACCACAGTACCATATGGGACAGTTCCATCACCATGGAAAAAAAAAAAATCCTCTTGTAGTCAGTGCCTCTCACCAGCCCCTGGCAGCCATTACTCTGTTCTCTATCCCTGTTATTCTGAATGTCCTATAAATGGAATCATAATAAGTAGCATTTTGGATCTGGCTTCTTTCTATTTTGTTTTCCTTTTTAAAAAAAAAATTTCTTTTGAGGTCTGGCTTCTTTCACGTAGCTACATTCATTCATCCAGCTGCACAAATTGATATTCTGTTCCCTTTTATTGCTAAGTAGTATTCTGTTGTATGTGTGTACCATGATTATTTGTCCCTTTCTCTGTTGTCAGACATCTTGGCTGTTTCCAGGGTTTGGTAGTTACAGAAAAAGCTGCTTTAAACATTCATGTACTGGCTTTTGCATGAACACAAGTTTGCATCTCACTTAGGTAAATAAGAGTGGGACCGTTGGGTCACATAGTAAATATGTACTTAAGTTTATAACAAATTGCCAAATTATTTTTCAGGGTGGCTGTACTACTATGTATTCCCTCCAACAATGAGTGAAAGTTTCTCTTTGCCAGCATTTGATATTTTTGGTTTTTGATAGTGTCTCATAATTTTAATTTGTATTTTCCTAATAACGAGCATCTTTTCATGTGTTTATTTTACATTCATATATCTTTTTTGGTGATTATCTTTTCAGGTATTTTACCAATTTTTGGTTTGGTTGTCTATTTTTTTTGTTGTTGAGTTTTAAGAGTTCTTACTGTATTCTGGATACAAGTTTTTTATTGAATATCTGATTTACAAACATTTTCTTTCTGTTATTGTTTTAATTTTCCTAAACATTTTCTTGACTGTGTCTTTTCTTTTCTTTTCTTTTTTAAGACAGAGTTTCCCTCTTGTCCCCCAGTCTGCAGTGCAATGGCATGAGCTCATCTCACTGCAGCCTCTACCTCCTTGGGTTCAAGCGATTCTCCTGTCTCAGCCACCTGAATAGCTGGGATTACAGGCATGTGCCACCACCCCTGTTCATTTTTGGATTTTTAGTAGCAACAGGGTTTCACCATGCTGGCCAGACTAATCTGTAACTCCTGACCTCAGGTGATCCATCCACCTCAGCCTCCCAAAGTGGTGGGATTACAGGCGTGAGCCACCACACCTGGCCAACTTTTTATCTTTTAATCTCCCTACTTCCTTTCACAGAGCAAACATTTTTTTTTCATTTTGGTAAAATCAACTTTATCAATATTTTCTGTTGCTGATTATGCTTTTAGTATCATAGGTAATGTTGAGGCTCAGAAAACAAAACCTCAGGCTGGGTGCAGTGGCTCATGCCTATGATCTCAACACTTTGGGAGGCCAAGGCAGGAGGATTGCCTGAGCCCAGGAGTTCAGGACCAGGCTGGCCAACATGGCGAAACCCTTTCTCTACTAAACATGCAAAAATTAGCCAGGTATGGTGGTGGGTGCCTGTAATTCCAGCCACTAGGGAGGCTAAGGGAGGAGAATCACTTGAACCCTCAAGTGGAGGTTGCAGTGAGCTGAGATCACAGCCCTGCACTCTAGCCTGGGTGACATAGCAAGACTCTGTCTCCAAAAAAAAAGAAAAGAAAGAACAAAACTCCAAGAAAAAGAGAGAGAGAGACAGAGAGAGAGAGGGAGAGAGAGAACAAAACTCCAAAATGAAGGCCTTAGAAGTAGCCTCAGAAGCAAAAGTTTTTCTCTGACTTTCCGTTGCCCTCCTGTCTCTCAGTCCCATTCTCCCCTGAGGCCAGCCGTAGAAACCAGATTCCCTCTTCCCCAAGGCAGGTCATAGAAACTAGAACCCCGTTGCCCCAAAGCAAGCCATTAACCTAAAAATATTACTGTAACGGCCGGGAGCGGTGGCTCAAGCCTGTAATCCCAGCACTTTGGGAGGCCGAGGCGGGTGGATCACGAGGTCAAGAGATCGAGACCATCCTGGTCAACATGGTGAAACCCCGTCTCTACTAAAAATACAAAACATTAGCTGGGCATGGTGGCGTGTGCCTGTAATCCCAGCTACTCAGGAGGCTGAGGCAGGAGAATTGCCTGAACCCAGGAGGCGGAGGTTGCGGTGAGCCGAGATCACGCCATTGCACTCCAGCCTGGGTAACAAGAGCGAAACTCCGTCTCAAAAAAAAAAAAAAATATTACTGTAACTTTTCCTCTGCCCTATCTGTAAAAACTGGCCTTAAAGAAATTATCTCGCCTACCTTGTTTGAGTGTAGGTCATGAGACCCTCCTTCCAGAGAGGGTCCTGCTCCATAAGCAGAAGGAAAGATTGAGAGGCCAAGATGAATCTAAATACATAGGCCTTCCTGGGTTTCCCCATCCCATCTATTCACATTAGATTATATAGCCTTTTTATCCAAACATGTTTCTGCATGGCTGTCCATACTTTGTTGAACCTAAGAATAAAAATGGACAATTTCCTCCGTGTCTTTGGGTCTCATTCTGAAAGCTCGCATGTATTACACATTAAATAAATTTGTATGTCTTTTTTCCTGTTAATCTGCTTTTTGCAAGTTGATTTTTCAGCACACCTTCAGAGGGCCAATGGGAGCTGCCCCTTTGGCCTCTATAGTAAGAATTATTGTAAATCCCAGATTCCTTTCAAAAATCTATATTTTCTCTAAAATGTTTAATTTACAATTATTATTCATTTTTTGTTTTTTGAGTTTTTTTAGAGATAGAGTTTCATTCTTGTCACCAGGCTGGTGTAATTTTGGCTCACTGCAATCTCCACCTCCCAGGTTCAAGAGATTCTCCTGCTTCAGTGTCCCAAGTAGCTGGGATTACAGGCATGTGCCACCATGCCTAGCTAATTTTGTATTTTTAGTAAAGATGGGGTTTCGCCATGTTGGCCAGGCTGGTCTTGAACTTCTGACCTTAGGTAATCTGCCCACCTTGGCCTCCCAAAATATGGAATTTACAGGCATGAGCCACCACGCCTGGCCTATGATTCGTTTTGACTTAATTTTTATTTACAGTCAGAGGTATATGCTGAGGTTCTTTTCTTTTGTCACGTGGATATTTAATTATTCCAGCACAATTTGTTGAAAGAACTATCTTTCCTCAGTTGCATTGCCTTGGCACCTTAGTCAAAAATCAGTTGACTTTTATGTGGGTCTGTTTCTAGACTGTTGCATTCTGTGTATCCGTCCTTTCACCAGTACCACACTTTCTTGATTGTTGTAACCTATAAAGTAAGCTTTAAAATTGGGTGAGTCCTCCAACTTTGTTATTTTTCAGTTACTGTTTTTAGTAACTTTGCATGTCCATAGAAACTTTAGAATCAGCTTGTTGATATCTACAAAAAAAGCCTGCTGGCATTTTTTATTATGATTGCATTGAATCTAAAGATCAAAATTGACTTAAGTCACATCATAATATCAAGTCTTCTAGTCCATGAACACGATATATCATTCCATGTCTTTAACTCCTGGATTTCTTTCATCAGTGTTTTGTAGTTTTCTTTATATAGATTCTGAACATATTTCATTAGACTTATATCTAAGTACTTCTTTTTTTGTGCTATTATAAATGATGCTGTTTTTTAAAATCTTAATTCCCGTTGTTACGGATCTTTAGAGACGTAATCGTTTCTTATATATTGACCTTATATTCTATGACCATGATAGTCATTAGTTCCAGTCATTTTTTGGAAGATTTTCTTGAGATTTTCTAGTTAGACAGTCATGTCATTCTGCAAATAAAGAGAGTTTTACTTACTCCTTTCCAGTCTATCTCCTATTTATTTATTTTTCTTGCCTCACTGAAGTAGCTGTTATATCTTGTACATTATTGAATAGGAGTGATGAGAAAGGACATCTTGCCTTCCATGTAATTAATGTTAGGACGAAAGCAGTTTGTTCCTTACCATTAAGTATGGTTTGCTATAGGTTTTTAGTAGGTAGTTCTTACAGGTTAAGAAAGTTTCTTTCTCTTCCTAGTTTATTGAGAGTTTTTATCATGAATGGATGCCAACTTTTATCTAATGTATTTCTGTTTCTATTGATGTGATTATATGGTTTATCTTCTTAAGTCTGTTAATATTGTGAATCACAATGTATTTCAAATGTTCAATCAGCCTTGTATTCCTAATATGAACCCCATTTGATCATGATTTTACTTTCAATATATTGCTGTATTCTATTTGCTGAAGTTTTGTTCAATGATAGAGCTTATAGCCAAGTTAAACAAGTACTTTTCCTCAATATAACATTTATACTTCAGTGTGCAATAAAAGTCCTTTACGTTTACTCCCGTTTTTTATCACAGAGATGATTGTTTTTAGAGTAATGAAATTAATAATTTTTACTGCTTTATTTAGGACATTCTTAGGGCGACTGGCTTAAAAATATATGTGAGTACATGGTGGTGAAAAATGTAGTAATAGCTAGTATTGCTTGGTGTTGTAATATTGGGGTGCACCCTCAGCTCCCCTGAGAGGGCATTTCTCCAGGTTCTTGGTCAGTCACTCCCTAAGAATGGGTTAGGAAACCATGGCACAGTGCGCAGTAAATGCTGGACTCTAGAAATGTCATAGAAAGTGATTTTATTTAGGTAGAGAGAAAAAAGGAGGAGAGAGAAAGGAACAGCTAACTCACACTGAGTGAAACAAAGAAAAGCTGCTCTCACACTGAATGAGAAGGGTTCCCAGAGAGGGGAAAACCAGGGAAGGAAAGCTCCTCTTACACTGAGTGAGAGAATCCAGAAAGATGGAATCCAGGAGAGGAAATGTTATATTGGGGTTTAGGAGGGAAAGACAGGCTTTCATGAGAGTGTGTGGAAGGGGACTCCAGATGGAAAATCCAGGATAGAGAAAAATAGCTTCCACTAGAGAGTGTTTGTGGAAGGAGATCCAAACATGGAGTCCCAAGGGGTGTGGAAGAAGGGGACTTTTCACCTGGAAGGAACCCGCACCTTCCTTAAGACCCCTGGCCAATGGAAGGAGTTCCTTAGAACTTCCGCTGGAGTGATTGACTTTTGATTCTTCCCGCGGGGCAAAGATGAAAACAATGTTAAATCTCCCGGATGGATTGAGATGGGAGGGGGGCATGGCACTGGGAAGTTCTTGCCCTTAAAAGTTCGCCCTCTTGTGGACCCGGAAAGAGAACACATTCCCTCAGTGCCACTGCTTCAGTTTGTGCCCCAGGGTTTGCATTACAGCCATCATTGATTGCTTTTGTATCAATAGTACAACTGTCAACACAGTGAAAAAGGCAAGTATCATCATAGTAACTTTATGAATAGTTTTTACTCATGGATTTTCCCCAAAGAGTTTCTGGCACTGCTAAAGTTTTATATACTACACTTTGAGAATTTCTGTTCTATATCTTGATTAATTTCTTAGAACTGCTGAAACAAATGGCTACAAACTAGGTGGCTTAAAACAACAGAAATGTATATTTCTGCAGGTCTGAAGAGAAATGTGTATTTCTGCAGGTCTGAAGACCAGAAGTCTGAAATTAAGATGTTCTCAGGGCCACTGTCTTAGTCCATTTTGTGCTACTATGACAGAATACCTGAGACTGGCTACTTTATAATGAACAAAAATTTACTTCTCACAATTCTGGAGGCTAGGAAATCCAAGATCAAGGTGCCAGCATCTGGCTAGGGCCTTCTTGCTGTGTCATATCATGGCAGAAACCATCACATGGCAGAAGGACAAAGGTGGGGGCAGAGAAAAGGAGACTAGCCCTTTTATACCAATCTGACTTCTGCAATAGTGGCATTAATGCATTCATAAGGGCACAGTCTCTTAATACTGTTACAATGGCAATGAAGTTTCAACGTGAGTTTTGGAGGAGCAAACATTTAAACCATATCAATCATGCTCCCTTCTGTAGGCTCCTAGGGGAGAATATGTTCATTGACTCTTCTCGCTTGTGTTTGACTCTTGGCATTCCTTGACTTTTGGCTACATCCACTCTGTGCTTCAACTTAATATTGCCTTCTCTCTGTTTATATGTATGTTTTCTCTTCTGTATGTGTATTTTATAAGGATACATGTGATTGCATTTAGAACCCACTCAAGTAATCCAGCAGAGGCTCTTCTTAAGATCTTTAACCTAATTACGTCTTTCATCATTTAAGGCAATAATCACTCTTTTCCATATAATTTTCAAGGATTGGGGGAATTAGGATGTGTACATATCTTTTGGGGAACCACTCTTTAGCCCACCACATGCTTACTGATTATACAAGTATTAGACTGCTTTGTGTTGTCCCACAGGTCTCTGGGAAAATGAATTTTGTTCATTTTTCTTCAGTCTTTTTTTTCTCTATGTTTCGTAGATTGGATCATTTTCTTGAGCAGTCTTCAAAGTTGATCAACTCCATCAAGGATCATTGAGTTTTCTGCCATGCTGTAGAGACCATTTAGCGTATTTATTTATTTTGAATATTTTAATTTTTTTTTTTTTTTTTTTAAAGTTTAGAGACAGGGTTTCACCATTTTGGCCAGGATGGCCTCGATCTCCTGACCTCATGATCCACCCGCCTCGGCCTCCCAAAGTGCTGGGATTACAAGCATGAGCCACCATACCCGGCCGAATATTTTGATTTTTTAAATACTTTTCATTTGTCGTAATATCCCTCCTCTGTTCATTCAACCGGAAACATTTCCCCCCAATTTTTAGAATATATTTTCTTTTCGTTTTTGGAATATATTCATAAAGACTTTGAAGTCTTTGCCAAATTTAGCTTCTGGGCCCATTTTAATTCTGTTCACTACCTCCCTTTTTGCTGGGCATCTTGACATCTCCCATTTCTGCACAGTTAAGCTGCCATCTAGGGACTTGACCCAACAATTGCAACTGATAGGAAGTTATTTTTAGTAAAGTGAATGAGCACAAAAATTTATCTGCAGATCTATTAATTATCATATGGTTTATGTTAGAAAATTGAAAACCTAAATGGCAAATAGAAAATTGATTAAAATATGGTACATTTATGTAATGGAATATTATTCAAACATTAAAAATTATGGGAAGATATTCAAATTGTGCTAAATGAAGAAATCATTTAAAAAGGTACATTATAATCCAACTTTTGCTTGACTAAATTATACATACACATGAAAAAAAATTCTGGGTGGATATACATCGGAATGTTAACAGAGGTTATCTCAGGAAGATTACAGATGATTTTTATTTGATCACTTTCTCTCTTTTTTTTTTTTTAACAATGACTGTCACATTTGTGATAAGAAAGTTATTTTTCAGAAGTTTGACTATATGCGTAACAAATTTCTTTTCTCCTCTACAATGTTTATCTCTATTTTAGAAGTATTAAAATAACAGCAGTCTTTTCATACATGCTACAGAATGATTTTGAATTCCCAGAAAAATCACAGGTGAATGATTACAGGAGTTTTGTCTTCAGATAAGTTAAACATAATATGGGTATATATGTGCATAATTACTGTGTTGCTCTACTCTTAGAAAAATAGTTCTTTCTTGGAATACAATATTTGGAAGCCATAGAGCTTAAATAAAATATGGAAAGAAATTGAAGCAGATACACTAGAAAAGAATAAGGGGAGAAACTACTGAGGGCTGAAAATTTAATCTGTCATGAGAGGCAGAAACAACTGGAATCATAGACATATATGCTGTAGACTTTCACTGTCCAGTGTGGTGGTCACTAGCTCTACCTGGCTATTGATTTAGTACTTGACATATGGTTGATCAGATTGAGAAGTACTCTAAGTGTAAAATACACAATGATTTTTAAAGAAATAGTACAAAAAGGCCGGGTGTGGTGGCTCATGCCTGTAATCCAAGCACTTTGGAGGCCAAGACAGGCGGTTGGAGGCCAAGGCGGGCAGATCACCTGAGGTCGGGAATTCATGATCAGCCTGACCAACATGGTGAAACCCCGTCTTTAAAAAATAAATAAATAAATAAATAAAATTGTACAAAAAATAAAAGCAAAATATCTCAGTAATTTTAAAATACTGAATACATGTTAAAAATGATATACATTTATCTCTATTAATTTTAATTACTTTCAGATACTTTTTTTATGCATTTGTAACATTTAGATCTTGATGTAAAGTAAGGAATGGTAAGCATCCACATATACTTAGTTATGTTAGATATTCCCGCCCCCATGTTTTCCCAGAATAAGTATCTTTCTTTGATAGGCTAGAAAGTAAATAGACTTATTCTGGTGAGTAACTTTTGATAAATTTCAGCAGATAGAACATTCTTGTTATTTTTAAAAGAATGTTATTTGAATGGTTGGTACATAATGATTATTTCTTTCTTTTCAGATCATGTAGCATGGATATGCCAAATCAATAATTAAGTGTGTAGTTATTTAAACAGATTTCTCTAAATCTAACTTGGCTCTTCATTGATAAATTCTACTAGTGGAGAGTTTTCTGACACTATAGTGAAAGGTAGCACATCCATCTTTTAATGCGTATAAATAGGAGAAAGGAGGACAACATTTTACTTTTGCCATGTTCATGAAAGATTTCTAATAGACTTCATTTCCTTAAGTAAATAAATTCAGATGGATTATGACCATGTAAAATAATCTGTAAGAAAAGTAAACTGTACACCTGGTAAAATAGTGTTATCAGTATTTTGGTTCTCTGTATACTTCTTGGAATTATAGGAGGAGCGTAGATGATATTTTTCCCTTGCAGCTTGACTGTGTAAGTTATCTTTATGATGGCTATGGAATATAATTACATGATGAGAAATGAAGATTCCATTGCATTATTTAGTAAAAATTAAAACAATTAGAAAATGTATACTTCATTCTTACCTCTTTTATAAACAAATATTTTAATACATTATTATGTCAAAGAGTATAGTGCACTTCCTTTGTGTATTTGTGTCAGTGGAGTTAAAACGGCTTGTTAGTTTTCTGTTACATTATCCTTTCATTTGAGATAATAATGGCACCGGTACCTGTTTCCTTCCACAAGGCAGAAAAACTAGATTCCAAGGTAATTAAGATTTGCCCAAAACCCATAGAAAAGTAAACAAAACTAAGACTAGAATGTCATTGTTGGGACAATTAGCCATTTGTAGTGAGTGGCAACAGATAATTGGTTAAGAGCATGAACTTGAGCCAGATTCCAGCCCAGTTAGTTCCTAAGCATGTAACTGTGTTAAACGTATTAACTTTTGTGCTTCATTTAACTTACTGATAAATGGGTATAATACTATTGGCTTTAGGGGATTAAAGAAGTTAATATATGTTAAGCATTTAGAACAGTGAGTGGCATATAATGTAGTTATTTAATAACATTAAGATTAATATTAGGATTAATGTTTTGTTGGTATAAAATAAATACATGCCATTATTATCAAATATATAAATATATAAAAATGAAAGTATAAAACATTAGAATAAAACATGGTTGTTTGGTTTTATAATCTTGAAATGGAGAAACCTCTACTAAGTATGATTTAAAAATCTGTCAAGCATAAAAAAGAATTTTACAATGTAATGATCAAGAAACCATAGCAAAAGATACCACGAACAAAGTCAAAACATAACATTAACCTGGGGATAATACTTACAGCACATAACATTAGGCTAATTTTCTACTCTGTGAGAACAGTTAAAAATTACTAAGGAAATCACAATGCTGTAGAAGAAAAGCAAACAGCAGAGAAAGACCCAAATGAGAGTCTCAGCATCATTGAAAGTTAACTACTGTAAACTAAAATGTTTCTCACTTTTCAGATTGTAAAAGAATGAAATAGACTCAGTGTTGGGACAATGAGGTGATCTAAAGCATTATTGATGGGAGGTATAAATTAGTTACCTTTTTAGGAGATATTTGCCACTGGGCATGATGGCTCACGCCTGTAATCCCAGCACTTTGGGAGGCCGAGGTGTGCTGATCACAAGGTCAGGAGTTTGAGACCAGCCTAAACAACCTGGTGAAACCCCCTCTCTACTAAAAATACAGAAATTAGCCAGCCTGGTGGCACGCATATGTATACAAAGGATACATAACTATTAACTGTAACTATATCTCAGAAATAGGATATAAGCTACTAGGCAGAGATTTTTACTTTATATTCTTCATTGTTTGAATTTTTTTCTACAGTGGTTATATTGTTACTTTTATAGTTAGGAAAAAAAAAACCTAAAAAGGTTTTGACTGTGTACAGGGGCTCAAGCCTATAATCCCAGCATTTTGAGAGGTTGAAGGAGGAGGATCACTTGAGTCCAGGAGTTTAAGACCAGCCAGGGCACACAGTGAGACCCTGCGTCTATAAAAAATAAAACGTTAGCTGGGCAATGGTGTATGGGAGACCAGCCTGGGCAACACAGTGAAAGCCCGTATCTGTAGAAAATAAGTAAGTAAAAATTAGTTGGTCACCATGGTGCATGCCTGTAATCCCAGTTACTTGGGAGGCTGAGGTGAAAAGATTGCTTGAGCCTAGGACAACAAGGCTGTAGTGAACCGTGATCGTGCCACTGCACTCTAGCCTGGGTTTCAGAGTGAAACCCTGTCTCAAAAAAAAAGTTTAAACTTCTTCCAGGCTGCGTATGTTAGTTTGATAGCTGTATAACAAAATACCCCAAAACTTAACAACTTAAAACAACAATTTATTTCACAGTTTCTCAGGAACATAAAGGAGCAGCCTAGCTAGTTGGTTCTGGTTGAGGGTCTCTCATGAGATACGCTGTTAGCTAGTCTATAGTTGAATCTCAAGGCTCTACTGAGTTTGAAGGATCTGCCTGAAAGCTCAGTCGTGGTTGTTGGCAGATCTTAGTTTCTCTTTGGCTATTGGCCAGAGTTAAGTTCGTCACTGCATGGGCTTCTTTATAGGGCTGTTCACAGCTTGGAGCTTGCTTCTTTCAGACTGAGTGATCTGAGAGACATGTCATCACCTCTGCCGTATGCTATTGTTCATACAAACCAGTCCTGGTACACTGGGAGGGAGAACTACACAAGGGTATGAATGACGGGAGGTAGGGATCATTGGGGACATGTTGGATGCTGGCTACCATAATGGGTCTATAACAGTGTATGTCTTTTGTGATAAGTTGGGATTATGGAAAAGAAAGTTAATTGGGTCAACATTTGAATGGGGACTATGTTTAAAAATTAGTTATCTCTTTACCAGTCCCTGTAAATATTTGCTTTTCTTTTTCAGGTCCAGCCCAGAATCAAATGCAGGTTCCATCTGGATATGGATTGCATCATCAAAACTATGTTGCTCCCTCAGGACATTACTCTCAAGGACCTGGGAAAATGATCTCATTACCATTGGATACCCAGTGTGGTGATTACTACTCTGCTCTCTATACAGTACCCACACAAAATGTGACTCCTAGCACAGCGAACCAACAGCCAGGAGCACAGCAGATGTACAGCAGGGGTCCTCCTGCCCCTCATATTGTGGGATCCACTCCAGGATCTTTTCAAGGTGCTGCATCATCAGCATCCCATTTGCATACGAGTGCCTCCCAACCATACTCCTCTTTTGTGAATCACTACAATAGTCCAGCCATGTACTCTGCCAACACTTCTGTTGCTTCTCAGGGATTTCCCTCTACTTGTGGTCATTATGCTATGTCAACTGTTTCTAATACTGCGTATCCTAGTGTTTCATATCCCTCTCTGCCTGCTGGTGATACATATGGGCAAATGTTTACCTCACAGAATGCTCCGACTGTTAGGCCAGTTAAAGATAATTCATTCTCTGGTCAAAATACAGCTGTCAGCCATCCATCACCACTTCCACCTCCACCATCACAACAGCACCACCAGCAGCAAAGTCTTTCAGGATACAATACTCTGACGTGGTCAGCTCCAGGCCTTCCATCGACTCAAGACAATCTCATCCGAAACCACACAGGATCTCTGGCTATAGTGAACAACAACCCAACAGTTACTGGTAGGTTAAATGAAAAGTTAACCAAAACATGTTTGATAATCAGTGCATTCCCAATCAAGTTATTATTTACATGATGATTAAAGGTGGTATTGCCTAATAGAAAAATTGGAAGTTTGCTCAATTTATTGTGTTTTTTGCAGCATCTCTTTGAACCCTTTCTTCTCATCCATTCCCAATTAGCCACCCAGCCATCTGCGTTGTCTAGCTTGGTTCCTTGACATGATCAGTCAGTATTTACTGACATACTTTGTATATCTGCAATTGTTGTCTTTAATGTGAATTAGATACAGGGCAAAATGGAAGGGTGGTCTATTGTGAGGATATGTTGGCTACTATTTTCTCTTTTATGCTAGTTCAACCTTGGGACAGTTGTTTTTTTAGCCAGAGCCGAACTTAGAAAAAAGGATGACTTGCCGCAGTGCACTGGTTTCCTCAAGTTAGCCCTGTTAGCAACTCCTGCAGAAAGTATTTTTCCTGCATGTAAACAGTGTTTCTCATTTTCAGATTAGCAAGTTAGGCTGAAAGATGGGGAAGGGAAAGGAAGATGCATGAAGAATACCCTGGTATTTAGCCTTTCTGACCTTCTGAAACTACAAGGGCATTGTTAAATTTGTTCATTTAAAATGTATGTAAGGTGTAGCTTTTTTTTATTATTTTTTTTTATTATTTTTTTTATTTTTTATTTTTTTGAGACATGGTCTCACTTTATCATAACCCAGGCTGGGCATGATCTTGGCTCACGGCAGCCTCGTCCTGCTGGGCTCAAGCGATTCTCCCATCTCAGCCCCACGAGTAGCTGAGACTACGTGCAGTGTTTCCATAGGATAAGTGTAGTGTTGCCATAAGATATACTCATTTTAATTCAGTTTGCGAACTTGGATTTAACAGAATCTCCTCTTGAACCGAATGAAAATGTATGTAAAAAATGGGAATTGGCAAAACTGTGGTAACTTTCGAAATGGTGTCTTTACATTTTGTATCATTGTCTGGGTAGTCATGCATCAAAGATGTAGAAAGGTATCCTTCTCTGGACAATTAAATTATTTAAAATTAGAACTTTAATATTAGATCTGAGTTGTACATTTGAGATCATCTCCTCTTTCATTGCTATGTCGTTTAGAAATGCTTTCAGCTACAAGCAACTAATAGTAGTTTAAACAAAAAAAGGGGGTATTTTCCTCACATCACTAGTCTAGGTGGATGCAGTGGATCCAGGTATTTTTGGTATCCTTTTTTCTCTTTCTACTCTGCCACTCTTAGCATCTAGGTTGTAGAAACAAGATACTTCTGTACCTTTAGACATTAAGTCAGAATTAAAAGCAGGAAGAAAGGAGAGGAGAAGGGACTGGATAGTGGCATTGACAGACTTCATTTTACAGATCATTTGCCATAGCTGTTTAAAAGACCATTCCTAGCTTCAGGGAGGGCTGGAAAATGAATATTGAGCCTTTTTTTAGCATCCATAGTAGAGGCAAGCAAGAAAAAAGGGAGTTAGCACTGACTTGGGTGAGTCAACTGAAAGTGTCTGTCACAGTTCCCAAATCTGGCTGTCTACCAGAATCACTTGCACAGATTGTGATTTCAGCTACAATTTACTGAGCTAGAATAGAATCTCCAGGGTACTCTTGAGAGTCTATTTCTAACTAGATCTTAAGTGATGCTGTGAAACAGATCTAAATTTTACTGTAATCCTTTTGTTTTACAAATGAAGAAGGCTATCCAAATTGAATCTTGGCCTGGAGGTCAGTTTCTTCTGTCTTGCTCAGAACGAGGGTTTTCTCTCTTCTAGAAAGTCTGTTTTCCTCTCTGCTTTCAGCATTCGTTTTGCAGATCCACTTATCCTAGCGTCCTTTCAATTTAAGGGTTTTGTGACTTTCATGACAAATGAAATACAAGTAATTCCTGTATTAGTCCTAAGGTAGGAATAGCACCCTGGATGGAACCAATTAATATTGAGATGTGGGTCACTTGGCTAATGAACAGAACAAGTAATTGGGAAAGGCCTATCAATTAAAAGATACTAAATAAAGGGGAAGAATAAATTACAAAACTATTCTGTTTGAATAACTGCTCCAGTGGGCCCTGTAGGCAGAGAGGCGGGATATATTTTCATTCTTTTAATCTTAGTACTATATTGTGAGTGCCATAATGAATATATTTTAGAATTTAATTTGTGTTCAGAAGTGGAGTTTTTTCCTGCCTTTAGATTGGTAAATTACTTCTGACTTGAATTTCAGAGGTTGACAAATATATCTCAGGTAAATATGATACACGTGCTTTACCATTTCAAAAGAAATAGAGGTTACTTTAAAAATCTACTTTAAAATTACACATTGCCAAAGTTGCCAAACTTTCTCAGTTGATATATTTCAATATTTTTTCAAGTGCCCCATGTAACTTAGTAGTAGTTCATAAGGTATTTGACACATACCACTTTTTCTTGACAATTTAAAATATTCCTTGGAAACCTGTGAGTTTGTTGAAGTGTCTTGGGGAGCCTAGGTAAAAGTACCTTGTACTAGGTACAGGATATGGGAATATTGAGTTTAATGTTCTAGAAAGGCAGGCAACATAATTGCTTTCAACATTCAAATTATATTTTCACCTTAAAATGAGAATCTTAGGTATTAAACATAGTTTTGTGTGAAATTCAGCCTTTGAATAATTGACAGAATGGTTACCTTTTTAAATACTTGATTATACCAACTTCATTGTCAGATATACTAAAAGTCCTCAGTCATTTTGTAGAGTTGGAGATGCAAAAGCATAAACCTAAGTTAAGTGACTATCAAAAATATGATGATAGATGGAAATACACTGCTATTTTAAGGCAGTTAATGAATTCATATTCAAAACATAGACTGAAGGGGACCTTTAAATATTATCTCATTTGTTTTATTTTAGAAAAGCATATTAGTACATTATAATTCAATGTTAAAACTTCAATTATTTTATTAAAAAGTTCACTCCAGGCCGGGCACAGTGGCTCAGGCCTGTAATCCCAGCACTTTGGGAGGCCAAGGTGGGTGTATCATGAGGTCAGGAGTTCAAGACCAACCTGGCCAACATAGTGAAACCCGTTTCTACTAAAAATACAAAAATTTGCTGGAGCCAGGTATGGTGGCACATGCTTATGGTCCCAGCTACTCGAGAGGCTGAGGCAGGAGAATCACCTGAACCCAGGAGGCAGAGGTTGCAGTGAGCTGAGACCACGCCATTGCACTCCAGCTTGGGGGACAGAGTGAGACTCTGTCTCAAAAAAAAAAAAAAAAAAAAAAGTCCACTCCAAGTGTGTGTGTTTTGAGTGCTACATTAGTTGTTAACTTAGGTTGCACTTTTGGCTAGTGTTTAAAAGGTGTCATTTCATTAGGCAACTGAAAACGTTTTAAACTATCACAGTAGGTGAATCTCTAGTATAGTCAAGTTATTTAGTATAGAATTGTAATAGATAATAAGTACAGAAGCTCTTTTTTAGTTTGAGGTGAAGTTGCCTGGGTATGACTTGGGGATGTAAAGATGCCCATTTTTGACAGCAAGATGAGTACCAAAACTATATAGATTAATTTAAAATCATTTTCTTCATTTGTCTTCAGTATCTCTTTGTTTTAAAAAGCACATAATTTTAAAAATTAGCAAGATAAGTCTTGTTGCCAAAATGTAGAATTTTGACAGAAAAATTATTTTGATTAAAATGAATTATTTTGAATATTTCTTAATAAAAACCACATCTTGATAACATATTATAAAATAGTAGTGCCTGATTAATGCTGTTTTGTAATGCACAATTTTATATAAAAGCAATTAAAAAGCTACTTGAGTAAAAATAATAAGCATTTATATAATTCTTCACACTTGGTCTTAGCCAGAGGCCGAGAAGTGATATATAATTCTTGAATAAAAGCCCACTACACACATGACACTAAGATACAGGCAGCAATAAGTTAATATTGTATCTGTCATCTCTGGGCGATAATGTGCCTGAAGAAAAGCAAAAGCAAATACCTTGTAGGACATGATTGTTTGGACATAGAAATATGAATAAGAAATAAATTAGACAACTGCATTGGAAAAATAAAGTGCTCATACAAAATACAAGTAGTGAAGTACAAGAGACTATTTTTAGTTTTAGAAACTTGTGTGATTGCAGAGTTATGGGAATAGCGTAATTTTACTCCCTCACATTCTTACTCCTTCAGTTTTTCTAAAGATACTTTTGAACCTTATCATCTTTTTTCAACTTTGTGCCCACTACTTGTAAATTTTTCTACATGCTCTCCTCCAAGCTCAGATGATGAGATACCCATCTTTGTGTTCATTGACTTCAGATTTTGGATTTAGCAGTTATCCTTTCTCCAGAATATCAACCTCAGTTTCTCCTGGACTGTGGCATTTGGATAGGTGAGAAGAATTAATGAAGGACATATGCCTTGTCCTATATGTAATCAGTAGCCATTAAAAATTTATAAGCAAGGCGATGGCACTATCAGATTTGTGTTTCAGAACTTTCTTCTGTGAATAGTGTAGTAGATAACTGGAGGAGGAAGAACCTAGAACAGGAAAACCAGCTAGAAAGGAATTACTGCAGTTATCTAGGTGAAGGATGAAAACTTAGGCTGGATTCATTTATACAGAAGACAGATGAGAGAGATAACTTCAAGGATTTGTTGATACAGTTTATGAAGGAAAAAGAATACAAGATGATTTAAAATTTCTAGCTTGAATAACTTGAATGGGTGGTGGTACTATTAACTGAGAATTTATTTAATCTCTCCTAGTTCCTAAGGAATTTCATGCACCCAGCGTGGTGGCTCACACCTATAATTCCAACACTTTGGGACGCCGAGGCGGGGGGGGGATCACCTGAGGTGAGGTCAGGAGTTTGAGACCAGCCTGACCTACATGGGGGAACCCCATCTCTACTAAAAATTCAAAAAATTAGTTGGGTATGGTGGCACATGCCTGTAATCCCAGCTACTGGGGAGGCTGAGGCAGGAGAATCACTTGACCCCGGGAGGCGGAGGTTGCAGTTAGCCGAGATCGTGCCATTGCACTCCAGCCTGGGCAACACGAGGTCAACTCCATTTCAAAAAAAAAAAAAAAAAAAAAAGAAAAGAAAAGGAAAGAAAAGAAAATATCAGACACTGTGGAAAGGTTGAGAGTTTTTTCCTCAGAAAATGGGATGTAAAAAAAAAAAATCTTATGCACAATTGATTAAGATAGGGCTTACTTTTATAGGATTATATTAATAAAGGAGTATTCTTTTCAGAGGCTGTCTACATACCTAATCCTCATATGTGTTATGCATGAGGAAGCGAATTCTAAGTAACTAACAGGGAACTAAGGAGTTACTGAGAACTAACTAAAGGCTGGACATTGTGGCTCAGCCTATAATCCCAGCACTTTGGGAGGCCACGGTGGAAGGATCACTTGACCCCAGGAGTAAAAGTAAAAAATTAACTGAGGAACTACCTTAATTATCAAAAACAGAATATATTCTTGAATCATAATTTTCTTCTCAGGAATCACAACTCAGAAACTAAACAGTGCAGCAATGCATTTTGCATAGTTCCAGTTTTATGTGTTGTTTCTTTTGTCAAATTCCCTTTGTGAAAAGAGCAGCTTCTTGGTTGGCATTCTTCTCTAGTCCTTAATGTTGGTAGACCTTATCTCCATTCTTCCAACAAATACTTGAAAGCCAGCTGTGTTCCACAAGTTGTTCTAGTGTTGGGAGATGAAATAGTGAGTAAAAACACTTAATGCTATCCTTATAAAGTTTGCAGTTCATTTAGAGAAGCAAACATCCAAATAAACACAAACGAATGTAAAATTCCTATTGTTTAAGTATCATGATGCAAAGGTGTACGGTACTTGGGAGCATTACTTTAGGTGCATTTAGCCTGTTAGTCATGACGCCTAGGGGAAGTCTTCCCTAAAGAAGTAATACTTTAGCTTTAATCTGAAGGATAAAGTCCCCATGTATAAAATTAATTGCAGGTTAAGTAAATGTGTAAATGCAAAAAGGCAAAACTTTAAAACTTCTCAGAGAAAATATAGGAGACTATCTCTAGAACCTTGGAGTAGGGAAGGCATTTTTAAGGACAGTGCACATAATGCTAGCCATAAGGGATACACATGATAACTCATTTCTAATTTAAAACTTTTCTTTATTGAAAGACAACATGAAGAAGAACAAAACACAAGCTGTGAACTGGGAAAAAAATATATATACTTACAGTATTTACCCAGAATACACAGTGCTACATAGAAATTAATAAGGAAAAGACCAAAAACCAGAAGAAAAGTAATTGAATAGGCATTGCACAGAAGATGAAATGAAAATGTACTCAATCTCATTAATAAACAGTGAAAAGCAAACTAAAACTAGAATGGGATATCTTCTTATACCTAGCATCAGATGGGTAAAAAATAGAAAGTCTAACAATACCAAGAATGGTGAGGACATGGAGTAACAGGAAACTCTTAGACACTCTTGGTGGGAGAGTATGTTCATTTGTATTTTAGGAAAATTTGGCATTGGTGGATTGAAAATAACCATACTCCACAACACAGCTATCCCTCTTCTATATGAAGAGAAGTCTTCATCAAACTATGCATATGTGTCACCTGGGATCTTGTTTAAATGTAGGTTCTAATTCACCGGGTCTTTTATGGCTTAGCCTAAGATTCTACTTTGTAACAATCTTCCACATGAGGTGTTGCTAGTTTATAGGCTACACTTGGAATAGGCCATAAGCAGCACCACTTCCTGTTTTAGATGGATGCCTCTTATGGCAAATAGTATTTTTTTTTAAGATACCGAACAAAGAGACTAGTCTGCCCTGTAGGCCAAAGACCTCATTTCCTACAGGGCTGTCCCCAGGGCTGAGGGATTCAATATCCCTTGCTGCACACCTCCAAATATTTGAGCTGTGGCATATATGTGGAGAAGCTCTGCCCTAGAGAAACTTGAATATCTATGCCAGGGACAATTGCATGAGTATTCATAGCTGCACTGTTTGTGAAAACAAAAAATTGGAAATAACATAAATAACATAATAGCAGAATGAATAAATAAATTATATTCTTCTATTGGACTTCTGAACGCAGTGAAAATGAAATAGAGCTATACTCTTAACATGAGTGAATCCCAGGAATGTAGCACAAGAAACGTGGAAGAATACCTGCAGTATGTTATTGTTAAAAAGTTTACAAAACAAGCAAAAATAGGCCGGGCGCGGTGGCTCAAGCCTGTAATCCCAGGACTTTGGGAGGCCGAGGCGGGTGGATCACGAGGTCAAGAGATCGAGACCATCCTGGTCAACATGGTGAAACCCCGTCTCTACTAAAAATACAAAAAATTAGCTGGGCATGGTGGT
>NW_016107332.1:3175960-3178972 GCF_001604975.1 Cebus imitator
AAAAATAATATCTAGGGATGCATATATATGTGGTAAGCTATTTGAAAACAAAAACAAGAGAATAATAAACATGATTCAGGAGGGGCAGGGGAATGCTTTCTGTGAGGAGCATATTGAGAGCTTCAGCAATATTAGAAATGTTTTATTTTCAAAATTGGGTGCTGAGTTCATGGGTATTTATTATGCTTTATATATATTCATGTGTATTGATACATACATATATATACACATGCACCTGATATGATTGATTTTATATTTTTGAGACAGGGTCCCCTGCTTTCACTCAGGTTGGAGTGCAGTGACATGCAGTGGCATGACCTTGGCTCACTGAAACCTCCTCCTCCTGGGCTCAAGCCATCCTCCCACCTGGGTCTCATGAGTAGCTGGGGACCACAGGTGCGCACCACTGTCCCTGGCTAATTTTTGTAATTTTTGGTAGAGATGAGGTTTCACCATGTTGCCTAGGCTGGTCTCAAACTCCTGGGCTCAAGCAGTCTGCCCACCTTGGCCTCCTAAAGTGCTGGGATTGTAGGCATGAGCAACCACACCCGACCCTAATTTTAAATAAATATATCTTTCTCAGTTTTTATTTGTATACCGTTGAATATTTTTAATCACTGTTTTATGTTGGCAGTTTTAGTGATAATGTCAGTTATTGCTGGTTTAAAATAACAATGATTTATTATTTTTCTTGGTTTTATGAGTTTGCTGGGTAGTTCTGGTTTTTCTTGAACTCGTTCATGTGAATTCATTTAGCTGGAGATTTGCAGGACTAGAAGATTCTAAGATGGCTTCACTCACATGTCTAGCAGCTGGTGCAGACACTTTACTGGTGTGCCTAGGTCTTTCTCCACGTGGCTAGACCGGCTTCTCTGTATGATAATCCACGCAGCATTTCATAGGGGAAAGGCATAAGCTGTGGTGCTCCTTAAGACTTGAGGTCTGGGACTTGTATGCTTTTATTTCTGCCACATTCTGTTGATTAAAGTCAGTCACAGTTTGCTCCCATTCAAAGGGTAGTAAAATAGACTCCATATTAGTGAAAGGAACTGTAAAATACTGTGATGATGTTTTCAGTCTTCCACAATGACAGTTTCTCTTCCTACTAAAAATGATGAAGCAGTCAACATATTTAGACTACCTTCTGCCTTCTTTCCGTGTTCCTCATACCTGTTTATGTTGTTTTTACACTGTTTAGGATATATAACACATTTTGTTTTGTCACCATATTACTATTTGTTTTAGTTCCAGAACTAAGATTGTTTACTTATGTATACACACACACACCATACATAAAGACACATACATATATGTGCAGGTATATGTGTGTAGATTTATTCAGTATATAGTGACTGCTCACCGCTAGTCTTTTACCATAGGTTTTTCAGTTATCTCTTGGTTGGATAAACTGGAAGATTATCTTCAATAACTTACCCATTGTTTCTCAACCAGGGACGATTTTGCCTTCGAGGAGACTTTTGGTATTTTGAGCTATCACAAAGACCCACGATGAGTCATGTGCACTTTATTCCAGAAGTTCAACCTCATGTTATGGTTAGGCCCTTATTTAGTTACATGTGAAATAAGGCATCTGTTTAGAAACAGCAGATGAGAAGTGGCAGTTTATAGTGCAAAACGAGATCTGAACTGATACTGGAAGTGTTTATGGAATTCAGAGACCACATTATTGCAGAGTCAGAAACCTCTATTCGTCTCCTTACCTGAGTCACCATTGCATAGTACAAATAATCTGTACAATAACTAGTGTTCATAGAGATCATTAGTAAGTAAAAGTTGTTTGAGTTCATTTTGTTTAAGAAGGTAAGGAAGATTGTGAAATATTTTTGGAAAATTGTCAATAAAATTTATTAAAACATTTGATGAGTAACTTTTCAGTTTTTAAAAAATCATTTGGACCACCTTCTTTTCTAGATGTACTAGGTAAATGTGATGCTATTGAAGTTTCTACAAGAACTTCAGATAAACTGTATTTTGTTAGTGATATATATTATATATAATTGTAATACATAGTTATATATTACATACATTATTCTATATAGTAATATCTATTATTTAAATATATTTCAAGTTTCTGTGGATGAAATAGTTTCTTGTCTTCAATTGCAGATTCTTTATCCTGTCCTGTTATGCAAAATGTTCAGTCTCCCAAGTCCAGCCCAGTAGTTTCCACTATTTTATCAGGATCCTCATCAACAAGAACACCTCCCACTGCAAATCACCCAGTTGAGCCTGTGACCTCAGTTACACAGCCATCAGAGCTATTACAACAGAAAGGTATTTGAGATATTTATTATTGTATGCACACACAGACAC
This sequence comes from Cebus imitator, assembly GCF_001604975.1. Lineage (NCBI taxonomy): Eukaryota > Metazoa > Chordata > Mammalia > Primates > Cebidae > Cebus > Cebus imitator. The sequence continues at coordinate 3,178,295 of NW_016107332.1, forward strand.
ACGTACGTATTGGAATAGCTGATTTTAAAAAGTTAAACTGTAGGATCCTAATTTATAGAAGATATGAAAAAAATTATAATCTCAATCCAAACAACTTTTAGAATATTAACTTACTGTGTCTCATATATGTTTTACATAATTACATACCATTTTGTATTTTGCGTTTCTGTTTATTAAATTACACATAGTCCTTCATTTATCTTTTGTGTCTTTATAGCTTTTTCTATGGCTAATTACTCATTGTGTCAATGTTTAATGGTTTATTATTTTATCCTTCTGTCATGGAACATTTATTTCCTATTTTTTAAAGGTAGTATAGTTTCTTACAGGATAAAGTAGCCAAGACTTAATTATTTAGTGACTCTCCATATCCTATTTGATTATTTCTGTGCTTTTTGTTACTGATGATAGAAAATAAGCTTTGACACAATTTTGCAAATGAAGGGAGGTGAAAATGAAATTGTAACCCATACTCTTGCATCATTGATGAACTATATGATTTACTGTTTGTTTAACATTCTCCATGTGTTAAGTAAGTAAAGGGTAATAAAATGTGGTTTTTTTTTTTTTTTGAGACGGAGTTTCGCTCTTGTTACCCAGGCTGGAGTGCAATGGCGCGATCTCGGCTCACCGCAACCTCCGTCTCCTGGGTTCAGGCAATTCTCCTGCCTCAGCCTC
>NW_016107332.1:3179252-3195415 GCF_001604975.1 Cebus imitator
TTTTTTTTTTTTTTTATTCTCCTTTCTGGCTAAAATTCCAAAGTAGTAATGTTTTAGATTAATATGTGGCATTTTTCATTTGATCAGAGATGATTGAAGTTTTTTGAAGAATCTATAGTTTGTATTTCCACAGCAACCACTGTATTATTTTAGGAACTATACTCACTGTGTAGTGATAGCTCCTAACCTTGAGTATAAAGAACCTTCTTATAGTCCAAAACTGAGAAAAGGGAAAAAGCATGATAAATTCCTTGGGTGATCTCATTGCTTATATCTGTTGAGTGTCTATGTGGTCAACAGAGACCTTTCTATCAATTGATCAGATGATACATTATACATTTTCTTACTTGGTTTTTTAGGAAAAGGAACTGCAGCACCAAAGAGTGTCTGTTGATTCTCAACAAACCAGTGGGTATACTGGAAATAGAATTCAGTTTTTAAAAGTATTTGCCTTCAAAGTGAAGAGCCAGTAGTAGTTTTGCTTATCACAAATCAAAAAAGCTTTTAGGATAGATCAAAGCCCTAACTAAATGAATGGTGTATTTTCTTGTTTTTCTTCTACATTGATGACTGCCTTCCACTTCTTAAATATTTGGCTTTTTTTTTTTTGACCTTTTACATTGCCCCTGCTGATTTCTTTCTTCCTGTCATATTTTCTTTTTGACCATCTTACTTTGAATACCGTCCTACCATCTTTTTATAAATATTCTTTTGTAAACGGTTTGCCCACTTAACAATTACGTTTCTTCTTTTTCTATTAAAATATATTTTGAAAGTAGAATAAGCTGCTATTTATTGTACATACAATATACCAGATATTTTATATCTCATTAATTCACATATTAATCCTGTGACATAGATATTCTTCCTTTTTTACGGATGAGAAAAGTGAGATTAACAGAGGCTAGGTAACTTGCCCAAGACTGCAAGTTAAGGAGTAGCAAAGCAAAAGATTTTTAACTCAGGTCTGTCTTGTATTCTTTCTATAAAATAAGGCCAAATTTTTGTTGTCCTTGGCTGTTGACAAACTCCTGATTTATCTAAGATAAGTTCCTTGCTTAAGTAACTTATCTAAGATAACTTAAGTAACTTATCTAAGATAAGTTCCTTGCTTAAGTAACAGAAAGATCATACTAGAGACATCTGAATTGTTTTTATTGTTCCTTTTTCATAAGTAGGAGAATGGCCTCTTAGTTACTTCTTTGTCTTTGGATAGATCTGGGCTACCGCATATGGTGGTGCAAATTGTCATTGCATGAATGGAGCCTCTTGGAATTGTGCAGTATGTCATCTGCATAGGGTTTACTATGGGCCTGATAGGACCTACTAAAGTGGTAATACTTAAAAAGAGATTAGCTTTTTTTCTTCCAGCTGCAGAGACACCTTTGCTTAGTTGTTCTCCCAAGGCTAAGCACTTTTTACCTATTTTTAGGAGAGACATCAAATTTTTGTTTGACTAGCCCCTATATTTTTTTTTAATAAACTACCTACTTGAATATATTTTAGATTGATATCTAAAATTTTTCATGAAAAATTTAAACTACCTACCTGAACATTTTTTAGGTTGATACCTAAAATTTTTCATCAAAAATTTACTTGTAGTTATGTAATTTTTAACATATTACATATGCTGTCTGACTTTTAAAACAGAGATGTTACATTAGTCTTTCAAATGTATCCTTTGGAACGATACCTACCATCAACCTTTTCCAAAAAACACAAGTAGTCCTTCTTTGGCATTTGGAAAGTTTACATTTTTCTTTTTTCTCTTTGAAGGCATATCCCCTTTCCTTAATATAATAACGTAATATATTTTTAAGGTAGAAATTCTTTTATCACTCTACTGTGCTGTTACATGACAATAATATATAAATTGAAATGTTAAAATTTATTATCTATAAGTCTCTGAATAGTATTTTTTTTCCTTTGAATTAAGGCATCAATCATTATAACTTTTTTTTTCTCTCTCTCTCTTTTTTGTTTTTATTTTTTTTTTTTGAGACAGACTTGCCCTGTCACCCAGGCTGGAGTACAGTGGCATGATCTTGGGTCCCTGCAACCTCTGCCTCCCAGGTTCGAGAGATTCTCATGTCTCAGCCTCCTGAGTAGTTGGGATTAAATGTGTGCGCCAACATGCCTAGCTAATTTTTATATTTTTAGTAGAAATGGGGTTTCACCATCTTGACCAGGCTGGTCTCAAACTCCTGGCCTCAAGTGATCCTCCTGCCTATGCCTCCCAAAGTGCTGGGATTACAGGTGTGAGCCACTGTCCCCGGCCATTCATTACAACTTTTACTGCTTGTATAAAATTGGTCAAAACAACATAAACATCATGAATTTTTGTGTTTATTTAAAGTATGTTTTATTGGAAATACATCTTTCAGTGAAATGAATGGGCTGTCTCCTCTCCCCACTATAGCTTTGTATCTGAGTAGCATATGATTCATTGTTAGAATATGATAGTGTTCAGATCAGTTTCATTCCCAGTTTTTATTTTCATACATATAATTGCAGAGAAACATTGTTCACATAAAGTAGAGTGGAATTATATTGGAAGAGTTCTACTAAAGCAGTATCGTACTTTTGCTTTATTTTGCTTTGACTCTTTTTAATCTTCTGAGTTACATGTCAGAAACTATTGTTTCTTAGATTTTATTTTCCAGGTGGTAGATAGTTGTTAACATTATTATTTCATATAGCAGTTTGTAATTTGCAAATTCCTTTAACTTTTTCTATCTTACTTTCTCATCACATGGAACAAGCATATCGTATCTTTACTTCCTTTTGTAAGAGAGGAAATTGAAGTTTAGAAAGGTTACATGTCTTACCTAAAGACCTACAGAATCAGTAAGATAGGTACCCAGGCCCAGTGCATACCTTTTGCCTTCAAATTCAGTATTTGTTTTACTCTTATCAGCAGTTACTCAAAATATTTTGAATTTCCCTCAGCCATGGCCAATATATCTTACCATACCCTTTATTTATTATTATTATTTATTTATTTAGAGACAGGGTCTTGCTCTGTTGCCTGGGCCAGAGTACAGTGGCAAGATCTCAGCTCACTGCAGCCTTGACCCTTGAGCCCCTGATATTCCCTTCTCAGCCTCCTGAGTAGCTAGGGCCACAGGCACACACCACCACACCTAATTTTTTTAAAAAATTATTTGTAGAGATGAGATCTTACTGTGTTGCTTACTGTGTTGCCCAGGCTGGTCTTGAATTCCAAGGCTCAAGTGATTCTCCCGCCTTGGCCTCCCAAGTGCTGAAATTACAGGTGTGAGCCACTGTGCCTGACTACCATACCCTGTAAATGTGATTGTATCAAAAACGTCAAGCTGTGATAAAGGCCATTTATTTTATGCATGATGTCTCCATGTAACGTAATTGGCAAAAGCGCTCCTCAAAACGTCTCAAAGCATATACTACTAAGTACTAGTTGATTCACTTGTTGGTAGATACTTTTTTGTTAAAAGGATATGGAAAGTGTTAAATATTTTATAAAATATAAACATTAAGAATCGACTATATTATATCTTAAAAATGTTGTAAAATATTTTCTTATACATCTCACATTGACTCTGAAAGAAATCACAGAATTTTTTATCTGTGAGTTTTAGTGAGTATATCTTAACAACACTTGGTAGTTCTAGAAAATATTCCATTTAGTTTTAAAATAATTACGACCGGGCATGGTGGCTCATGCCTGTAATCTCAGCATTTTGAGAGGCCAAGGTAGGTGGATCGTTCAGGAGTTGGAGACCAGCCTGGACAATATCGTGAAACCCCATTTCTACTAAAAATACAAAAAAATTAGCTGGCCTGTAATCCCAGCTACTTAAGAGGCTGAGGCAGAAAAATTGCTTGCACCTGGGAAGCAGAGGTTTCAGTGAGCTGAGATCCTGCCACTGCACTCCAGCCTGGGCAACAGAGTGAAACTGTCTTATAAATAAATAAATAGCAGGACTGAGTGTGCTAGTCAGGTCGGTGAGAGGTTCTTTTTTTTCTCACTAATCATGTGCCCTAAAAAGAATAGCTGAAAATAATTTAAATATATACAGAAATATGTTGTTAAAGTTAGTGATATAGCTTTATTTCACATTTGGTGTATGTCATGCACCATTCTAAGCATGTGAAATATATTAACTCATTTAATCCTTACCACAACCATTTGAAGTGTTACCCCATTTTATAGATAATATAAATGAAGAACAGAGGTTAGTAACTTGTCCAAGGACGTACTAGTAGTAAGTAATAGAACCTGAAGTTGAACCCAGAGTCCCCATCTTTATCCATAATGTCATGCTGCTTCTCTGTTCGGTATTTCTTACTGTGTACTGTATAATGAGAGACTTGTATACATTAGAGCAGCGTATCATGGTAAGAATGAGGATAAGCTAAGGCCATGTGTTCCCTTTGTAAAGTAAAAGAAAGGTTGTCATTAACACAGGCACTTTGTTAGGTGGATAAGTTTGAGGAAAGAGAGCACTTATGGGAATTTATATCTGAAAACTGATTCCCTTAAAATCATTCTTTTGTGGGGACCCTGGAAAAGTCTTTAGTATTTACTTTCTAGTTTAGGAAAGCGAGCAGTTACTCAAAAGTCTGAACTCCTGAATTAAAAAAAAGCTAATCTCTACAGGAGATTTGTTCTCTTAAGATTAGTTTGATTTATTCCTAGTATAGCTGTATCTAGGGAACACTGAAGAATATTAAGCAGCCCCAAGGATATGGTCCCCTGGAAAGTTTTGCCTGAAGGTACTTTAATGGCAGGTAATTTAAACTAAATGTTCTTTCTAAGATATGGAGCCCTTTGAATAACAGTGCTACCTCATGTTAGATTCTATAAAGTGTTTCATGTTTCTTGTTTTAGTAGATTTATACCTTGGAAGCCCTGGTTAAGGTAGAATAAATTATGATGTAACATTTGTGGTGGTGATGGTGGTGGTAGAGGTAGCTACTCCATGTACATACATTTCTACAATGGGTTTCAGGCTGAGCTCTGGGAAAGGATGTCATATTTTACCACCTTGTGTAGTTGATCTATGTATCTCATACCTACATTCTGGCACTTAAAAAGAATCTGAATTAGAGGCACTTCAGGAAGCTCATATAGTCATTCACTTATGCTAGAATAGATGACTTGGCTATCAACCCCTTTCTGACTATAGCTCCCTGTTTGTCAGTCTGTATGTGCTGTACCCAATCTAGAGCAGGGCACCATTTACTTTTTACAGAAATGGGGTCTCACTATGTTGCCCAGGCTGGTCTTGAACTCCAGACTTCAAGTGATATTCCTGCCTGAGTCTCCCAAAGTGCTGGGTTTATAGACATGAGCTATTGTGCTTGGATCAAATTTTCATTTTAATTGGGCTTTTGTCAGAGGAACATGCCACTCTGAATTTGTTTTTTCAAGATATTAAGTTGGTTTCTTGTATTACCTGAACCTATTTTACATTGATTTTTATTTTCTCACATGAATTTGTGATACTATTTTACTGATATCAAAAGATGTTTCAGCAAAGCTAGCAGATTTTTCCATGACATTTTAGTCATAGTTTAAAGATCAAAGCTTCATTCATCTACAGTTTAACCTTTGCTTCTAAACTCTTAATTTTTTTCTTTAATAGCTTTTTTCTCACTCTAGAAATCAGTTGTTTATCCATGCTAATCAAGTATGTTAGTCACCTGAAAAAAAATAAAGAGACCATTAAAGCACTACCATGTGATTTTGGTGAGTCAGGGCTTCATTGTACCCCCCATTATTAGGAAGTGTTCTTGAAAATCCCCACTATGTTTCTGAGCTTTCTTTTTTCTTTTTTTCAAAGTAGAGCTATGAGATTTTCCATACAAGGATGTTTATTCTTATTTATGACGTGTTTTCATTTTTAAGATTATTTTTATTTTCTCTCTTAAAAATTGTATAGATGTTAAATTTTAAAGTCCTGATTCTGCCAGATCAAATAATAGAAATACCCAATTACTTTTTTTTAAAGAGAAGTGTATACAGTCACCAATACCAGTCCATTGTGCCCTTTTCTGCAGAATCTGCCTTCTGTTGGTATATTTCACACAGGACCAGTCTTATTCACTTGCCTCAGACTCACATGTAGGCAACAAGATGATACCGACATGGCTGGCTGTCTCAAAAAATTAAGATTTTTGTAATTGTCACACTTGTAGGGTCACAGTAAGTCCTGCAACCCCCTTGCCCCCCCCACCCCACTCCCAGAGTATCCACTGTTAGCGGAGAGCTATACTGAATACAGTTTTTTTCTTTGACATTCTTTTTCCGTTATGGGAACTGAGTTGCCGTCAAGGTGACATTAGCAGAAGGAAGGTACTAAGTACGTGTTTTGTATGCTGTACAAAATAAGTTCACTATAAATGATCAACTGCCCACCAAAAATGCAGAATCCCAAAGGAAATATATAAGGGCCCTAAGGTCAAAGAAGATAAATGTATATAGAGCTCAGTAAACCTTTCAGAGAATATTATTTCAGCTTCCTAAATACTAACAATGTAATGTACAATACATGATATATACCTTTTCACACGTAAGCCAGTTCATATTAAAGCTGCTTTTACTAAACTGCTTTGCAGAGATTTTCTAATGGTTCTAGTTTTGATAATAAATTTGCTAATATTAATATGCATGTTGGGATGTTCTTTGGAATGTCAGAGTTCTTTCTCACTTTTAATGCAATGTCAAAATTTTGTTTCTCATCTTTCCTGTTGGTTTGACTCTTATGTTTGTGCTTTCCACTTTACAGGCATGCAGTATGGTGAATATGTTAATAACCAAGCTAGCTCCGCACCAACTCCCTTGTCATCAACTTCCGATGATGAGGAAGAGGAGGAGGAGGATGAGGAAGCAGGTCTGCTTTAGCTTTACACCAGTTCTTGATCTTTTCCTGCTCAAACTTTCTTTTTATTTCCACAGTCTTAGCCTTTTAAAAAAGAGTCTTTGAAGATTTAGCATGATGAACTTATGAGGTTTGCATCATAGAAGGTTGTGTCACATAAAATGAGGTGTTTGTTTGCTTTGTTTTTTCTTCTTTAGACATCTTTGCCATATTGTAAATAATAGAATCAGAATACCTCTTTCATGATAGTAGAGTGCATTCTTCCTTCAGAAATGCATTTCCTCCCATGTCACATGCAATAGAATGAGTCCTGACTGACGCTTTTGGCTGATGATTGCTCTAGCATCATTTTAGGAATAATGCTTCATTTTCTGCTTTGCATGCTACTTTAGTCTAATCAAAATAAGCCATGTGGATTTTATAATAGGGACAGAGAAATAGGACAGTGTTTCAGTGATGTCCTTTTGGCTCTTCTTGTCATGTATTCAGAAGGCCCAGAATTTGTAGTTATTTTCCTGCTTCATGAAGTAGTAGTACATATCTTGCTAGTTGAAGAAGTTGTGTGTATGGTTATGTGTTGCCAACTGTTTAATATCTTTTTCTGCCTTTGATAGGTAGAATACTGCTAAAAATTAAGCAGTTCAGTTCCTCCATTAATTCTAATACAGGTTGAATATCCCTTATCTGAAAGGCTTGGGGTGAGAAGTGTTTCAAATTTGAGATTTTTTCAGATTTCAGAATATTTGCATATACATAGTGAGATAGCTTGAGGATAGGACTCAAGTCTAAATATGAAATTCATTTATGTTTCACATACACTTATACACATAAACTCAAAGTGATTTTGTACTATATATGTTTTTTGTTTTGTGTTTTATTTTTGAGACAGGGTCTCACTCTGTCACCCAGCCTGGAGTGCAGTGGCACAATCATGGCTCACTGCAACCTCAGCCTCCCGGGCTCACACCATCCTCCTGTCTCAACTCACATGTAGCTGGGACTACAGGCCACCATGCACAGCTAATTTTTCTATTTTTTTTTTTTAGAGATGGGGTTTCACCATGTTGCCCAAGCTGGTCTCGAACTCCTGCTGCACTCAGGCTGTCTGCCCACCTCAACCTCCCAAAGTGCTGGGATTACAGGCATGAGCTACCTCGTCAGGCTTGTACAATATTTTTAATAATTTTGTACATCAAACAGTTTTTCCCATGACTTGTCATGTAAGGTGTGGAATTTTCCACTTGTGGCATTATGTCAGCCCTCATAAAATTTTGGATTTTGGAGCATTTAAGATTTTGGATTTTCAGATTAGGGATGCTCAACCTATAGTTTAAGATTGGACCAATAAGTGATGATCTTTCAAGTTAATCTATGTGACCATGATTCTCCTGTTCTAAATGGGAAGATATGTTCTACAGTCATTTTAACCACAAATTTCTATTTCCTGTACATTTAAAAATATTCAAATCATTATATGTGACTTTAGGGGATAAAATTAGGGGTGCCAGGTGGGAAATAATTTTTCTTACTCTAAATATGTAAATCCCCATCTATGTTTCTGAAATTTTTTTTTTGTAATTTTATATTTTAACAAAATTTCAAACTCACAGAAGCGTAAAAGAAACTCTCATGTACTTTTTACCCAGATAAACCATTTTTTCCACACTTGCTTTATAATTCTCTTTATCAATATATTTTTTTATACCATTTGCAAGTAAATTGGAGACATCATGAACTTTACTTCTAATACTTTGTTGTATGTTTCCTAACCATAAGGTCAATGTCTTATATAACCAAAATACAGTTATCAAGAAATTGAATGTTGATGCAGTAATATCTTATAACACAGTTCATTGTCAAATCTCGGTTGTCTCACGTGGATCTTTTATAGCTGTTTTCATGGTCCAGGATCATCTAGACCATGCATTGAATTTTGTTGTCATGTTATTTAGAGTTCTTCACTCTGCAGCAGTTCATTAGCCTTTCTCTTTCTTTGCCTTAATATTTTCAGAGAGTACAAACCAGTTATTTTGTAAAATGTTCCCCAGTGTGGGCTTACCTGAAGTTTCCTTTTGATTAGATTCAGATCATACACTCTTCAGAGAATCACTACTAAAGCCACGTTGTGTTCTCAGTGCATCCTCTTTGAGGCACATGATGTCAAGTTTGTTCTCATATTGATGAGGTTAAGTTTTATGATTTGAATAAGGTGGTATCTGCCAGATTTCTCCACTATAGAGTTACTACTTTTCCTTGTTGAAATTAATAAGTAATTTATGGGGAGATTCTTTGAGATTATGTAAGTGTTCTGTTCTTCAAAAAAGAAAAGAGAGAGAGAGATCAAAAAGATTGAGCAGCTAGGTGCAGTGGCTCACGCCTATAATCTGAGCACTTTGGGAGGCCGAGGAGGGTAGATCACCTGAGGTCAGGGATTTGAGAAACAGCCTGGCCAACACGGTGAAACTCTATCTCTACTAAAACTACAAAAATTAGCTAGGCGTGGTGGCACACGCCTGTAGTCCCAGCTACTTTTGAGGCTGAGGCAGGAGAACCTGGGAGGCTGAGGCTGCAGTGAGCTGAGATTGTGCCACTGCCCTCTAGCCTGGGTGACAGAGCAAGACTCCGTCTCAAAGGAAAAAAAAAAGATTAAGCATTTATAGCTTTTTTCTAATGTCTTATTTGTTTATTGTTTTTCTTGAGTATATTATAGATTAAAAATTCGTAAATTCTTAAGGCATTTGGATTTTTTTTTTTTTTTTTTTTTTTGGAGTCTTGCTCTGTCGCCCAGGCTGGAGTGCAGTGGCACAATCTTGGCTCACTGCGGCCTCCACATCCTGGGTTCAAGCAATTCTGTTGTCTCAGTCTCCCGAGTAGCTAGGACTGCAGGCACATGCCGCCATGCCCAGCTAATTTTTTTATTTTTAGTAGAGACGATGTTTCACCATGTTGGCCAGAATGATCTTGATCTCCTGACCTCGTGATCCACCCGCCTCAGCCTTCCAAAGTACTGGGATTATAGATGTGAGCCCTTAAGGCAGTTGGATTTTAATAATACCTAACATTTTTAGCACTTACTGAACACTGGTAATAGCAGTTTGGAGCTAGTATGTCTCCCTTGGTTTTTGTGTCAGTTTTTCTATATTCACATCCCGACTTTGTCACCTTCTAGCTTTGTGATAATTATAGTAACAATTTCATATACTGTAGTTGTTTTAAGGATTGAAGATACTGTTTGGAAAATGCTTAGAAAAGTATGTGGCAAATGTTAAACATTCAGAAAGATTAGCTGTCTTTACCAGCATTGAGGTTGTGTTCTTGTCTGTTCTTCTCAACAATTCTGCAAGGCAGAAATAATCAGCTCTGTTTTATAGATGAATTAACTGCAGCCTGAACATGTTAAGTAGCATTTGTCTGTGATCACAACTGGTCAGTAGGCAGAATAGGGATTCAAATGGAGGTCCCTCTGCAGAAGAGTATGAAAAGGAAGGTGTCTTCCTATCTAGTGAGAGACTGTAAACCACTGGAGTAGGTGGAAAGGGCACATGACAGTAGTCACTACAGTGTTAAACGTACATGTTATCTTACTCCTGTCTTTTTTCTGTTCCACAAAGTAAGACTATATTATTGACATTTTTACTAGAATCTTGGTGTTCTCTATTCATGGTTTTTTAAAATGGTGTTTTTGTTGGTTGCAAATTAAAGAAATATTCTCAGTGCTGGGAGAAAGGGAAGAAAGTCTAGCTTTAGAAGGAATTTTAATTTTATTTTTTTAAACCCTACCCAGTTACAATAATTTTTTCATATGTACAGAGGTAAAAGAAAGTGACTGAAATTGGTATGGGGATTACATGTTAAGTGTCTTAAAGTATTAATTTGGAGTGCTCTACTTCTTAAGCATTTCAAGTGGTATTTATTCCCTTTACTTGTGAGATTTTTGTGTGTTTATTTATGTAGGATTGTTCTCCAACTTTGAAAAAAATGTATTGAACAGTGATGAAAAATCAACCAGCAGGTTTGAGAATCAGAATTTATTGGGTTCCAGTGTTAAGTGTTGAGAAAAGTTTGGTCGAAAGCTGAGAAAAAAACAATTGGAAAAACCTACCGGGCGGTATTTGTCTTGTTTTGTTTTTTCCCCCCTGTAGCACTGTTTGGAGACAGAGGAAAGAGAACACGAAGTACATTTCCTGAGCCTCTTGCTAATATCTGTTATACATGTGATATCTGTTAAGTTGTAATAGTAGCCCTGTGTAGTAGGTGTTATTATGAAATGTGTTGTTACTAATGAGGAGCAACTCAGAGATGTCAGGTGTTCATTTTCCCTCAACTGGTAGGTAGTGGACATGGATTTCAGTTACAGCCTTTTCATGTTTTGTGCAAGTTTTGAGGAAATCTCAAATTATCCAGTTAATTTCAAGTTTAGCAATACTAGTAAGTATATTGCTTTTGTTGACCTATATTGCTTGTCTTTTAGAGAGAGAGAACAGCTTAAGTTTTAAAAAGGCTTAATTGCTTTGTGATATTCCTAGCTTCAAGGATTCTGAGCTATTCTGATCTGTTCTCCTTCCTTCCTCAAATTTCAGCTCCCCCTTTTTCTCTTTCCCATTTTCTTCTTTCAAGCTGTAACATAAAGCTTGAGAAGAATGAGGGAAGATTCTTTTCAAGTGCTACATTTCATACTTGACCCCCATTTGATCTCAGAATACTTATTATCACTAATTGTAATGTGAAGCGACTGAGGCAAATTGATGCTATCCAAGGATTAAGCATTGGACAAGTACGAAAGCTATTAATTCAGTGGGAACCAGCTTGTACGCTAAAAGCGGTATTTTGCTTGGTATCAGGATTCCAAAGATCAATACAGTAGCATAGCTCTGGCTATCACATACTTATAATATGATAGGAAACAGATACCATATGATGACAGTACAACTTGAAAAGTATAAGCGGGCGCAGTGGCGAGTGTCTGTAATCCAAGCACTTTGGGATGTCAGGTGGATCACCTGAGGTCAGGAGTTCGAAACCAGCCTGGCCAACATGGTGAAACCCCATCTCTACTAAAAATACAAAAATTAGCCAGGCATGGTGGTGAGCGTCTGTAATCTCAGCTACTTTGGAGGCTGAGGCAGGAGAATCGCTTGAACCTGGGATATGGAGGTTGCGGTGACTGAGATCACGCCACTGCACTCCAGCCTGGGTGACAAGAGTGAGACTCTGTCTCAAAAAAAAAAAAAAAAGTGAAAAGAAAAGTGTAGTAATTCAGGGTTGAGATTGTGCCCTACATAGGAGAGGAAATGATTTTCTATGGGCCTATAGGAAAAGTTTGACAAAGGATTTGAAATTTGAAGGAAGAGTAGTAATTTGCCATGTGAAGAAAGGAAATTATGGCTAACAGACCAACATGCATAATGCATAAACAGAAGAAAAAATGTAGTATTGGGTCAAGAGTCAGAAGTTTGGTATAACTACATCATAAGGTAAAAGAAGACGGATGGTAAAGGGACAGGTGAGAGATGCAGGTGAAAAGGACTAGTAGAAGCCAAATTTTGAAGTTTGTTTTATGACAATATGAAAGCATTTAGAACTTATTCACTAAGATGGTGGGGAAATTATTGAAGCTTGTTTTTAAGCGTGTGTTCAGAATGTTAACATACAAGTTTTCAATAATGTTTTTTTAAAATACTCTTGATTTATTTGCCAGTGATGGCATGACCTCTAATTAATGCACTAATTAGAATACATTAAATAATTAGCAAAATATGAGTCTCTTTAGCTTACTGGTTTATTTGGGTTTGTAACAGTTATCATTGCTTTGATATTTTGACAGGTTCAAAAACATAGATTTGCAGTTATTTTTTCTTCTGAAACTGAATTTAAAGTAGACTAGCAGATTTCATTCAGTAAACAAAATAGAATAACTATTTCTATAAAAATTAATACTTTAAAGCTTATAGCATTACTAAAATGAACAATCTTTTTTGTTTTTTGCTCTGAAGTGATCTTCTTTGACTCCATAAAATGAACAGTCTTTAAAATATTATCAGGTGATTTGACATGAAAGAAGCTAAACATCATAATTGAGTAGTATTATATGGAATAAGTTGATATATAAGTAACCTTTTATCTTTGGACTTTATTTCTTTCAAGAGTAGTTATTTCTCAATATATACATTGAAAATTTTTCTTAAATGCCAATATTTTTAATAGCTGTTTTATTGAGAAATAATTCACATACCATAAAATTCACCCATTTAAATTGTGCTGTTCTGCGGTTTTTAGCATATTCACAAAGTAGCAACCATCACTACTATGTAATTCCAGAACATTTTCTTCACCCCAAAGTAGAAACTTCATACCTTTTAGCAGTCTTCCCATTCTATCCTCCCCCTACAACCACACACAGCTCTGGGTAACCACTAATACTCTCTCTATAGATTTGTCTATTTTGAACATTTTTTATGTAGAGATCACATAATATGTGGTTGTTACTTGCATCATCTTTCTCTTAGCATAATGTTTTCAAGGCTTATCCGTGTTATGGCATGTGTCAGTACTTTATTACTTTTTGTTGCTGAAAATTATTCCATATGTGAATATATCACATTTTATTTATCCATTTATGAGTTGATGGACATCTGGGTTGTTTCTGCGTTTTGGCTGTTATGAATAATCCTGCTGTGAACATTTTGTTGGCAAGTTTTTGTGTGGGTTTTTGTTTTCATTTCTCTTCAGTAGAATTACTGGGTCAAAACTCCGTGTTTAACTTTTGAGAAACTGCCAAACTGTTTTCCAAAGTAACTGCACCATTTTACAATCCAATGAGGATTCTCATTTCTCCACATCCTTGGTAATAAGTTTTGGCAAAGATGTGGAAAAATTGCAACCCTAATTGGATTGGCTATAACCATCCTAGTGGCCGTGAAATGTTACCTTGTCGTTTTGATTTTCATTTTCCTAATGGATAGTGATGTTAAGCATCTTTTCATGTGTTTATTGGCCATTTGTTTATCTTCTTTGGATAAATATCTTTTTAAAATCTTTGCCTATTTTTCATTTGGTTATCTGTTGTTTTATTGTTGAGTTTTAAGAATTTATTACATATTCTTGGTATGAACCCCTTATCAGATATATGGTTTACAAATATTCACTCTCATTCTTTTCACTTCTCGATGATATGGTAACCTTTACAGCCCAAAAGTTGTTAATTTTGATGAAGTCCAAATTATCTGTTATTTTGTTTGTTGCTTGTATCTTTTATATCGTATCTAAAAATTTATTTAATCATGAAGATTTATTCCTGTATTCTAAGAGTTTTATAGTTTTAGCACTTACATTTTATGTCTGTAATCCATTTTGAGTTAGTTGTAGTGTAAGGTATAAGGAAGGGATCCAACTTTGTTCTTCTGCATGTAGGTATGTCTAGTTGTTCCAGCACCATTTGTTGAAAATATTACTATTTTCCCATTAGAATGTCATGGTAAATTGTTGAGGTTTATTTAGGTAAAATACACATAATATAAAATCAACTGTTTTAAAGTGTATAATTCAGTGGCATTTAGTACATGTGCAGTATTGTGCAGCCCCCACTTCTATCTAGTTCTAACTTTGTGAAGTACTAGACATTTTCATCATCCCAGAAGAAAATCTTACACTCATTAAGCAGTTATTCCCCATTTTCCCCTCCCCTCAGCCCCTGACAACAACCATCTGCTTTCTGTCTCTATGGATTTACCTATTCTGGATATTTCATATAAATAGAATTGTATAATATATGATCTTTCTATCTGATTTATTTCACTTAGGCAAATTTTCAGATTTCGTTCACATTGTAGCATGTTTCAGTACTTCATTTTTATGGCCAAATAATATCTAATTTTATAGAGACACCATATTTTGTTTATTCATTTATCTGTTGAATATTTGGAGACTTTTGACCTGATATATAGCATTCTGCTTTAGTTTAAAATTCACAAATGAACAAAAATGAAGGGTCATTACTTTTCATTCTTTATTAAGAGGAAAGATATATGTGCAAAATTGTTGTACTTATCACGAAGAAGACACTTAGTAAATATTAGTGTCTTCTACCTATTATGTATTTAATGAATGTCTTCATTCCACTGTCTCATTTAGACCTTATAAGAATATTAAGGCCAGGCACGGTGGCTTACGAATGTAATCCCTGCACTTTGGGAGGCCAAGTAGTGTGGATCATGAGGTCAGGAGTTCGAGACCAGCCTGACCAACATGGTGAAACCCCATCTCTACTAAAAAAATACAAAAATTAGCCAGGCATGGAGGTGTGCACCTGTAATCCCAGCTACTCAGGAGGCTAAGGGAGGAGAATCGCTTGAACCCAGGAGGTGGAGGTTGCAGTGAGCTGAGATTGCACCACTTCACTTCCCTTGGCCACAGAACGAGACTCCGTCTCAAAAAAAAATTATTAGCATTTTGCATAAGAGAATATTGATGATTGTAACTTATTCAAAGCTATATAGCAAGTTACCTTCACTTATTCTCAGGAGAAAAAAACCACGAAGTTATATACCAAGTAAATGATGGAGCTGATGTAACTGCAGCCTTTGCCTCCAAATCGTGTTCTTTGCTGACAATAAAGTGTTCTTACACAAAAAACATTAGCTATTATGCCCTGAGTCAGTATACCTAATTCTCATGTTTATCCGAAATTATTCAATGAAAGATAATTATGCATACCTGTTTTTTTCTATCACAATTGAAAATTAACCTAAATGTAGTTTAAACACCAGTTATAATATTGGTAAGAGCAAGGGATAACCTCTGTAGTACAGAATTTTGTCTTACTGTGAAACAGGCCAAAATCTCTAACATAATAGAGGGATCATGCACTTTTTTTTTTTTATTCATCATAATAACTCTAGCATATGTACCTAGGATAATTGTAGATCTCAATAAAATATTTGTTGAATGAAATATATTGCATGTTCTATTCATGTGACCTGTGACCAGATTTCATCATAAATTGCCACTGAACTCTCAAATCTTACAGGTTTTGAATGAACACACATAGTAAAAATTCTTATAGTCCAATGTTGGGTACCGGCCCCAACCCTGTTCATGGGTGCCCCGAGTCCCATTGTTGATGAGGGATTGAGAAAGGAAATAAAGACAAAGACACAGAAATACAGTTAAAGTGTGGGTCCAGGGGACCAACGTAAAGTGCGAGGATCACGTTGCCCCTGAGTTCTGGTTTCCACGGGTTTTTTGTTTTTGTTTTTTTAAATTTCTTTTTTTTTTTTTCTTTTCCCATTTATTTATTTTATT
>NW_016107332.1:3195425-3201542 GCF_001604975.1 Cebus imitator
TGCATTTTAGGTTTTGGGGTACATGTGAAGAACATGCAAGATTGTTGCATAGGTACACAGGTGGCAGTGTGATTTGCTGCCTTCCTCCCCATCACCTACATCTGGCATCTCTCCCCAGCTCCCCACCCCTCACCATCCCTCCCCTGTTTCCCCTCAACTGACCCCAGTGTGTAGTGCTCCCCTCCCTGTACACATCCACGGGTTTTTATTAGGTGCACACACTCATTAATTGAGGGGTGGAAAGCAGTGGGGGGTTTATCAGGGAGGCCTTGAAACTATTGTGGGGCAAGATAGCTAGGGAGAAGCATTCATGATTAGAATACAATGAAACAGGTGGTTCTTCTAAGAGAAGCTAATCTAGTACACCAAGTTTACAGCTGATCATTATCGATATGCAGCTGCATCAGAACACAGCAGGTAGGGTGCCACCAAGTCTGACCACACACAATGCATCAAAGAGCTTTTATCTCCCGAGCATTGTGGACATAAGGCAACCAAAATTACCCTATATTCTGAGAACATAGGCAGAGCAGGAGGTGTTCCACTATCTTCACCTGGAAGGCCTTGCTGCCTTGCCAGCTCCCATCTGCAAAGACCCTCCCAGATCTTGTGAGCAGAGATCACCAACGTTTCCCAGGTGCTTACACAAGCCCTCTTTACGAGACTCCTGTGCAGACCCCATGTTGGAAAGGAGTTCGTGGAACCAAGGCAGTGTTTTCCTGCCTTGCAACCACATCGCGGATGTACCACGGTTAATGGGGCGCTCTCAGATGGTCTAACTTTAGGCCTCCCATTACTGCTTTTGCTCATGCTTTTACAAGCTACAAGCTGTTCTTTTTTGTGCTGTGCTTTTCATTCACTATTGTTTATCTCAGGGTATAAACTTCAGTGTACCGCAAACTCTATAAGCTAATAAGCAAATCAAACATATTTGTTTAATCAGTAGTAGTAGAGACAGCATATGTCTGCCCCTGGTCATCTGGGTCCACAGTCCAACATATATATGAATTAGCATGCCTTTCATTTATATTACCTTTTTAAATATGGCAGGCATTATTTAATTTCTATTCTGCAGATATATAAACTGAAACACAGAAAAGCTTTGCAGCATGCCAGAGAGCAGCCTAAGCCACAGACTCCTCATTTATAAATGTCTCAAATAGCTGTACTATGATATAAATATGAGTCATTAGGATTTAATTACCTTAAAATACCCTAATTACTGATAAAATGTATTTAGTAGTATGAGATTTGGTAGATGTAATCCTTAAGATGTGACAATATTAACATTTCTGTCAACCTAAAATTTTTATTTATGTGTTTGACTACTTTTAAAAGTTTAATATCCGTTCTTCTCTAAGATGCCTTACGTGTTTAACTGAATTTTATCCCACTCATCAGCTTCATAGTCTCCCCACTCTCGTCTTCTATTCTCAGAAATTCATTGGTTTTTAAAATGTCTTTAGACATCAATCATTTTGCTTTTTTACTAGAATCAGGAATTTTTCTGGTTCAGCAAAAACATCTTTTTCAAAATTGCCAAAGGCTGCTTTCAGATACTTTGTCGTTTTAAACCTAGTAGATATTTTGTTTTTTCTTGTAGGTGTTGACAGCTCTTCTACCACAAGCAGTGCTTCTCCAATGCCTAACAGTTATGATGCCTTGGAAGGAGGCAGTTACCCAGGTAATTTGTTGTTTTGTTCTTGCTTGATCTTCATTTTAAAAGTTATTAACCATCAGTTCCCTTCAAATGTGAACATGTATTATACATAATAGCAGGTTATATTTTTAACAGAAATAAAGGACATTTTTCTGGCATTTCTCAGCCTCAGCCTCCCTAGTGTTGTCACTACCATGAAGGTTGTTTCTGAGGTCATTATTTTTTGTTGTTACCATACTCTTTTTATCTTTTTCTAAAAGATTTTCAATAGTTTTTCTCTTCTTTCTCCTTCTTTTTAAAGAATAACTATAATCCTTGCATAAATTTTATGTTTCTATTCTCATGCTTAGGGCTTTGAATTCTTTTTAGCCAGTCTCTGAGCATAGTTTTTGACTCTTTGCTCCCTCAAAGGCTTCTGGCCGCCCTCAGTGGGTAAATAGATGCTACCTCCAACTTGGGGGTAGGTTTTAGAGACATCACTTTTAACCATATCTGGAAATCACTTTAGTCATTACATGCAAGTACAGGAGTGGGTAGTATTTTTTTTAAAAACTATCATTTCATTTTAGTATCTTACCCTGTGATTTTTCTTGTTCTCCTGTCTCCTATCACTGACAACCTGACAACTGTACCTGACCTCTCTCTTTTTCTAGGGATTCCAAACTTTAACAGAAAAAGCAGTTTTGCCTTTCTCTTTATTTATCTCTTTGTTGATGATGCAGGGTTAAGCTTAATTGAAGTTGGAATGTTCTATACTTAAAAATACCATACTATCTTGCTATCGCTATTCTATGAATCAGTAGAAAACTTTATCTTTTCAGCTCAGTATGGAATTCCTTTGTAATATTTTAAGAATACTTGAATGAACGACTCTGTTTTTTGTAATTAAGGATTTTTGCCCCTAGGAAATGTACAAGAGAAAGAGCGAGAGAAAAAGTGTGTGTGTTTGCGTGTGTGTGTGTGTGAGTGTGTGTGTGTGAAGTTGTAAACCATTCAAAAAATAATCTCTTGTCAAGATATTCTAGAAGAGTTGCTTCATTCACTAAAAGATGAACAACCATATAGTACCTCATGAGCTCTAAATTAATGTGGAGTGAAACGTTTAGCGTAGGATAGTTGAAAGATTCTGGCTCCTACAGTCAGACTTTGGTTTCTTTGTATTCATTCGGTCAACATATTCTAATCTTATAATGAACTGTGTGTTGAGAGTATTTCAATAGACGTGGACAAGTTTTCTACCTATTTATACTGCACCAAAATTAAAGAAGTATGTGAGCATCTGTAGCGGTAATGTTAAATGATTTGTAGGTCTGCTATAGGTCAAGTACTAGGGTAGATCTCTAGAAATGTAAGAATTATCCTTTCCTGAAGAAGATAAGAAGATTTAGACCTTCATGTTTATAACTCCAATTTTATTATCTCTCTCTCTTTCTTTTTTTTTTTTTTTTTTGCATGCCATTACTCTACTACTCAGGCTGGAGTACAGTGGCATAATCATGGTTCACTGCAGCCTGGAACTCCTGGGCTCACATCCTGTCTCCGCAGCCTCCCAAGTAGCTGGGACTACAGGTGCATAGCACCATACCCAGCTTTTATTTTTCTCTACATATAGATAGGGTTTCACTTTGTTGTCCAGGCTGGTATCAAATACCTGGCTTCAAATAGTCCTTCCACCTCAGCCTCCCGAAGTATTGGGATAATAGATGTGAGCCATTGCACCCAGCCCTAATTTTTTTTATTTCTTATGCTGATAACTTGTCATGTTAAGAGAAGCTCTGCCCATGTTTCCATCACCATGAGGAGAGACAAGCAAGAGATCTAAGGATTATGACACCGCATTGAAGGTCTTACCCTCTTAAGAAGTCAGGGAGGTTACCAGAAAGCTAGTAAGTGATCCTTGCCTAATCAGCACAAGATGATAGCAGAATAACCAGGAGTGTATCTTCAGAATTAGAGCCAATAAGGAGATATGATTCCTTAAAAAAAAAAAAAAAAAAAAATTGATTCAGTTAAATGTTTCTAAGAATATATGTGTGTATATATATATATATATATACATATATATATGTATATACATATATATATATATATATATATATATTATTAGAGAGGAGAGAGAGTGAATGTAGACAATGTATTTTTGCAGAATCCAACTGCTGGTAAAGAATATGAACTAAAATGAATGCACATTGTAGAGTTCACATCAAAATGGGACTAAACAGTCAATATACCAAATTGTTAATAATGCTTATGTGCAGTTTAAAGTAACTTTTAGAGTTTCTTTCTGTTATTATTGTTTTTGTACATGATATTTAAGTTTTCTACAGTTTTTTTGTCTTAATTCACTTTTTGTTTTAAATTTAAATAAGGACATTTGAAATTTAAGGACATTCATTCATTAAATGCATTTTATTTGACATTACATGCTAAACATTGTTCTAGGTGTGGGACGCTATTCTAGATACTATCTTTCATACTTTCCTCAGAGTTTTGCCACTGCAAATAATGCACATTTATAGGGGATTATGGAAACATACTTCTTCCATAGAGTTAGTTTTAATATTGATGGTAGGGTCAGATAAAGCAAATTAGAGAAAAGAGTAAGTGGCACCTCTTTTATTGCTTGCTTTGTTTTGTGCTTCTTAGTTTCTCCTGAGAGAATTTTTTAAAACTGTATTAACTCTGTGTGTGTGTGTGTGTGTGTGTGTGTGTGTGTGTGTGTGTGTGTGATATATATTGCTCTTACCTGTTAGAATTACCAGCTCAAGGGGCTCATGCCTGTACTCTCAGCACTTTGGGAGGCCAAGGTATAAGAATCTCTTGAGCACAGGAGTTCAAGACCAGCCTAGGCAGCATGGGGAGACCCCATTTCTATTTGAAAAATGGAAATACTAGCCAGGCATGGTGGCTCACGCCTGTAATCCCAGCACTTTGGGAAGCTGAGGCAAGCGGATCACGAGGTTAGGAGTTGGAAAACAGCCTGACCGACATAGTGAAACCCCGTTTCTGAAAACAAAATTAACTGGGTGTGATGGTGCATGCCTGTAATCCCAGCTACTCAGGAGGCTGAGACAGGAGAATCGCTTGAACCCGGGAGGTAGAGATTGCAACGAGCCTAGATCTCGCCACTGCACTCCAGCTTGGGCGACAGAGTGAGACTCAATCTCACACACAAAAAATTAAAAAAATAAAAAATAAATACCAACTAAAGTTGGTGAAATGATGTAAAATTTGGGGTGGAGTTTTCTCATAAATACTCCTGCAAAAAAGGAAAAAAAAAAAAAAGATGTAGTAGGACAACATGTAAAACAAGATTAGCAAAATATGGATAATTATTGAAGCTTAGTGATAGGTGTTTGAGGTTCATTATTCTCCCTACTTTGTGTGCGTTCAAAATTTCTTAGAATAAAAAGCTTTAAAAAGCAAAAGGGAAATGCCAAGGGTTATAGACTGGATCGTAAGTCCAGTCTTGGTGGAATCTTGATTTTTAGTTGTTAACATCAGGTGTTTCTATTTTTTTAGATATGCTTTCTTCATCAGCAAGCAGTCCTGCTCCTGATCCTGCCCATGAACCTGATCCTGCTCCTGCTCCTGCTCCAGCTTCAGCTCCAGCTCCTGCCCTTCCTCAGCCTTCGAAAATGGCTAAGCCTTTTGGCTATGGCTATCCAGCGCTTCAGCCTGGTTATCAGAATGCTACAGCACCACTTACTTCTGGGGTACAGCCCAGTAACCCAGTATATTCTGGATTCCAGCAGTATCCTCAAGTATGTATTTAGTCATATACACACATTGTAACAGCTATAAAACTTAATTCTGACAAATTCCTGGTGGGGTTTGTACCTTTGATTCAAATGGATCTTAGTGACAAATACAGATCAGCCTAGGTCAACCATACATAGAATTTGATCTCAGGTTTTTTGTGTGTATATATTTAGAAAAAGATTAAATGAAGTATACATACCACATTTTTAAAGAGGTTAAATCTAGCTTAAGATATTAGCTATGATTTTTTTCTTCATTGTGTCTTTGTCAGTCTACAATTGCAGATATTAATTTTATAATCAGAAAATTTAAGTAAACATTATGTTTTTTTAATTTTCTATTATTAAACTGGCATTCTCTTTGGAAAATGACATGGTAAAATGTGATTTGGTCTCTGTTCTTCATTTGAAGAACTTTATGACACATAACTGACCTTGATGAGAGCCTCCAGATACATAAATATGCTCATCAGTTCACATGCTCGTTTACTGCTAAAGTGGCTACGATTGTCTGGGTATAAACCTGGGGTTTGTCATCCTGCAGCCAGGAAAATTTAGGACACCTATACACATGAGTTTGGGGTGGAAGCTTAATAGGCAGAAGAGAAGAGAAAGAGAAACAGCTTTCTCCATAGAAATGGAGGCGTCTCCCAGCGGAAAAGACCAGCTGGTGGTTGATGCACCGGATTTTATAGT
>NW_016107332.1:3202462-3210220 GCF_001604975.1 Cebus imitator
TTTTTTTTTTGAGATGGAGTCTCACTCTGTCGCCCAGGCTGGAGTGCAGTGGCACAATCTCAGCTCACTGCAACCTCCGCCTCCTGGATTTAGGTGATTCCTGGCCTCAGCCTTCAGAGTAGTCAGGATTATAGGCACCCACCACCACGCCTGGCTAATTTTTGTATTTTTAGTAGAGATGGGGTTTTGGCCAGGCTGGTCTCTAATTACTGACCTCAAGTGATCTGCTTGCCTTGGCCTCCCAAAATGCTGGGATTACAGGCATGAGCCAATGTGCCCGGAAGGGAAACAGTTTTAATGACAAAAGCATTGCTACTTATAGAAAACTGTTCTTAGTTGACTAACCTTATAGAAATTTTATAGTGAAGAAAGAATGAAAATTAGAAATAGGATAATCAGTGAGGAGCAGTGGCTCACTCATGTAGTTCCAACTACTCAAGACTAAGGTAGAAGTATTTGGTTGGGGTGGGCAGGGGAGAAAAAGGAAAATTATTTGTTTCTGGAATTTAACTTTAGAATTAAAGTACATAGGAAAAAGGGAGGAGGAAAACAGAGACATTAGAGAAATATGGGTGGTTAGTACAGATTCTCTGTCTCTCATTTTGCTAGATTTTCTTTATGGCTCTGTTGTGCCATGTGAAACAATGTTTAAGTCTGTCTTGTCAGACTCTTGTACTTTTAGGCAAATTCCTATTTGGGTTGTAACATATTATTTACTTATAATTTTAATGACAAGAAAACCAGGTTCAAAGAAAGGATTGATTCTTGGAAGTGTTGAGCAAAGAGAAAAGAAGTTATTTTGAAATAGTAAGTGGTCTTACATAATGACTTAGGACAATAGTCCACGAACCATGGACTTCTGGCCAAATCTGGCCCACTGCCTGTTTATAATAAAGTTTTATTGGAATACAGCCATGCCCATTCTTTTATGTTATTTTCTATGACTGTTTTTGCACTACAGTGATACAGTTTAGTAGTTGCAAAAGAGATCATGTAGCTCTCAAAGCTTTAAAATATTGACGGTCTGATTCTCCACAGAAAAACTTTGCTGACCCCTGACATAGGTGTGTAGGAAGTATTTTTGATTTCATATTTTATGTGGGAGGTTATTTTATAAAAGTCAAGAAATTATCTTTGGAATAAGAGTAAAAATGAATGTTCTACCTGAATTAAAAAATACAACATCATTCTATTCTGTAATCACAATTCTTTTTATGTTCTGGGTCTAGTACATGTGTCAGAAAAGTTTGGATAAAGGGGACAAAGATATACTAAAACGTTTTCTGGGTTATCAATCACACTTCTGTGAACATCAAAAAGCCAAAATATTTAGAAATAGACTGTTAAGAGAGCAACCATTCCCACCTTTTTTTTTTTTTTTTTTTTTTTTTTTTTTTTTTTTTTTTTTTTTTTTTTTTTTTTTTTTTTTTTTTTTTTTTTTTTTTTTTTTTTTTTTTTNTGAATATAATTGGAAGCATAGCATATGTACTCATGTCTGGATTCTTTTGCTCAACATTATGCTTATTGTGTGATTGTAATTCACTTGTTTTCATTGTTATGTGGTACTCAATCATGTGAATAGACCAGTTTGTTTATTTGTTCTATTGTTGATGGGCATTGGTGTAACTTTCCAGTGTGGGGCTATTATGAATGATGCTATTGTCAACATTTCTGTCCCTGTCTTTTAGTGAGTGTATATAGGAATGGAATTGCTGGGCCATTGGGTATTCATTTTTCAATTTTAGCAGTTAAAACTAGACAGTTTGCCAAAGTGATGTTCTGATTTATACCTCATTAGCAGTGTGTGTGAGTTCAGTTGCTTCACATTCTTGTCAACACTTGGAATTTTGACTTTTTTAATATTAAATAGTCATCTTCCTTCATTTTGTGAGGAAATAGAAACTCAAATAAGTGAATCACCTGTCCAGTACCAGGCTTGGTTCTAAGAATGCAAAAGACCTTGCAATTCAGAAGTAAGCACTTTTTTCTTTTTAACTGGAAAAGACTTGCACAGTCCGATTTGATCTATGGATCTTTTCAAGGAAGATTACGAGTAGCTATTTATTTTTGTCTGATCTGAATTTAAAATAGTTTTTTGGACACTACTGTTTTAGGGTCGGTGAACAGTAATGATTTAGGTATACAGCTAGGACCTACATTTAAATTCTTACCTATTTACTAAAAAAAAGATTATAAATTTAAACCTAAGATTAACACTATCAGACTTTTTTAAAAGAAGCCTTTTTGTTTGTTTGTTTGTTTGTTTGAGATGGAGTCTTGCTCTGTCGCCCAGGCTGGAGTGCAGTGGCGTGATCTCGGCTTACTGCATCCTCCAGGTTCAAGTGATTCTCCTGCCTCACCTGAGTAGCTGGGACTACAGGCGCGTGCCACCACGCCCAGCTAATTTTTTGTAGTTTTAGTAGAGACAAGGTTTCACTGTGTTAGCCAGGATTGTCTCCAACTCCTGACCTCGTGATCTGCCTGCCTCAGCCTCCTAAACTCTTGGGATTACAGGCATGAGCCACCGTGCCCAGACCATTTATTTTTGAAGTTCTGTGTAGGGTAATAATATCCCATCTTAGCTTTACACTGTCTTCTATAATAAAGTTGAAATGCCTTTAAATGTTATACTTAATGTAGTGCAATGAAAGGGCTTTGTGTAAGGGCTTTTCTTTGTATTAATTAATTTGAGATGACTTTTATTAAGTAGTGGGGAACCCTAACGGTTGTTTTTTGTTTTGTTTTGTTTTGTTTTGTTTTTTTCATTTAAAATTTATTTATTCACCTAATACACTTAAACAGTTGGGTTTTGAAGGAAAAAAAAACTTAAAATTTGTTTTTTAGGGTTGAAAACCAGGAAAAAGGCTGATGTTTAAAAACAAAAATAAAAATTACAAAAATATTTTCAGTGAATATATGCAAAACCAGATATAGATACTGTATGGCTTTTTTAAATTACAAATTTAGTGAGATCAATTAGGGAAAATGCAGATAAACAAAAGGAAAAAACATTAATAAATATTAACCATAATTCTACCAAGCTGTAAACAGCAATAGTTGGGATCTGTCCTTCCAGGTTTCTTTCAACACACCTGTAATCCTAGCAATTTGAGAGACCAAGACGGCAGATCACAAGGTCAAGAGATTGGAACCATCCTGGTCAACATGGTGAAACCCCGTCTCTACTAAAAATACAGAAATTAGCTGGGCATGGTGGGGCTTTCCTGTAGTCCCAGCTACTCAGGAGGCTGAGGAAGGAGAATTGCTTGAACCTGAGAAGCAGAGGTTGCAGTGAGCCAAGATCGTGCCACTGCACTGCTGCCTGGTGACAGAGTGAGACTCTGTCTCAAAAAAAAAAAAAAATGAATGTCTCTTTGGAAAATTTTTAAATTTATTTAACAGTATAAGAAGAAACCTTTATTATTTTTATATATCTTTCATCGTTTTGGTACTTGTATATTTTATAATGAGTCTCCCATTTATGGGGCATAACTCAGTGTCAAAATCAGCATCCTTTTAAGCTTGGTGTGCTTCTGTGATCCCAGTTAAGACAGGAGAATCACTGGAGCTGAGGAGTTTGAGACCAACCTTGAACAACATTGTAAGAACCTGTGACAAAAGAAAACAAATCCTTGCATGTGTACACATGCACACATGTAAACATATACCCACATGCACACACACTTTATTATATACATACAGTTATGTGCTGCATAATGACATTTTAGTTAATGACAGACCACATGCATGACGGTGGTCCCATAAGATTATAATGGAGCTGGAAAATCCCTGTCACCTATAGACTTTGTAGCTGTGGTAATGTTGTAGCACAGTGCATTACTCTTGTGTTTGTGGTGATGCTCTTGTAAACAAACCTGCACCTCCAGTCATATAAAAGTGTAGCACATACAGTTATACACAGTACATAATACTTGATAATGAAAATAAATGACTACTGATTTATGTATTTATACTGTAATTTTTATCATTATTTTAGAGTGTACTCCTACTTATGAAAAATAAAAGTGAACTGTAAAACAACCTCACATAGGTCCTCCAGGAAGTATCCAGAAGAAGGCATTGTTATCACAGGAGATAATAGCTCCTTACATGTTATTGCACCTTAAGACCTTCCAGTGGGACAAGATGTGGAGGTGGAAGACAGTGATATTGATGATCTTGATCCTGTGTAGGACTAAGCAAATATTTGTGTTTGTGTGTATTCATTTTCAGCAAAAAGTTTTAAAATACAAAATATTTAAAATAGAAAAAAGCTTATAGAATAAAGCCATAAAAGGAAGAAATTTTTTTTGTACAGCTGTACAATGTGTGTTTTACACTGTTTTTGTAAAAGTCAAAAAGTTACTTAGATTGGTGCAAAAGTAATTGCAGTTCTTGCCATTGAAAGTTGTGACAGGTCAGGCACAGTGGCTCATGCCTGTAATTCCAGCACTTTGGGAGGCCAAGGTGGGCAGATCACCTGAGGTCAGGAGTTCTACCAGCCTGGCCAACATGGTGAAACCCCGTCTCTACTAAAAATACAAAAATTAGCTGGGCGTGGTGGTGGGTGCCTGTAATCCCAGCTAGTCAAGAGGCTGAGGCAGGAGAATCTCTTGAACCCAGGAGCCGGAGGTGGCAGTGAGCCAAAATCGCACCATTGCACACCAACCTGGGCAACAAGAGCAAGACTCCGTCTTAAAAAATAATAACAAAACCCGCAATTACTTTTGCACCAACCTATAAAGAAATTAGTTTATAAAGTAAAGAAGTTACAGTAAACTAATGTATTGCGGAAGAAAGAAAAACTTTTTTCCCTCAGAGTCTCATTCTGTTGCCCAGATTGGAGCACAGTGGCACAATCTTGACTCTCACTGCAACTTCCACCTCCCAAGTTCAAGTGATTCTTGTGCCTTGGCCTCTGAAGTGGCTGGGAGATCACAGGCGCCTGCCGCCATCACACCCAGCTAATTTCTGAATTTTTAGTAGAGACAGGGTTTCACCATGTTGTCCAGGCTGGTCTCAAATTCCTGACCTCAAGTGATCCACCTGCCTAGGTCTCCCAAAGTGCTGGAATTACAGACATGAGCCACTATGTCTGGCCAAAAACTGTATTTTTATAGGTTTGATAGAGCCTAAATGTGCAGAGTTTATAAAGTCTACAGCATATTAGTGTTCTGGGCCTTCACCTTCACTCAACGCTCACTCACTGACTCACCCAGAGCAACTTCCAGTCCTTTAAGCTCCATTCATACCAAATGCCCTATGGAAGTATACCATTTTGTATCTCTTTTGCTATATTGTTCTTGTATTTTTTTTATGTTTAGATATACAAATATCATTGTATGCAGTTGCCTACAATATTCAACAGTAACATGATGCATGATTTGTTAGCCTAGGACCAACAGGCTATATATCATATAGCCCAGGTGTACACTCTTTGATATTTGCACAAGGATGAAATCACCTAACGACGTGTTTCTCAGTACATGTCCTCGTCATTAAGCAACGTGACTACACACACACATTTATGCATTTGTATTACTATTTCCTTAAATGAAATTTCTACAAGTGGAATTACAGAATCAAAGCATTTCTTCCTTTCTTTCTTTTTGTTTTTTTTTTTTTGTTTTTTTTTTTGAGATGGAGTGTCTGTTGCCCAAGCTGGAGTGCAGTGGTGGGCAACCTCTGCCTCCCAGGTTCAAGTGATTCTCCTGTCTTAGCCTCCCAAGTAACTGAGATTACAGGTGCATGGCACCATGTCTGACTTAATTTTGGTGTTTTTAATAGAGAAGGGGTTTCACCATATTGACCAGGCTGGTCTCGAACTCCTGACCTCAAACGATCCACCTGCCTTGGCCTCCCAAAGTACTGGGATTACAGGCATGAGCCACCATGTCTGGCCATCATTTAATTATTTAAGACTTTAGAATTTCTCTGTACTCAATAGAAGGTTATTTCTACTCTGTGGCAGAACTATTTTAGGCACTGAGAGTACGAGAGGAGGCTCAGTGAAAAAACAGAGTTCCTGTTCTTAAGAAGGTTGGTAGGAAGTCAGCATTAATAAGACAATAAATAGTAAAAATATAAAGAGCTAATTTCAAGTAGTTGCAAGTGCTATGAAGTAAGACGATTTGAAGTAATTTCCGGGGTGGAAATGTGGTGTAGGAGGTCAGACAAGCAGTCTTCATTGTAGAAATTATGTTTGAGTTAACATTTGGAAGAAGAAAAAGCATGGAAGGATCTGTGGTTAAAGTATTTCAGGCTGAGTAAACTGATAATGCAAAGACTTAAGGCAGGAACAAGTTTGACGTGTTTGAGGAATGAAGTCCCAGTGTTGCAGTAATTCAGCATGGGAAGAGTAATAGGGATGCGATCAGAGAGCTAAAGGATCACAGTCAGAAGCTTAGATTTTACCCGAAGTACAAAATAGAGGTATCAGAGATTTTATGTAATAAAATGACATCTAATTTACATATTTAGAAAATCATTTGGCTGCTATGTGAGGAATGGATTAGAGATGGGAGTCTTTGAAAAGACAAGATGGAAGCAGGGAGACAAATTGAAGTTTTGCCCTAATTTAGGAAATTGCTTCTACTTTAATATATGTATTTTCCATCTTTACCTGTTGCAAGTATGGAAGTAATAACAACACTAGCGATAAGCACTTTTATCATCCAGATAATGGTTTTTAGATATCATCTCTACTTAAAAGGAGCCAAGATTCCTTTTTAGACAAACAGTTCTAGGTTTGAAGAAAAAGAATATAAAATATTGTGTAAGAAAGCAAGGAAGCTAACAAAGACTAGTTAGGTTCATATAAAAGGACACTGGGGCCATCTTGAAAGGGCTTTCACTGGCCAAAGATTGGGTAGTTTGAACATCATAAGAATAATGACTGTAATTCATTACATCAATTTGAGTTAACAAAAAGCCATGAATTCCTGATAATACTAAAAATATAGTAAATAGAAAAAAATAAGGCAAAACCTATTGAACACCATTGTACATTTCTATGGCACCAACTCATTGTGAAAGTTGATAATTGGCGGGGGTGGGGGGACCTTGAGAACAATGGGGTATTTATCCTCTTTTTCTAGTGTAAACTGTATTTGGGGAAACCAAATTGCTAATGTCGAAAAGGATTGTTGCTGAAATTTCATTGCGAGGGTTAACCTTGCTAATAAGATTCAAATTTATTCAGTACTTTCGCTTTGAGTTTTTTTCAAGTGTGCTTTAGATTGACTGCATGTAAAGTCATTCTATTACCAAGCCAGATTTAAATTTTCTTACCTTTTTGCTTTTTCTGTATGTTGAGATATGTAGTATATAAGAAAATGTATTTATGTTTTATTGTTCTTTTGTATTGTTTTGAATTGCTCTTTCAGCACTATCCTGGTGTGAACCAGCTGTCCTCCAGTCTAGGAGGATTGAGTCTTCAGAGTTCTCCACAACCAGAAAGCCTGAGACCTGTAAACCTCACTCAGGAGAGGAATGTTTTACCCATGACTCCTGTTTGGGCTCCTGTACCTAACTTGAATGCAGATCTCAAAAAATTGAACTGTAGCCCAGAGTAGGTATTTATTTGTTTTTTAATCTTCCTTAGGTGATGAAAACATTGTATGACTTTCAAAAATGGTGAAAGTGGTATGCTATTTCTTTGGTTGGAAGTTTTGTTAATGTTGACTTTTCCGTTTTAGTTTGTATAGAAGTTTTAGATGTAAAATTTTATTTCGGTCATCTGGTTTTGTTCCCATCTCA